>NC_092226.1:11509890-11849890 GCF_036320965.1 Panulirus ornatus | reverse complement strand
TTATACGTCTCCGGGACTTTCACATTTGAGTGTCAGCAGGGTAACAGTCCACACCATCCCTGCAACTGGGTGGAAACCAATACTGAACGGTTTTAATTAGATTACCAGGAGAAATCCGCAAAAGTGGATAGAATGCGGGCATTTTACGAGAATGTATTTCCTGCAAGTGACTGCAATTTCTCTCTAATCCCTTACAACAATAGCGAGATTATGAAATGGATATATATATATATATATATATATATATATATATATATATATATATATATATATATATATATATATATATATATATTTCTTTTTCTTTCAAACTTCGCCATTTCCCGCGTTAGCAAGGTAGCGTTAATAACAGAGGACTGGGCCTCTGGGGAATACCCTCACATGGCCCCCTTCTCTGTTCCACCACACCCCTAACATCACCCACCATACTCCTGCCATACACTCACCACACCCCTGCCATACACCCACCACACTCCTGCCATACACCCACCACACCCCTGTCATACACCCACTATACCCCTGCCATACATCCACTACACCCCTGCCATACACCTACTACACCCCTGCCATACACCCACCACACCCCTGCCATACACCCACTACACCCCTGCCATACACCCACTACACCCCTGCCATACCAAATAGCTCACATTTCTCCCGAAGTACAAGCAAGCCTCTCCCTGAGTACCGTCTATTGGTCAAGGTCACCTGGCCCGCTAGGGCTCCTCCCACGAACAGACACACACACATCCAGACCACAGCATTGTCAGCAGGACTACCCTGTGTAGGGCACGACGAGCCATTGACAGGGGAAAATGTCGATAACAAATGCTCTGTTTCAGCCTATACATGTTACTGCTTTCCAAGGTACCCATGTGCTGCTCCTGTTGCTCCCGACCCCAAGGCAATTACTGCTACAGTATATTTTTGGTCCCTTCCCGCAGGGTGCGGCAGGCGCGGCACCAGCACCCGCATCGTAGGCGGCACGGACGCCGGCCTCCACGAGTTCCCATGGCAGGCCCTGGTGCTCATCCCGAGCGGCTTCTGTGGCGGAGTCCTCATCAACGAGCGCTTCGTCCTCACCGCCGCCCACTGCATCGACTCGTGAGTACCTCGCTCCAACACCCTCCTCACCACGCCACCACCACCAGGCACTGTGTCCTCCTCACCACGCCACCACCACCAGGCACTGTGTCCCCCTCACCACGCCACCACCACCAGGCACTGTGTCCCCCTCACCACGCCACCACCACCAGGCACTGTGTCCCCCTCACCACGCCACCACCACCAGGCACTGTGTCCTCCTCACCACGCCACCACCACCAGACCTGTGTCCTCCTCACCACGCCACCACCAGGCACTCTGTCCTCCTCACCACGCCACCACCAGGCACTCTGTCCTCCTCACCACGCCACCACCAAGCACTGTGTCCTCCTCACCACGCCACCACCACCAGACACTGTGTCCTCCTCACCACGCCACCAGACACCGTGTCCTCCTCACCACGCCACCAGACACCGTGTCCTCCTCACCACGCCACCAGGCACTGTTTCCTCCTCACCATCAGTATTACTATTGTATAACCATAGGAACCCTTCTCCAGCCGATCCTACAGCTTAAAGCAGGACTACAGTCAGTAGCAGGGACAGGATGGACACCTTTGAAGGGAAAGGTTCTTGGATAACACTTTAATGACTGGTCAACTAGCAATAATACCGCCTCCTCACCAGTCGTGACTTTTCTTTCATTCGCGGAGTCCGATGTATATATATATATATATATATATATATATATATATATATATATATATATATATATGTATATATATGTATATATATGTATATATATATGTATATATATATATGTATATATATATATATATATATATATATATATATATATATATATATATATATATATATATGTATATATATATATGTATATATATATATATATATATATATATATATATATATATATATATATATATATATATATATATTATTCCTGGGGATAGGGAAGAAAGAATACTTCCCACTTATTCCCTTCGTGTCGTAAAAAGCGACCAAAAAGGGTGGGAGCGGGGGGCTGGAAATCCTCCCCTCCAGTTTTTACTTTTCCAAAAGAAGGAACAGAGAAGGGGGGCAAGTGATGATTATCCCTCTTAGGCTCAGTCCTCTGTTCTTAACGCTACCTCGCTAACGCGGCAAATGGCGAATATTTATTGGGAGAAAAATGATATATGTATATAGATATATATATATTTTTTTCTTACCATTCGCTTAATAACTGAGATGGCATTACTCCAGTCCATACAGGGATTATAAATTTTAACATGATTAACCAAAGCATTTGGTTCTTGTCCTGTTCTTAATCTATATTTATGTTGCTCACGTCTAACAAAAAAAAAAAAAAAACCCATACCAGTCTGCCCAACATAAACATATCACAATTTTATATGGTCCTATATACACAGCCTGCAGAACTTTCTGGCATGTTCCTGTAAGATATTCTTTATAGTATTGTTGTTGCTGAAGGCAACATTTACATTAAAGGATTTAAACAACCTGGGAAGTAAAGTGAAATTATTACTAAAAGGGAGAACTAAAAAATTCTTGGTGTCTAGGTGAGATTTGAGTTGTAACTTTACATAATGATTCCTTTGCCAACTTAAGGGCTTTGTCAGTGATAGATCTAGGATACTTTAACTTAATATATCTTCTCAAATTCATCATCAATACGTAATGCCCTACGGAACATAGACTGGAATGATGATCAATTAACTCTTGTCATGTTGATTTGAGTAGTAATGGATATATGAGCATACATTGGTAGGTTTTCTGTATTATGTGCTAAACCTAAAACATGTTTCTATCCCTATGGATCATGCAATTAGAGGGTAAAATGTTTGATATATATATATAGCTAGATAGATGATAGATAACCATGCAGGATGTGCTGGCATTTGATTTCTCTCATGCAGCATCATAGAGTTCGTAGGGAAGACCTTGCATACACAGTATCTGGTGAGGATTAACAATTTTGTCGCCTGGGATCAGGACGGCGCTGCCCAACGGCGCCCTACCGGAGGTGGTGCTCGGCGAGCACCAGCGGAGCACACAGGATGAGACGCCCCACACGATGGTGCTGCAGGCGGCCAGGGTCGTGCCCCACGAGAGCTACGGCCAGCCCGTCAGCGCCAAGGATAACGACATAGGCCTCATAGAACTGGCCAGCAGCGTCGACTTGGAGGCCACGCCCAACATCGCCCCCGCCTGCCCGCCAGGACTCGACAACTACGACAGCACCTCCGTCATTGCCATCGGGTAACTCCTCCTCCCTCATCCACTTGTCCTCACTCATGGCACATCTCATTAACCTCATAAAGACCTCGTAGCCATGAGCGCCATATAAAGTGCCGTCCTAGTGTCCAGCAGCACACCAGAAGAACCCTTGAGTCTGATGACCGAGCCTGTGACCTGACCAACCCAGGTCATCATACCTAAGGGTCGTGTCGTCCCCTGAGGTTAGGTGTTGAGTCAGTTACTGCATAACTCGGGTGTACAATTGACTGACCCTTGGCTTTGTTAAGTCTTATGTCATAAATTTACAGTCGGAACCAGAGCCAACCAACACATTTTGTCCCTCATGATATGGTTATCAAATGTAATGCAGTATATATATATATATATATATATATATATATATATATATATATATATATATATATATATATATTATCCCTGGGGATAGGGGAGAAAGAATACTTCCCACATATTCCCTCCGTGTCGTAGAAGGCGACTAAAAGGGGAGGGAGCGGGGGGCTGGAAATACTCCCATCTCGTTTTTTTTTTTAATTTTCCAAAAGAGGGAACAGAGAAGGGGGCCAGGTGAAGATATTCCCTCAAAGGCCCAGTCCTCTGTTCTTAATGCTACCTCGCTAACGCGGGAAATTGCGAAGTTAAATATATATATATATATATATATATATATATATATATATATATATATATATATATATATATATATATATATAATATGTAGCTGAACAATGGTATAGTTGGTTTAAAGATTGATATGTCAGTGTTCGAGATGTTTTAGTATGCGAGATGTGAGACTGAACCAGGTGTTGGTCTGCAGGTGGGGCTTCACCAGCTTCCCCGGGAAGCGGGCGGACGTGCTGCAGAAGGTGGACCTGGTGACCGTGCCGCTGGAGCAGTGCCGGGACAAGTACCTGGCCGGCCTCGTTACCGAGAACATGATCTGCGCCGCCGCCGAGGGGAAGGACGCCTGCTTCGTAAGTGTTCGTCCACGATGTATTCCTTCGTCAGTAGCTATCCAGTTGTTTGACCTTCCCTCTCGTTATCTCCTGTTCTCTTCCGTCTCCTGTATTTCTTCTTCGTGATCTTTGTTCAGACAGAATGGTGGGAGAAACTGCGGAATTAGAAAATGTTCATAGATTTTCCACAACCCGTATTGATGTGGCAAAGGAACCAGATTACTGGTTCCTATACATGCACCAGATGTTCATCCTCTTTGTTTGGGCTGGTCGATAGTTAGGTACCTGGCTGATGTGTGCGCGTACGCGCATAGGCGTAAATGCATGGTGTGTGCAGACAAGGATAAGACATAGGTCAACACGTGTAAAACTTACTTAACACAACACACAAGTAGCTATCACACACACACACACACACACACACACACACACATTACTCTTCTTGATCTGTGTAAATAACTTGCCAAAGGGACCGAAAACTCCGAACTTGGTCTGATACATGGTTGATGACGTCAAGCTTGAGTCCATACAGGATGACGAGGATGGGACACAGTGAAAGAAGGTGTCGATGCCTGTATTACCCAGCTGGAAGTAAGCTATAGGAACATGGGTTTTAAATGTGCGTCGACAGTGTACCTCGCTTCTCCGAAGAACCCCATCGTACGGGAAGTGTTACAAAGAGACAAGTCGTCTCCTGGCAGATACCAGAACGCATTCATGTACATGGATAAGGAAATGTTCACCAAACCCCTCAATTAACATCTCACATAAGGCCAAAACTAGAGCATGTTTCCCCAAGTTTGGGTCACCGCACTTAAAGAAGTACATAGAACTATTAGAGAAGGTCTAGAGAATTGAGAGAGTCGAGTTACAGCATTTTCGGTTACAGTGAAGGGTTAGAGAGAGAGAGAGAGAGAGAGGGGGGGGGGGAGGGGAATAGAATGATGGCAATCCCTGAGTTTACAAACCAGTTTAATAATGTCAACAGTGAACAGTTTGTTTTTTTTTCTCACGTTTTCTTTTACGTTGGAGGTTCCAGTCGCAGACATAAGTCCACATCCACGAAGCGCCTTAATTGACTTATGGAGAGGTTAATGAAAGGGAAAAATAAAAGGCAGGGGAGAAAAATTTACAAAAATTTTGAGGAAAAGTGCCAGGCCATAGTTATTGTGAAAGACATGTAAGGGCTGAGAGATCCAAAGCTTCAAGGTGTAGGGAAAGAATCGGGTATCAAAACTGCCCTCATTTGAGTTGCCAATGGCCACACAGTAATCATGTGACGCAGCAGCTTGCCGAGTTTTGCGTGGTCTAGCTAGTGGTGGGGGGGCACACAAGCAGCCAGTTGTCGAGAGCAAAAACCAAAGTAGTAGCTGTAGAAAAAGGGAAAATGAACCAACATTGCGGCGTAGGGCAAGTGGGTCAAGTTTTGAAGTTAGCCAGGGAGAGTTGACAAATCGGATCGCTTTCGACTCGGCTCTGTCAAGTAAGGATATGCACAGCTAGAACCCACCCTAAATGTGAGAGTAGTGTTACAAGAACGGATCAGTCCTTTGTATAAACGGAATAACCAAGTTTTTGAAGAGATTCAAACCTAGAAAAACCAGAAGTCATAACATGAGATGGAGCAAGAGACTTGCTAGAAAGGAAGGCTGGACTTTCCTTTGCCTCACTGCATCTCTCCCAACACTCCTAGACCTGTTTTTTTTTTTTTTTTTTCCGTTATTCATTTCTCCAAGTCTCGGTCTCAATTCCAATCTCCTGTTAAACGACATCTGTTTATTCTAATCTGGATCTTTCTATTACCCAGCTGTCCGGGGCTTCCGTGCTGCAACTGCCAAATGCCTAGCCATACATTTCTACAATCGCTTTCGCTCCAAGGTTGGTGTTGGTGCTACTGCAGTACTTAAACCCCTTTTGCCAGCTTAGTGGACCTTGAGCCTCTCCACTTGAACACGTTTGGCTCAGCATTTCTCTGCTCCGTAGACCTGTGCTTTTATATTTCGTGTATTTCGCTTCACTTCCTCCAGTTGTATGCTACTCCCGACTGCTTGACCACCTCTTGCTGCCACGAAGCGTTACTGTCTGCATTTACACCCTGAACTCCTCAGTGGAGGTGGTTTAGGTGTACATCACAGGTATTTTTTTTTTTCAAGCTGCTCAAGGGATGATCCCGGTGGGGTGTGCTCCTCCCCCTGACCAATCTGTGACACGTCCTTAATCACTCGTTACGACCACACTTCCAATCCATGTGACCTCATCCTTATCTCTGACCCCTCTCCTGATAGTGTTATCCACTTTTGTAGATTAATAGAATCTAGGGACATAAAGCGAGTTGCTAACATCGAGAAGGACGAAGGAAAACCACATTAAACTTCCTCAACCTGGCTTTGTTCTCGTCACCGTCACTCACTCACCCCAGTCTGTCCGCCGTGATCTTCCTCCCCTCCACTTGCTGTACGACAGAGATGATCTCGGTCTCTCGTGAGACGTCTGCGTGTGTTCCTGCTGCTTCCCATGCTTTCTCTGTGGAGACTGGCCACACGAGGATGGACCTTTATAACACCAGTCTTCCTTCCAATAGTAACTTCTCTCTATATCGTCCATCATCATCATTACTCTCACCTTTCTGCCTTCAAGAGTCTGGGTCTCCAAACACCCGAAGAACTCTTGATTGATGTCTTCATTCATCTGCACATCCTCTATAGTCTTTCCCTCCACGGTCGTCACGTGAATGGCCTTAGAAAGGGTCCATAAATTTTTTTTTCAATAATTGGTCACACAACAACGACGGCCAAGGTGACCTTGGCTGTCTGTAAATTTAAAATCCCAAATAATGGTCAACCAGCCATCTGACATGGGTATGAGTGGATCGCGTTTCGCCCGGGCTGGGTCGCTTAGTAGGAAACAAGAAAAATACTACGTGTCCGTTTCGCCACTGTTAACCAACTTCGTAAGTGCAGAACCAAAAGAGATTGATATATGTGTGGTAACGTGCAGTTACGTAACGCTGGTGTGTGTTGTGTTATTCCCAGGACGACAGCGGCGGGCCGCTCATGACGCGGGCCGGCAACCACTGGCAAGTGATCGGGATTGTGTCCTTCGGCCCGACAGCCTGTGCTGACAAGACGGTACCTGGCGTCTACACCAGGGTAACTAGTGAGTGTCAACATCAGGGTAACTAGTGAGTGTCAACATCAGGGTAACTAGTGAATGTCAACACCAGGGTAACTAGTGAGTGTCAACATCAGGGTAACTAGTGAATGTATACATCAGGGTAACTGGTGAGTGTCTACACTAGGGTGACTAGTGAGTGCCAACACTAGGGTAACTGGTGAGTGTCTACACCAGGGTAAGTAGTGAGTGTCAACACCAAGGTAACTAGTGAGTGTCAACACTAGGGTAACTGGTGAGTGTCTACACTAGGGTAACTAGTGAGTGTGTAAGACCGATGTAAGATAACACACGTACCATTAATTTTTCATTAGCTATCTAGTTTTATCATTTCACTGAGTTGTACATATGTAGTTGTACATATGTAGACGCGTCACATGGAATATGTTCACGGGCGCACAGTTTAGTTTGTAAGAACCAAGCACAATGTCAATATTGTTTAGTCTTGTGTAACATGTAGAGCGGACCTGCAGACGACACAAGGAAGAACAGACGTTCGCCCTCACACATGTTGTTATGGAGTGGTTGTTGACAGACCCAGGTGAAAGCTGGGGTCAGCAGCTAGCTCAGGTTACACACTCGCTCTTCAGCCTCGATATACACGGACCATTCGTGTGTCGTAGAGTGTCATCAGACCCTAGTAAAGACCAACTGAAATTCGTTGAGTACCACGGAACGAAGACGTCGACCCCAGACTACAAGTGGTGGCAGCGGTGAGGATCAGAAAACTCCTCTCCAACAATGGGAGGAACGTATGATCTATACAAACTATATTTTCATGTTAAATACGATACAACCTATGTTGCGCCGTAGATTCCCGTCCTAATAACAAGTTAGGAGGAAAAGTTACACTACGATTACTGCACGGGGTTATGGTAACGACCCGAGTTGCTTACGTGAATGCTTATTTCATTAGTGCTTCTTACGTCGAGATTTTCATTCGAGATACTCATACGTGATGGGTAGAAGTCCGAGCATTAAGTTCGAGTGCGCATTAATGGTTGAATAAAATCATAATGAATTATATTTGCTTCCGCGCAGCTGGCTAGAAGGATTGAGATAGGCTGATCCTGAGAACACCCATTAAATCGAAGTTTGTAATGTGCGAAGATGCCAAAGAACGAATATGTCTTTATAGAGTTCTTTCTGAGATGGAGTCCTGTCATGAGAGGGAGATTGTTGATATTACGACGATGAACCTGTTGTAGGTGGCGTCTGCCTAGCGAAGACTCTGCTCCGCGGAAGTGTGCCTAGCGCTCAATGGCATAAACACTTTTGGCGCTGTTGGGCGAGAGCGGGTTACAGTCAGCCTGTTGTCTCTGACTGGAGGAAATTATGGCCTGGTCGGCTGAATTGTGGCAACCGAGACTGTGATGACTGCCATGGGTTGGTTGACTGAGTTTGGTTTGCTCAAGGCGCGAGAACAAGTCCGTTGGTGTAAGAACACACATTCGCCTCATGTCCTGGTTGGCGGCAACGGAAGCACGTAACTGTTTTTAACCGCGAGACGAATTACTGTGTTGATTACCTTAGGATGTTTCATCACACTGTGGGAAGCCGACACCATCTCCGGTGTCTCGGTGGTGGTGGAATAACCACCTTTCTTCTATGATTTAATGTGCAACAGTCTCATAAAAGTTTGCGTGTTTTGAGGGGTCCAGCACAGCTGATATTCCACATTGAGGATTCATAAGCGTGCCTAACTAATCTTATTCCTCCATGTAAAGTACTTCATTGATCAGGGACTGACGTATCATCCATATATGTTGCGTTACGAGCACGTAAAAGGACGTCAAGGTAGTTATCTGAAAATTATATATATATATATATATATATATATATATATATATATATATATATATATATATATATATATATATATATCATAACGTAGATATTACAGAAAGAGTGCGCTGTATTGGGTACACCATATTGATGTGCAGGGTCCTTATCTTATCTCAAGGGAAGAGTCCTTCAGGTCGCCGTGGGTGTAACTATGTGGTGGGAGTCTCGCTGTAAAGTTGACGGAGTTGATGTGCCGGTGGGGAGCCGGGGTGACGGTAGAGAATGTGTGTGTGTGTGTGTGTGTGTGTTGTTGGGTTTAATGCAACGAGGTGATGAGGTGGTTGCAGTCGTCCGGTTCGCTCGCAAGAGGAATCGCTGGCCTGGCGATGCCGCCGTGTTGATCTCCTAGTGTCAGCAGTGCAATAACGGCTTATCTTCGATGCAGGGAGATATGGTCCTTATATGCTGGTAGAGGGTTCACTCCTTAATGTCCACAGGAGGAACATGCCGGGACTTGACGTCTTCATGGAGGCTTTCTGGAGAGAGCAGTAGAGATGGATGACGGGCGTCCGTAGGTCGGTCGCCCTTGCCACCACTTGTAGTCTGGGGTCGACGTCTTCGTTCCGTGGACCTTAATAAATTTCAGTTGGTCTTTACTAGGGTCTGATGACACTCTACGCCATACGAATGGTCCGTGTATATCGAGGCTGAAGAGCGAGTGTGTAACCTGAGCTAGCTGTTGACCCCAGCTTTTATCTGGGTCTGTCAACAACCACTCCATAACAACAACGTGTGAGGGCGAACGTTCTGGTCTTCCTTGTGTCGTCTGCAGGTCCGCTCTACATGTTACACAAGACTAAACAATATTGACGTTGTACTTGGTTCTTACACACTAAACTGTGCGCCCGTGAACATATTCCATGTGACGCATCTACATATGTACAACTACATATGTACAACTAAATATGTACAACTACATTATGTACAACTCACAGTGAAATGATAAAATAGCTAATGAAAAATTAATGGTGCGCGTGTTATCTTACATCGCTCTTACACTCCACCACCGTGGTACCACGGGTACTGCACCACCACCACCACTGGTACTGCACCACCACCACTGATATTGCACCACCACCACCACTGGTATTGCACCACCACCACTGATACTGCACCACCACCACCACTGGTACTGCACCACCACCAGTGGTACTGCACCACCACCACCACAACTGGAACTGCACCACCTCCACCACCACTGGAACTGCATCACCACCACAAGTACTGCACCACTACCATCACCACTGGGACTGCACCACTACCACAGATACTTCATCAACACCACCACCACCACTGGAACTGTATCACCACCATAAGTACCGCACCACAACCACCACCACTGGGACTGCACCACTACCACCACCACCACCGCAACTGGAACTGCACCACCACCATTGGAGCTGCATCACCACCACAGGTACTGCACCACCACCACAGATGCTGCACCACCATCACCACCACCACTAGAACTGCATCACCACCACAAGGACTGTACAACCACCACTGGAACTGCACCGCCACCACATGTTCTGCACCACCACCACTGGAATTGCACCACCATCACCACTACTGGAACTGCACCACCACCACCACCACTGGAACTGCACCACCACCACCACCATTCTGGAACTGCACCACCACCACCACCACCACTGGAACTGCACCACCACCACCACCACTGGAACTGCACCACCACCACCACCACCACTGGAACTGCACCACTACCACCATCACTGGAACTGCACCACCACCACCATTGGAACTGCACCACTACCACCACCACCACTGGAACTGCACCACTACCACCATCACTGGAACTGCACCACTACCACCATCACTGGAACTGCACCACTACCACCATCACTGGAACTGCACCACCACCACCACAGGTTCTGCACCACCACCACCACCACTGGAACTGCACCACCACCACCATCACTGGAACTGCACCACCACCACCACCATCACTGGAACTGCACCACCACCACCACCACTGGAACTGCACCACCACCATCACTGGAACTGCACCACCACCACCACAGGTTCTGCACCACCACCACAGGTGCCGTACCACCACCACCACCACCACTGGAACTGCACCACCACCGCTGGAACTGCACCACCACCACAGGTACCGCACCACCACCACTGGAACTGCACCACCACCACAGGTACCGCACCACCACTGGAACTGCACCACCACCACAGGTACCGCACCACCACTGGAACTGCACCACCACCACAGGTACCGCACCACCACAGGTACCGCACCACCACTGGAACTGCACCACCACCACCACTGGAACTGCACCATCACCACCACAGGTTCTGCACCACCACCACCACTGGATCTGCACCACCACTACAGTCCCTGTCTAGGTGCTGCAGCCGGCCCTCACCACCGTTGTACCAGCACCAGGAGGCTAGGCCACCCCTGACCAGGCCACAGCAGCAGCGCCCAGGAAGTCTCTGTCGTCCTGGCAGCTTCCATGGCAAGAAAACACCCCTCCAAATATATGAAGTAGTTCCCATCTTCTTTGAATACATTGCTTTAGATTTTTGAGGAAGAATTTGACAGAAAATGATTATTTGTCAGTATTAAAGCCGGACACTCCTCTCTCCTTCCCTCCCTACACCAGACTACATCCCGTGGATCCTTTCCAAGATCGGCAACGCCAGGACCTGCCCGCCAGCATGATGCCTCCCGATGAAGACAAAAGCTGCTCTAACTACGGCTGCGTTGGACATGACGGGAGGAGGAGGAGGAGACGAAGGAAAAAGAAAAAATGTCTTTCAGACATAGGTCGGAATCGAGAGAGAGAAAGAGTTGTGAGCTGAGGCACCAGCTAATGCGGAGTACAACTTAAGTTCCATCAGACGTTCCTCATCTCCCCCACCATCCAATAAAAGCCTAAAACAGAACCTCCAAAAAAATAATGTTTTTCTTGTCTCCATTGGTTGGGCGTGCGGGCCAATCATCCATCCCGGGGCCATGGTCAACATGGACGTGTACAGTCGGTGCGTTCCTCATACACCAAGTGCAGTCTCTCTCTCTCTCTCTCTCTCGGTCAGGTCAGGTCACCGCCCAACCTACTTGGATCATAAGTGCACTGCCATCGACAACTGCTTCTCCCGCGTTAAGTGTTCCTTCACTTATATTATTTACATTGGTCAATCCTTCGTTTTCCAGCTTAACCAGCTACCCATATAGTACATCCTGTGGTGCAGGTTTTATTAAAGATATTGTGGTCATAACTTGGCCAGACGAGGGGGGCGTACAATGGTGGTTTGTCCTACGTAAAGCGTAGTGATAAGGGAGAGAAGTTTGAAGGAAAATGGTTATAAAGTGCAATCACGGCAGAGCTCACGGCCTGAACTGAACTGCGGGGAATTTGACACCTACGGACGAGACAGAGCGGCTGAAAATGGCACACCACGACCTTAGCCTCACTACCTCCCATCTTACCCCCCGCTCCCCGCCCCCAAAGTGCCTCCGTGTCCCCTTGGTCCACGCCTCCCCTCGCACGACCAACCCTACCACACCCAGTCAGCGCCCACTGCTCACACGCCCCAAGCCTCCCCCGCTGGTACTCTCTACCCCTCAGCCTATGCTCTCCATGTTCACCCTACCCGTCTCCCACCCCCAATCCTGCTACCTTCTCTCACCCCCACCCAAACCCCCATACTCCCATCCCTCCCCACTAATTTCCTCCCCTCGCCCTAATCCCCAAACCTACTCTTCGGTTTACGTCACGCCTCAACCACCCACCCAGCCTTTCCTCTCCCCCATCCTCATGGATACAACATGTATAGTGTATGTTGGGAGCAACGACGTTTTCCACAAGAACTCCAAATTCAGAGGTTACCATAAAGGAATATAATGAGCTGATTGGCACACCTTTAAAGCTAAGATCGAATCGGTACAGTAAGCGCCTCCCCGAGACGCGGTGTAGGTAACTTTGCTGTGAGTAGACGGCTGGGTGTCAATGAGACAATGAAACACCTGCGCGTAGATGTTAACATCGGCTTTGTAGACCCGTGGCTCAACTTCATAGGAGACAAGGCGGATTACACAGCAGAGATGGCATTCACCTGAGGTATAAAGAATCGGAACTCTTCGCTCTGCCAATCAAAGATCACATTGCAATATACGACACCAGAGGAAATTTACTTTTTGTCCAGTCCGATAGAAGTCGGCGTGTTGACCATATCAAACGGGCGGTTGAGGTCTGGTCAGGTCATAGTACATGTCACCTACTTTGTTAGAGCAAGAATTAGTGTATCATTCTTAAGACCAAACACCTCCCAGGGGCCATCTTTTGCTTCCGGTCCCTCAACGGTGGTGTCTAACAGACCACAGAGATGGATTCCTTGTGACTCCTCATTCTTAGAAATGAATGTCCCTGGTGGAGGCACCTTCTTGCTGGAAATGAGGATTCTCTCTTCTCGTACCAGCGATGACAACAGTTCCTCCGACTACCCAGCCGTCTAGATCATCCTCAGCAACTCGGGGACTGGATCACCCTCAGCCATGTCATCATCAAACCAAGCCAAGGCCGTGGTCATGCACAACAACACCACCTCCGGTCATGTTCCCCACTGTCTCACGAGGCCTCAGTCCCCCTCCAGGTTGCTCCGTCCAGCAAGCTTTTCACTGTCAATCAGACGATGGATTGAACTAGAAGGAACTCGTCAGTGCCACCATCCAGTTGTCTAACTATCCTCTGTACTCTGTCCATCAACTTAAGACTCTTTGAACTTGCTCTACTCAAAACTTGAAAATATCTGCAAAACTTTTAATCATTTGCAAGTTCACTCATGGCTCCTAAAAAAAAAAAAAAAAAAAAGAAGGTGCGTAAAAAAAGGAAAGTGCAAAATCGTCTTTGGTTCCTCTTACTTCACCAAACACCATCACCCTCCAGGCCATCTTTAACTTCTTCATCTGGGCTTAATCCAACCGTTCGGGAAGAACCTTCTACCCTGTTCCCCGCTACCGTCACCTCCTGCCACCAGTGATCATTTCCCGAACGTTCAGGTTCGGTACGACAGCATCGTGTCCATACGAGCGGGAAAAAAGTCTGAAGTGCGAGTCCAAAATTTGGATTTTTAGACTCGTAGTATTGCAACCCCTGAGCCTTGTGTGAAGTCAATAGATCTTTTACTACATCACAGCAGGTTTCTGATCTGTGATTCCCCCCCCCCCCCCTCCCCCCCCAGGAAAAAATCTTTGCAACCTCTCTTAAATGACAGCCATGCAAGTCTTTCGACTTTTAGCTCTTCATGGAACCTTTCATCTTGAAGCAGTTCCCTGATCTGTGTTCCTACAAAGTTATCCTCCATGATTTTTGCACTACTGATTCTGGTGAATTCATTCCTGAAATATATGAATCCATGGCCAGTTTTATCCACCCGAGCGTAATGTGCAAAGGAGGTAGATCAATTTTCTCAGTATCAACAACAACAGGAGAACTAATAACATTCATCTTCACTAGAGTCAGTGATGTTTGTTCCATTGAATAAAGAAACAGTTATGCATTTCATCCAACCCTGAGGCACAATCTTCTTCTATGCTAAGTTACATACCAAATGCATACACTATATCAAGCTTTCTCTTCCATACTCCAACATTTTAGCAATAATATTATGCATTCCAGCTATCTTTCCTTCATTTAATTTCATTTGTGCCCTTCTTGCTAAGGACCACTGTACTTTTATCCTTTTCCTTCTATTCTCCATACCCATGCATATAATAACTGTTGCTACGCCTTCTCCCATATTGATATCTTCTTCAAAGTTGTCTTTCCATTTTCATTTTTCTTCCTTCTTTTGATTCAGCAACTCCCTTCCTCACTTCTCATAGTCATATTTCAACTCTTACATCGAAGTCTTTCCTTTTTTCACCTTCTTCCAATGTAATGTCTTATTTTCACTAGATTGTCATCTATATTCTTTCCTCTATTAGCTTTATAACATTCCACTTCATTAATGTACCTTTAATAACAACTGGACAACAGCAACCGTCCTAATGTATCTTCACTACCACTGAGATTACAGTAACTGCATTACTATATCCTTAAAACTGCATTAGAACAACTTACTGTATCTCCACTATAAACATCTAGACAACAGTGATCGTCATACTGTATCTTCACTACCACTGACATTACAGTAACTGCATTACTATATCCTTAAAACTGCATTAGAATAAATTACTATATCTCCACTATAAACATCTAGACAACAGTGATCGTCATACTGTATCTTCACTACCACTGAAATTTCAGTAAATGCATTACTATATACATGAAACTGGATTAGAATATATTCCGTAATGAATCTACACGAAATCTCCACTACAATGACCAAACCACTGTATCTTCACTACCACTGAGATTGTAGTAACGGCATTACTATATCAATAAAATTGCATTAGAATATCTTCCTTACTGTATCTTCACCAACAATGGGATAACAGTGACCACCTCACGGTATCTTCACTACCACTGAGATTACCGTAACAGCATTTCTATATCTTTAATAATGGATTCCAATAACTTCCTGATTATATCTCCACTATAGCAACTGGATTACAGTCACTTTATTAATCAACATAATTCTAGTGCAGTATTCTTTTTACATTCCCAGTAGTGTAGATATATAACAAATATTTATCCATACATTCCTAGTCTGGCTTCCCACAGACACATTACCTATAGAAGAAGGCATTTCCTATCTTCGCTATCGTTCCCTCAGTGCCCCCAAAGATCCAATACCAAACATCAATGACCTAAGAATGTCTCAGTCTATCTTTCGAGATTTTGTTTCAAAAATATAACTACACTACTAACTGATAGTTGAAATCCACTATATTTCCCAAGGTATCCAGGATATACTTTGTAATGAGTTCTTTTCATCTTCTGAAGGTTAAGAGTTGGAGATTATAGATAGCAATGGACGAAACTATTGGCCATGTAGAAAGACCCAGGTTCTGTGAACTGTTGGAACCCAAACCCCAAAGAATTCCCCGAAGACGTCGACGCCACCAACAGAAACGCCACCAACAGCAACGCCACCAACAGCAACAAGTGGTTGATTACGAAATTGACGAAACTCTCGGCCATGTAGAAAGGCCGAGGTTCTGGGAACTGTTGGAACCCAAACCCCAAAGAATTCCCCGAGGACGCCGACGCCACCAACAGCAAATGGTTGATTCCACTTGTACCCAGACTCATGAAATAGTAGAACAACACACAACCATGGAGGTTCCACAGGAAACTCCTGTCTCAACCTTGGAGGTTCCACAGGTCACACCAGTCACCACACTGGAGGTTGCAGAGGACACTCCATTGGTGACCCAGGAGGTTCCAGAGGAAACTCCATTGGTGACCCAGGAGGTTCCAGAGGAAACTCCAATCGTGACCCACGAGGTTCTAGAACTTCCTGTACCAATCCCATCCCAGGAAATTCTCCCAGTACCCCGTCCCCTGTCTCTTCTCCCACTACTCCGTTCTCGCCAACTTCCACCACCCCTTCCCCGGGAACTTCTCCCACCACCCATTCCCCCGGTTATCATCCCACCACCCGGTCCCCTGGCTCTCCTCCCACCAACCAGAACCAGTCACCTGGCACTCCTCCCACTACCCCTTCCCCTGCTTCACCCAGCACCCCGTCTCTGGGCTCTCCTCCCACCACTCCGTCTCCTGCCTCCACTCCCACCACCCTGTCGCTTGGAATTCCCAATCCTCCTCTCCCCAGGTACTGTTTCCACCCCCACATCCCCTGGCACAACTCCCACCACCCCTGTCTCCCACCTCGACCTTGGAGTTTCCGCAGAAGCCTCCACAAGAGACTGCTGCCATGGATCTGGTGAGTCCAGAAGAGAGGTGCCTCGCTCCACTTTCCGACGTTTCTTCTCCCGTTGTGTCAAGTGGCTCGGCAGGATCGCTTGTCCCTGTTGTGTCAGACGTCCTCGGCTTTCTGATGAATGCCAGCCACGGAGGCGTTGAAAACCTTTAGTTATCCCCTACGCCATAACCTGGCTGCTGAAATGGACGTTTCCTTTTTTTTTTTCAATAGCGGTAATTATGTGCTGTAGCTGCAGGAAAAAGAGAAACTCGACTGAGTCATATACACCCCAGCTGCAGCGAACATAATAAAACAAAAGACATATCCACCCTTGCTACAGTTTACTAAGTTGGAGTAAGTCATATCTATTTATCTATCTATCTACCTACCTACCTATCTATCTATCTATCTATCTATAACTCTGATACCTATTCCCTTCAGGAACTCCCATCAAGGGGGTGGCCTTAGCAAAAGTCTTCACTTATCTCTGTCCTTACGTGCCTCTCTCGCATTTACCATTCCACACAGTCTTCCGCTATTTCTCTTCCACTCTATTTCCCCATGCCAGTCACGGTTATCCTTTCACACCAACCCCCTTCTCTTTCACTCTGATTCCCCATCTCACTGGTGGTCTTCCTCTCACATCAACCCCTTTCACTTTCCTATCACACCCTCTCTGTAAACTTCCCATCTTCCATTCCACCTACCAGCCCAAACCACCTCAAAATATGTTTCACCTAGTCTACCACTCCACAATTCATTCCATTGGCATTCCCTGTCATGCCAGATCTCTCATACACCCCCCCCCCCACTCATTTCTTACTTCACCCCATCTAGTCATACCACACGCTCCTATCATATAGCTCATTTCCACAGCCTAGATTCTTGGTCTTTCTGACTCATTCTTTGTACATGTTTCGGATGCAAGGGTTACCGTCGAGAGGACTATGCTGTTCCTTAATCTTTCTTCACTTCCATACACCTCTACTTTGTTCTATTAAGGGAGCTGATACCTCTTCTACCCTCTACTATTCTCTTCTGTATCTCTCCTACCATATCACCAAACTCATCAAAATTTCCTCCCAAATACTTAAATAATCTCACCTTTTCCAGTCTTTCTTCCCCCATATCTATAACACAGTTAAGTACACTTTCTTCTGTCACTTGTCACTGTATGGGGCTTTGCAAAAACTATATTTTAGCTCTGTTATATTTCAAACAGCATCACATTTTACTTTTGATCATATCTACCGTCAATGACCTATGCTTACAAGACATCATAAAATGCACTGACAACTTCTGGAACTCTTCCTGCTTAACAACAACAACAATAATATCCACAGTGAGGCTTCTCATTTGTCAGCAAACCTCACCACCACACTCACTCCCTATACCCCTTCATCTTTGTTTGGCTTTCATCCATTATTACATTATTCTACTTATGTTAAAACGCCACAGTGGCATCACACAGCTCCACCTCATACCAAAGTGTATACCAAAACTAGTTCACTTCTCTCAATCCACTCTTACAAATGTATTTGTTCCTCTATACAAGGCTTTCATACCATCTAACAGCTGTCCCCTTACACCCAGATATGAAAAGCCGGCAACGCAGCGGGTTTGGATGGTATTGCAGTGGACTTTATTAAAAAAGGGGTTACTGTATTAATGACTGGTTGGTAAGGTTATTTAATGTATGTATGACTCGTGGTGAGGTGCCTGAGGATTGGCGGAATGCTTGCAAAGTGCCACTGTGCAAAGGCAAAGGTGATAAAAGTGAGTGCTCAAATTAGAGAGGTATGTTTGTTGAGTATTCCTAGGAAATTATATTGGAGGGTATTGGCTGAGAGGGTGAAGGTATGTACAGAGCATCATATTGGGGAAGAACAGTGTGGTTTCAGAAGTGGTAGAGGATGTGTGGATCAGGTCTTTGCTTTGAAGAATGTATGTGAGAAATAGAAAAGCAAATAAATTTGTATGTAGCGTTTATGGATCTGGAGAAGGCATGTGATAGAGTTGATAGAGACTCTCCGTGGAAGGTATTAATTATATATGGTACGGGAGGCAAGTTGTTAGAAGCATCCGTACAAAGAATGAGTCAGATAGACTAAGAATCCAGGCTGTGGAAATAAGCTATATGACAGGAGCGTGTGGTATGACTAGATGGAGTGAAGTAAGAAATGAGGGGGTGTATGAGAGATCTGGTATGACAGGGAATGCCAGTGGAATGAATTGTGGAGTGGTAGACTAGATGAAACATATTTTGAGTTAGTTTGGGCTGGTGGGTGGAATGGAAGATGGGAAGTTTACAGAGAGTGTGTGATAGTAAAGTGAAAGGTTTTGATGTGAGAGGAAGACCACCAGTGAGATGGGGAATCAGAGTGAAAGAGAAGGGGGGTCGTGTGAAAGGAAGACCGTGACTGGCATGGGGAAATAGAGGTGAAGAGAACTAGCGGAAGAATGTGTGGAATGGTATATGCGAGAGAGGCACGTAAGGACAGAGATAAGTGGAGACTTTTGCTAAGGCCACCCCCTTGATGGGAGTTCCTGAAGGGAATAGGTATCAGAGTTATAGATAGATAGATAGATAGATAGATAGATAGACAGGCAGATAAATAGATATGACTTACTCCAACTTAGTAAAGTGTAGCAAGGGTGGATATGTCTTTTCTTTTATTGTGTTCGCTGCAGCTGGGGTGTATATGACTCAGTCGAGTTTCTCGGTCTCCTGCAGCTACAGCACATATTTACCGGTATTGAAAAAGAAAAGGAAACGTCCATTTTAGCTGCCAGGTTATGGCGTAGGGGATAACTAAAGGTTTTCAACGCCTCCGTGGCTTGCATTCATCAGAAAGCCGAGGGCGTCTGACACAACAGGGACAAGCGATCTTGCCGAGCCACTTGAGACAACGGGAGAAGAAACGTCGGAAAGTGGAGCGAGGCGCCTCTCTTCTGGACTCACCAGATCCATGGCAGCAGTCTCTTGTGGAGGCTTCTGCGGAAACTCTAAGGTCGAGGCGGGAGACAGGGGTGGTGGTGGTAGTTGTGCCAGGGGACGTGGGGGTGGAAATAGTACCTGGGGAGAGGAGGATTGGGAATTCCAAGCGACAGGGTGGTGGGAGTGGAGGCAGGAGACGGAGTGGTGGGAGGAGAGCCAAGAGACGGGGTGCTGGGTGAAGCAGGGGAAGGAGTAGTGGGAGGAGAGCCAGGTGACTGGTTCTGGTTGGTGGGAGGAGAGCCAGGGGACCGGGTGGTGGGATGATTACTGGGGGAGTGGGTGGTGGGAGGAGAAGTTCCCGGGGAAGGGGTGGTGGAAGTTGTCGAGAACGGAGTAGTGGGAGAAGAGACAGGGGACGGGGTACTGGGAGAATATCCACGGAACGGGGTAGTGGGAGAAGTTCCTGGGATGGGATTGGTACAGGAAGTTCTAGAACCTCGTGGGTCACGATTGGAGTTTCCTCTGGAACCTCCTGGGTCACGAATGGAGTTTCCTGTGAAACCTCCTGGGTCACCAATGGAGTGTCCTCTGCAACCTCCAGTGTGGTGACTGGTGTGTCCTTTGGAACCTCCAAGATCGAGACAGGAGATTCCTGTGGAACCTCCAAGGTCGTAATTGGAGTTTCCTGTGGAACCTCCATGGTTGTGTGTTGTTCTACTATTTCATGAGCCTGGGTACAAGTGGAATCAACCACTTGCTGTTGGTGGCGTCGGCGTCCTCGGGGAATTCTTTGGGGTTTGGGTTCCAACAGTTCCCAGAACCTGGGCCTTTCTACATGGCCGTTAGTTTCGTCAATTGCGTAATCAACCACTATCTTTCCTTCATTCCAGCTATCTTTCCTTCATTCAGTTTCATTTGTCCCCTTTCTAATGCCCTTTCTAATGCCCTGTTGCTACGCCTTCTCCCATATTGATATCTTCTTCAAAATTGTCTCTCCATTTTCATTTTTCTTCCTTCTTTTGATTCAGCAACTCCCTTCCTCAATTCTCATAGTTATATTTCAACTCTTACATCCAAGTCTTTCCTTTTTTCACCTTCTTCCAATGTAATGTCTTATTTTCACTAGATTGTCATCTATTTTCTTTCCTCTATTAGCTTTATAACATTCCATTTCATTACTGTACCTTTAATAACAACTGGACAACAGCAACCGTCCTAATGTATCTTCACTACCACTGAGATTACAGTAACTGCATTACTATATCCTTAAAACTGCATTAGAATAACTTACTGTATCTCCACTATAAACATCTAGACAACAGTGACCTTCATACTGTATCTTCACTACCACTGAGATTACAATAACTGCATTACTATATCCTTAAAACTGCATTAGAATAACTTACTGTATCTCCACTATAAACATCTAGACAACAGTGACCATACTGTATCTTCACTACCACTGAGATTACAGTAATTGCATTACTATATCCTTAAAACTGCATTAGAATAACTTACTGTATCTCCACTATAAACATCTAGACAACAGTGATCGTTATACTGTATCTTCACTACCACTGAAATTTCAGTAAATTCATTACTATATACATGAAACTGGATTAGAATATATTCCTTAATGAATCTACACGAAAATCTCCACTACAATGACCATACCACTGTATCTTCACTACCACTGAGATTATAGTAACGGCATTACTATATCAATAAAATTGCATTAGAATATCTTCCTTACTGTATCTTCACGAACAATTGGACAACAGTGACCACCTCACGGTATCTTCACTACCACTGAGATTACAGTAACAGCATTTCTATATCTTTAATACTAGATTCAAATAACTTCCTGATTATATCTCCACTATAGCAACTGGATTACAGTCACTTTAGTAATCAACATACTTCTAGTGCAGTATTCTTTTTACATTCCCAGTAGTGTACATATCTAACAAATATTTATCTATACATTCCCAGTCTGAGGTGCCACATACACATTACCTATAGAAGAAGGCATTTCCTATCTTCGCTATCGTTCCCTCAGTGCCCCCAAAGATCCAATACCAAACATCAATGACCTAAGAATGTCTCAGTCTATCTTTCGAGATTTTTGTTTCAAAAATATAACTACACTACTAACTGAGAGTTGAAATCCACTATATTTCCCAAGGTATCCAGGATATACTTTGTAATGAGTTCTTTTCATCTTCTGAAGGTTAAGAGTTGGAGATTATAGATAGCAATGGACGAAACTATTGGCCATGTAGAAAGACCCAGGTTCTGTGAACTGTTGGAACCCAAACCCCAAAGAATTCCCCGAAGACGTCGACGCCACCAACAGAAACGCCACCAACAGCAACGCCACCAACAGCAACAAGTGGTTGATTACGAAATTGACGAAACTCTCGGCCATGTAGAAAGGCCGAGGTTCTGGGAACTGTTGGAACCCAAACCCCAAAGAATTCCCCGAGGACGCCGACGCCACCAACAGCAAGTGGTTGATTCCACTTGTACCCAGGCTCATGAAATAGTAGAACAACACACAACCATGGAGGTTCCACAGGAAACTCCTGTCTCGACCTTGGAGGTTCCACAGGGCACACCAGTCACCACACTGGAGGTTGCAGAGGACACTCCATTGGTGACCCAGGAGGTTCCAGAGGAAACTCCATTGGTGACCCAGGAGGTTCCAGAGGAAACTCCAATCGTGACCCACGAGGTTCTAGAACTTCCTGTACCAATCCCATCCCAGGAAATTCTCCCAGTACCCCGTCCCCTGTCTCTTCTCCCACTACTCCGTTCTCGCCAACTTCCACCACCCCTTCCCCGGGAACTTCTCCCACCACCCACTCCCCCGGTTATCATCCCACCACCCGGTCCCCTGGCTCTCCTCCCACCAACCAGAACCAGTCACCTGGCACTCCTCCCACTACCCCTTCCCCTGCTTCACCCAGCACCCCGTCTCTTGGCTCTCCTCCCACCACTCCGTCTCCTGCCTCCACTCCCACCACCCTGTCGCTTGGAATTCCCAATCCTCCTCTCCCCAGGTACTATTTCCACCCCCACGTCCCCTGGCACAACTCCCACCACCCCTGTCTCCCACCTCGACCTTGGAGTTTCCGCAGAAGCCTCCACAAGAGACTGCTGCCATGGATCTGGTGAGTCCAGAAGAGAGGTGCCTCGCTCCACTTTCCGACGTTTCTTCTCCCGTTGTGTCAAGTGGCTCGGCAGGATCGCTTGTCCCTGTTGTGTCAGACGTCCTCGGCTTTCTGATGAATGCCAGCCACGGAGGCGTTGAAAACCTTTAGTTATCCCCTACGCCATAACCTGGCTGCTGAAATGGACGTTTCCTTTTTTTTTTCAATAGCGGTAATTATGTGCTGTAGCTGCAGGAAAAAGAGAAACTCGACTGAGTCATATACACCCCAGCTGCAGCGAACATAATAAAACAAAAGACATATCCACCCTTGCTACAGTTTACTAAGTTGGAGTAAGTCATATCTATTTATCTATCTATCTACCTACCTACCTATCTATCTATCTATCTATCTATAACTCTGATACCTATTCCCTTCAGGAACTCCCATCAAGGGGGTGGCCTTAGCAAAAGTCTTCACTTATCTCTGTCCTTACGTGCCTCTCTCGCATTTACCATTCCACACAGTCTTCCGCTATTTCTCTTCCACTCTATTTCCCCATGCCAGTCACGGTTTTCCTTTCACACCAACCCCCTTCTCTTTCACTCTGATTCCCCATCTCACTGGTGGTCTTCCTCTCACATCAACCCCTTTCACTTTCCTATCACACCCTCTCTGTAAACTTCCCATCTTCCATTCCACCCACCAGCCCAAACCACCTCAAAATATGTTTCACCTAGTCTACCACTCCACAATTCATTCCATTGGCATTCCCTGTCATGCCAGATCTCTCATACACCCCCCCCCCCCACTCATTTCTTACTTCACCCCATCTAGTCATACCACACGCTCCTATCATATAGCTCATTTCCACAGCCTAGATTCTTGGTCTTTCTGACTCATTCTTTGTACATGTTTCGGATGCAAGGGTTACCGTCGAGAGGACTATGCTGTTCCTTAATCTTTCTTCACTTCCATACACCTCTACTTTGTTCTATTAAGGGAGCTGATACCTCTTCTACCCTCTACTATTCTCTTCTGTATCTCTCCTACCATATCACCAAACTCATCAAAATTTGCTCCCAAATACTTAAATAATCTCACCTTTTCCAGTCTTTCTTCCCCCATATCTATAACACAGTTAAGTACACTTTCTTCTGTCACTGTATGGGGCTTTGCAAAAACTATATTTTAGCTCTGTTATATTTCAAACAGCATCACATTTTACTTTTGATCATATCTACCGTCAATGACCTATGCTTACAAGACATCATAAAATGCACTGACAACTTCTGGAACTCTTCCTGCTTAACAACAACAACAATAATATCCACAGTGAGGCTTCTCATTTGCCAGCAAACCTCACCACCACACTCACTCCCTATACCCCTTCATCTTTGTTTGGCTTTCATCCATTATTACATTATTCTACTTATGTTAAAACGCCACAGTGGCATCACACAGCTCCACCTCATACCAAAGTGTATACCAAAACTAGTTCACTTCTCTCAATCCACTCTTACAAATGTATTTGTTCCTCTATACAAGGCTTTCATACCATCTAACAGCTGTCCCCTTACACCCAAATATGAAAAGCCGGCAACGCAGCGGGTTTGGATGGTATTGCAGTGGACTTTATTAAAAAAGGGGTTACTGTATTAATGACTGGTTGGTAAGGTTATTTAATGTATGTATGACTCGTGGTGAGGTGCCTGAGGATTGGCGGAATGCTTGCAAAGTGCCACTGTGCAAAGGCAAAGGTGATAAAAGTGAGTGCTCAAATTAGAGAGGTATGTTTGTTGAGTATTCCTAGGAAATTATATTGGAGGGTATTGGCTGAGAGGGTGAAGGTATGTACAGAGCATCAGATTGGGGAAGAACAGTGTGGTTTCAGAAGTGGTAGAGGATGTGTGGATCAGGTCTTTGCTTTGAAGAATGTATGTGAGAAATAGAAAAGCAAATAAATTTGTATGTAGCGTTTATGGATCTGGAGAAGGCATGTGATAGAGTTGATAGAGACTCTCCGTGGAAGGTATTAATTATATATGGTACGGGAGGCAAGTTGTTAGAAGCATCCGTACAAAGAATGAGTCAGATAGACTAAGAATCCAGGCTGTGGAAATAAGCTATATGACAGGAGCGTGTGGTATGACTAGATGGAGTGAAGTAAGAAATGAGGGGGTGTATGAGAGATCTGGTATGACAGGGAATGCCAGTGGAATGAATTGTGGAGTGGTAGACTAGATGAAACATATTTTGAGTTAGTTTGGGCTGGTGGGTGGAATGGAAGATGGGAAGTTTACAGAGAGTGTGTGATAGTAAAGTGAAAGGTTTTGATGTGAGAGGAAGACCACCAGTGAGATGGGGAATCAGAGTGAAAGAGAAGGGGGGTCGTGTGAAAGGAAGACCGTGACTGGCATGGGGAAATAGAGTGGAAGAGAACTAGCGGAAGAATGTGTGGAATGGTATATGCGAGAGAGGCACGTAAGGACAGAGATAAGTGGAGACTTTTGCTAAGGCCACCCCCTTGATGGGAGTTCCTGAAGGGAATAGGTATCAGAGTTATAGATAGATAGATAGATAGATAGATAGATAGGTAGGCAGATAAATAGATATGACTTACTCCAACTTAGTAAAGTGTAGCAAGGGTGGATATGTCTTTTCTTTTATTGTGTTCGCTGCAGCTGGGGTGTATATGACTCAGTCGAGTTTCTCGGTCTCCTGCAGCTACAGCACATATTTACCGCTATTGAAAAAGAAAAGGAAACGTCCATTTTAGCTGCCAGGTTATGGCGTAGGGGATAACTAAAGGTTTTCAACGCCTCCGTGGCTTGCATTCATCAGAAAGCCGAGGGCGTCTGACACAACAGGGACAAGCGATCTTGCCGAGCCACTTGAGACAACGGGAGAAGAAACGTCGGAAAGTGGAGCGAGGCGCCTCTCTTCTGGACTCACCAGATCCATGGCAGCAGTCTCTTGTGGAGGCTTCTGCGGAAACTCTAAGGTCGAGGCGGGAGACAGGGGTGGTGGTGGTAGTTGTGCCAGGGGACGTGGGGGTGGAAATAGTACCTGGGGAGAGGAGGATTGGGAATTCCAAGCGACAGGGTGGTGGGAGTGGAGGCAGGAGACGGAGTGGTGGGAGGAGAGCCAAGAGACGGGGTGCTGGGTGAAGCAGGGGAAGGAGTAGTGGGAGGAGAGCCAGGTGACTGGTTCTGGTTGGTGGGAGGAGAGCCAGGGGACCGGGTGGTGGGATGATTACTGGGGGAGTGGGTGGTGGGAGGAGAAGTTCCCGGGGAAGGGGTGGTGGAAGTTGTCGAGAACGGAGTAGTGGGAGAAGAGACAGGGGACGGGGTACTGGGAGAATATCCACGGAACGGGGTAGTGGGAGAAGTTCCTGGGATGGGATTGGTACAGGAAGTTCTAGAACCTCGTGGGTCACGATTGGAGTTTCCTCTGGAACCTCCTGGGTCACGAATGGAGTTTCCTGTGAAACCTCCTGGGTCACCAATGGAGTGTCCTCTGCAACCTCCAGTGTGGTGACTGGTGTGTCCTTTGGAACCTCCAAGATCGAGACAGGAGATTCCTGTGGAACCTCCAAGGTCGTAATTGGAGTTTCCTGTGGAACCTCCATGGTTGTGTGTTGTTCTACTATTTCATGAGCCTGGGTACAAGTGGAATCAACCACTTGCTGTTGGTGGCGTCGGCGTCCTCGGGGAATTCTTTGGGGTTTGGGTTCCAACAGTTCCCAGAACCTGGGCCTTTCTACATGGCCGTTAGTTTCGTCAATTGCGTAATCAACCACTATCTTTCCTTCATTCCAGCTATCTTTCCTTCATTCAATTTCATTTGTACCCTTTCTAATGCCCTTTCTAATGCCCTGTTGCTACGCCTTCTCCCATATTGATATCTTCTTCAAAATTGTCTCTCCATTTTCATTTTTCTTCCTTCTTTTGATTCAGCAACTCCCTTCCTCAATTCTCATAGTTATATTTCAACTCTTACATCCAAGTCTTTCCTTTTTTCACCTTCTTCCAATGTAATGTCTTATTTTCACTAGATTGTCATCTATTTTCTTTCCTCTATTAGCTTTATAACATTCCATTTCATTACTGTACCTTTAATAACAACTGGACAACAGCAACCGTCCTAATGTATCTTCACTACCACTGAGATTACAGTAACTGCATTACTATATCCTTAAAACTGCATTAGAATAACTTACTGTATCTCCACTATAAACATCTAGACAACAGTGACCTTCATACTGTATCTTCACTACCACTGAGATTACAATAACTGCATTACTATATCCTTAAAACTGCATTAGAATAACTTACTGTATCTCCACTATAAACATCTAGACAACAGTGACCATACTGTATCTTCACTACCACTGAGATTACAGTAATTGCATTACTATATCCTTAAAACTGCATTAGAATAACTTACTGTATCTCCACTATAAACATCTAGACAACAGTGATCGTTATACTGTATCTTCACTACCACTGAAATTTCAGTAAATTCATTACTATATACATGAAACTGGATTAGAATATATTCCTTAATGAATCTACACGAAAATCTCCACTACAATGACCATACCACTGTATCTTCACTACCACTGAGATTATAGTAACGGCATTACTATATCAATAAAATTGCATTAGAATATCTTCCTTACTGTATCTTCACGAACAATTGGACAACAGTGACCACCTCACGGTATCTTCACTACCACTGAGATTACAGTAACAGCATTTCTATATCTTTAATACTAGATTCAAATAACTTCCTGATTATATCTCCACTATAGCAACTGGATTACAGTCACTTTAGTAATCAACATACTTCTAGTGCAGTATTCTTTTTACATTCCCAGTAGTGTACATATCTAACAAATATTTATCTATACATTCCCAGTCTGAGGTGCCACATACACATTACCTATAGAAGAAGGCATTTCCTATCTTCGCTATCGTTCCCTCAGTGCCCCCAAAGATCCAATACCAAACATCAATGACCTAAGAATGTCTCAGTCTATCTTTCGAGATTTTTGTTTCAAAAATATAACTACACTACTAACTGAGAGTTGAAATCCACTATATTTCCCAAGGTATCCAGGATATACTTTGTAATGAGTTCTTTTCATCTTCTGAAGGTTAAGAGTTGGAGATTATAGATAGCAATGGACGAAACTATTGGCCATGTAGAAAGACCCAGGTTCTGTGAACTGTTGGAACCCAAACCCCAAAGAATTCCCCGAAGACGTCGACGCCACCAACAGAAACGCCACCAACAGCAACGCCACCAACAGCAACAAGTGGTTGATTACGAAATTGACGAAACTCTCGGCCATGTAGAAAGGCCCAGGTTCTGGGAACTGTTGGAACCCAAACCCCAAAGAATTCCCCGAGGACGCCGACGCCACCAACAGCAAGTGGTTGATTCCACTTGTACCCAGGCTCATGAAATAGTAGAACAACACACAACCATGGAGGTTCCACAGGAAACTCCTGTCTCGACCTTGGAGGTTCCACAGGGCACACCAGTCACCACACTGGAGGTTGCAGAGGACACTCCATTGGTGACCCAGGAGGTTCCAGAGGAAACTCCATTGGTGACCCAGGAGGTTCCAGAGGAAACTCCAATCGTGACCCACGAGGTTCTAGAACTTCCTGTACCAATCCCATCCCAGGAAATTCTCCCAGTACCCCGTCCCCTGTCTCTTCTCCCACTACTCCGTTCTCGCCAACTTCCACCACCCCTTCCCCGGGAACTTCTCCCACCACCCACTCCCCCGGTTATCATCCCACCACCCGGTCCCCTGGCTCTCCTCCCACCAACCAGAACCAGTCACCTGGCACTCCTCCCACTACCCCTTCCCCTGCTTCACCCAGCACCCCGTCTCTTGGCTCTCCTCCCACCACTCCGTCTCCTGCCTCCACTCCCACCACCCTGTCGCTTGGAATTCCCAATCCTCCTCTCCCCAGGTACTATTTCCACCCCCACGTCCCCTGGCACAACTCCCACCACCCCTGTCTCCCACCTCGACCTTGGAGTTTCCGCAGAAGCCTCCACAAGAGACTGCTGCCATGGTTCTGGTGAGTCCAGAAGAGAGGCGCCTCGCTCCACTTTCCGACGTTTCTTCTCCCGTTGTGTCAAGTGGCTCGGCAGGATCGCTTGTCCCTGTTGTGTCAGACGTCCTCGGCTTTCTGATGAATGCCAGCCACGGAGGCGTTGAAAACCTTTAGTTATCCCCTACGCCATAACCTGGCAGCTGAAATGGACGTTTCCTTTTTTTTCAATAGCGGTAAATATGTGCTGTAGCTGCAGGAAACAGAGAAACTCGACTGAGTCATATACACCCCAGCTGCAGCGAACACAATAAAAGACATATCCACCCTTGCTACAGTTTACTAAGTTGGAGTAAGTCATATCTATTTATCTATCTATCAACCTACCTACCTATCTATCTATCTATCTATAACTCTGATACCTATTCCCTTCAGGAACTCCCATCAAGGGGGTGGCCTTAGCAAAAGTCTCCACTTATCTCTGTCCTTACGTGCCTCTCTCGCATTTACCATTCCACACAGTCTTCCGCTATTTCTCTTCCACTCTATTTCCCCATGCCAGTCACGGTCTTCCTTTCACACCAACCCCCTTCTCTTTCACTCTGATTCCCCATCTCACTGGTGGTCTTCCTCTCACATCAACCCCTTTCACTTTCCTATCACACCCTCTCTGTAAACTTCCCATCTTCCATTCCACCCACCAGCCCAAACCACCTCAAAATATGTTTCACCTAGTCTACCACTCCACAATTCATTCCATTGGCATTCCCTGTCATGCCAGATCTCTCATACACCCCCCCCCCCCACTCATTTCTTACTTCACCCCATCTAGTCATACCACACGCTCCTATCATATAGCTCATTTCCACAGCCTAGATTCTTGGTCTTTCTGACTCATTCTTTGTACATGTTTCGGATGCAAGGGTTACCGTCGAGAGGACTATGCTGTTCCTTAATCTTTCTTCACTTCCATACACCTCTACTTTGTTCTATTAAGGGAGCTGATACCTCTTCTACCCTCTACTATTCTCTTCTGTATCTCTCCTACCATATCACCAAACTCATCAAAATTTGCTCCCAAATACTTAAATAATCTCACCTTTTCCAGTCTTTCTTCCCCCATATCTATAACACAGTTAAGTACACTTTCTTCTGTCACTGTATGGGGCTTTGCAAAAACTATATTTTAGCTCTGTTATATTTCAAACAGCATCACATTTTACTTTTGATCATATCTACCGTCAATGACCTATGCTTACAAGACATCATAAAATGCACTGACAACTTCTGGAACTCTTCCTGCTTAACAACAACAACAATAATATCCACAGTGAGGCTTCTCATTTGCCAGCAAACCTCACCACCACACTCACTCCCTATACCCCTTCATCTTTGTTTGGCTTTCATCTATTATTACATTATTCTACTTATGTTAAAACGCCACAGTGGCATCACACAGCTCCACCTCATACCAAAGTGTATACCAAAACTAGTTCTCTTCTCTCAATCCACTCTTACAAATGTATTTGTTCCTCTATACAAGGCTTTCATACCATCTAACAGCTGTCCCCTTACACCCAAATATGAAAAGCCGGCAACGCAGCGGGTTTGGATGGTATTGCAGTGGACTTTATTAAAAAAGGGGTAACTGTATTAATGACTGGTTGGTAAGGTTATTTAATGTATGCATGACTCGTGGTGAGGTGCCTGAGGATTGGCGGAATGCTTGCAAAGTGCCACTGTGCAAAGGCAAAGGTGATAAAAGTGAGTGCTCAAATTAGAGAGGTATGTTTGTTGAGTATTCCTAGGAAATTATATTGGAGGGTATTGGCTGAGAGGGTGAAGGTATGTACAGAGCATCAGATTGGGGAAGAACAGTGTGGTTTCAGAAGTGGTAGAGGATGTGTGGATCAGGTCTTTGCTTTGAAGAATGTATGTGAGAAATAGAAAAGCAAATAAATTTGTATGTAGCGTTTATGGATCTGGAGAAGGCATGTGATAGAGTTGATAGAGACTCTCCGTGGAAGGTATTAATTATATATGGTACGGGAGGCAAGTTGTTAGAAGCATCCGTACAAAGAATGAGTCAGATAGACTAAGAATCCAGGCTGTGGAAATAAGCTATATGACAGGAGCGTGTGGTATGACTAGATGGAGTGAAGTAAGAAATGAGGGGGTGTATGAGAGATCTGGTATGACAGGGAATGCCAGTGGAATGAATTGTGGAGTGGTAGACTAGGTGAAACATATTTTGAGTTAGTTTGGGCTGGTGGGTGGAATGGAAGATGGGAAGTTTACAGAGAGTGTGTGATAGTAAAGTGAAAGGTTTTGATGTGAGAGGAAGACCACCAGTGAGATGGGGAATCAGAGTGAAAGAGAAGGGGGGTTGGTGTGAAAGGAAGAACGTTAATGGCATGGGGAAATAGAGTGGAAGAGAACTAGCGGAAGAATGTGTGGAATGGTATATGCGAGAGAGGCATGTAAGGACAGAGATAAGTGGAGACTTTTGCTAAGGCCACCCCCTTGATGGGAGTTCCTGAAGGGAATAGGTATCAGAGTTATAGATAGATAGATAGATAGATAGATAGGTAGGCAGATAGATAGATAAATAGATATGACTTATTCCAACTTAGTAAACTGTAGCAAGGGTGGATATGCCTTTTCTTTTATTGTGTTCGCTGCAGCTGGGGTGTATATGACTCAGTCGAGTTTCTCCTGCAGCTACAGCACATATTTACCGCTATTGAAAAAGAAAAGGAAACGTCCATTTTAGCTGCCAGGTTATGGCGTAGGGGATAACTAAAGGTTTTCAACGCCTCCGTGGCTTGCATTCATCAGAAAGCCGAGGGCGTCTGACACAACAGGGACAAGCGATCTTGCCGAGCCACTTGAGACAACGGGAGAAGAAACGTCGGAAAGTGGAGCGAGGCGCCTCTCTTCTGGACTCACCAGATCCATGGCAGCAGTCTCTTGTGGAGGCTTCTGCGGAAACTCTAAGGTCGAGGCGGGAGACAGGGGTGGTGGTGGTAGTTGTGCCAGGGGACGTGGGGGTGGAAATAGTACCTGGGGAGAGGAGGATTGGGAATTCCAAGCGACAGGGTGGTGGGAGTGGAGGCAGGAGACGGAGTGGTGGGAGGAGAGCCAAGAGACGGGGTGCTGGGTGAAGCAGGGGAAGGGGTAGTGGGAGGAGTGCCAGGTGACTGGTTCTGGTTGGTGGGAGGAGAGCCAGGGGACCGGGTGGTGGGATGATTACTGGGGGAGTGGGTGGTGGGAGGAGAAGTTCCCGGGGAAGGGGTGGCGGAAGTTGTCGAGAACGGAGTAGTGGGAGAAGAGACAGGGGACGGGGTACTGGGAGAATATCCACGGAACGGGGTAGTGGGAGAAGTTCCTGGGATGGGATTGGTACAGGAAGTTCTAGAACCTCGTGGGTCACGATTGGAGTTTCCTCTGGAACCTCCTGGGTCACGAATGGAGTTTCCTCTGGGACCTCCTGGGTCACCAATGGAGTGTCCTCTGCAACCTCCAGTGTGGTGACTGGTGTGTCCTGTGGAACCTCCAAGATCGAGACAGGAGTTTCCTGTAGAACCTCCAAGGTCGTAATTGGAGTTTCCTGTGGAACCTCCATGGTTGTGTGTTGTTCTACTATTTCATGAGCCTGGGTACAAGTGGAATCAACCACTTGCTGTTGGTGGCGTCGGCGTCCTCGGGGAATTCTTTGGGGTTTGGGTTCCAACAGTTCCCAGAACCTGGGCCTTTCTACATGGCCGAGACTTTCGTCAATTTCGTAATCAACCACATCTTTCCTTCATTCCAGCTATCTTTCCTTCATTCAGTTTCCATTTTGTCCCCCTTTCTAATGCCCCTTTATAATGCCCCTGTTGCTACGCCTTCTCCATATTGATATCTTCTTCAAAATTGTCTCTCCATTTTCATTTTTTTTTCTTCTTCTTTTGATTCAGCAAACTCCCCTTCCTCACATTCTCATAGGATATTTCAATCTTACATCAAATTCTCATTTTGTTATATTTCAACTCTTTACATCCAAGTCTTTCCTTTTTTCACCTTTTCCAAATGTAATGTCTTATTTTCACTAGATTGTCATCTATTTTTCTTTCATATATTAGCTTTATAACATTTCCATTTCATTACTGTAAAAACTTTTAATAACAAATGGACAACAGCAACCGTCCTATTATATCTTCACTAACACTGAGACTTTACAGTAACTGCATTACTATATCCTTAAAAACTGCATTAGAATAACTTACTGTATCTCCACTATAAACATCTAGACAACAGTGACCTTCATACTGAATCTTCACTACCACTGAGATTACAGTAACTGCATTACTATATCCTTAAAACTGCATTAGAATAACTTACTGTACCTCCACTATAAACATCTAGACAACAGTGACCTTCATACTGTATCTTCACTACCACTGAGATTACAGTAATTGCATTACTATATCCTTAAAACTGCATTAGAATAACTTACTGTATCTCCACTATAAACATCTAGACAACAGTGATCGTCATACTGTATCTTCAATACCACTGAAATTTCAGTAAATTCATTACTATATACATGAAACTGGATTAGAATATATTCCTTAATGAATCTACACGAAAATCTCCACTACAATGACCATACCACTGTATCTTCACTACCACTGAGATTATAGTAACGGCATTACTATATCAATAAAATTGCATTTGAATATCTTCCTTACTGTATCTTCACGAACAATTGGACAACAGTGACCACCTCACGGTATCTTCACTACCACTGAGATTACAGTAACAGCATTTCTGTATCTTTGATACTAGATTCAAATAACTTCCTGATTATATCTCCACTATAGCAACTGGATTACAGTCACTTTAGTAATCAACATACTTCTAGTGCAGTATTCTTTTTACATCGCCAGTAGTGTACATATCTAACAAATATTTATCTATACATTCCCAGTCTGAGTTGCCACATACACATTACCTATAGAAGAAGGCATTTCCTATCTTCGCTATCGCTCCCTCAATGCCCCCAAAGATCCAATACCAAACATCAATGACCTAAGAATGTCTCAGTCTATCTTTCGAGATTTTTGTTTCAAAAATATAACTACACTACTAACTGAGAGTTGAAATCCACTATATTTCCCAAGGTATCCAGGATATACTTTGTAATATGTTCTTTTCATCTTCTGAAGGCTAAGAGTTGGAGATTATACATAGCAATGGACGAAACTATTGGCCATGTAGAAAGACCCAGGTTCTGTGAACTGTTGGAACCCAAACCCCAAAGAATTCCCCGAAGACGTCGACGCCACAAACAGAAACGCCACCAACAGCAACGCCACCAACAGCAACAAGTGGCTGATTACGAAATTGACGAAACTCTCGGCCATGTAGAACGGCCCAGGTTCTGGGAACTGTTGGAACCCAAACCCCAAAGAATTCCCCGAGGACGCCGACGCCACCAACAGCAAGTGGTTGATTCCACTTGTACCCAGGCTCATGAAATAGTAGAACAACACACAACCATGGAGGTTCCACAGGAAACTCCAATTACCACCTTGGAGGTTCCACAGGAAACTCCTGTCTCGATCTTGGAGGTTCCACAGGACACACCAGTCACCACACTGGAGGTTACAGAGGACACTCCATTGGTGACCCAGGAGTTTCCAGAGGAAACTCCATTCGTGACCCAGGATGTTCCACAGGAAACTCCAATCGTGACCCAGGAGGTTCCAGAGGAAACTCCAATCGTGACCCACGAGGTTCTAGAACTTCCTATACCAATCCCATCCCAGGAACTTCTCCCACTACCCCGTTCCGTGGAAATTCTCCCAGTACCCCGTCCCCTGTCTCTTCTCCCAATAATCCGTTCTCGATAACTTCCACCACCCCTTCCCCGGGAACTTCTCCCACCACCCACTCCCCCGGTTATCATCCCACCACCCGGTCCCCTGGCTCTCCTCCCACCAACCAGAACCAGTCACCTGGCACTTCTCCCACTACCCCTTCCCCTGCTTCACCCAGCACCCCGTCTCTTGGCTCTCCTCCCACCACTCCGTCTCCTGCCTTCACTCCCACCACCCTGTCGCTTGGAATTCCCAATCCTCCTCTCCCCAGGTACTATTTCCACCCCCCCGTCCCCTGGCACAACTACCACCACCCCTGTCTCCCACCTCGACCTTGGAGTTTCCGCAGAAGCCTCCACAAGAGACTGCTGCCATGGTTCTGGTGAGTCCAGAAGAGAGGCGCCTCGCTCCACTTTCCGACGTTTCTTCTCCCGTTGTGTCAAGTGGCTCGGCAGGATCGCTTGTCCCTGTTGTGTCAGACGTCCTCGGCTTTCTGATGAATGCCAGCCACGGAGGCGTTGAAAACCTTTAGTTATCCCCTACGCCATAACCTGGCAGCTGAAATGGAGGTTTCCTTTTTTCTTTTTTTTCAATAGCGGTAAATATCGGGTCGTTAGTCCGATATACAAACAAAACCATAAAATTTCATTCACATTTCATCAAAAGGTTACAGTTGAACTTATTAAAAGATGTTCATTTAGCTTGAAAAATATCTTAAATCTATGCTTATTCATTTGTACTTAAACTAATTATGTTGTTTGTTATTGCATGAAATTTAAGGGAAAAAACTGTCGGGTCAGTGATGTTCGGCTGACGCTGCAGGGAAACAAATCAGAGTTGCCAACTTAGCGCTTTTTATAGAGGTTAGCGCCTAAATTTCGCATTTAACGCCTTAGCTCATTTTGTGTTTATTTGTGTGTGTCCAAACTTAGTGTTATTTCAATATATGAGGAAATTTAAACATTGATCAAATTCTTTTATCGTGATTTAGTAAGTTTAATCGAAACCTATCAAAATATCAAGGAAAAAAATACTGCACGTGACTCAGTTTCATCGAAATGAACATGTTCGAAGAATTTTTGAACAGGTTCTGTTCGGATGTATTTCGCGGGCTATGAAAGACAGTAACATTGTTGGTTGTGTGTGTGCTGGTTATTACATTTAACGAACACAACAATGAATAAGAAGTTTACTCAATTTAGAGCGGAGTGGTTGAAAGACCCAAAATATAATGAGTGGTTAAGAAAATCAGAGAGGGGGGGGGGATGACACAAAATGTCATTGCAAGTAATGCCATTGTCCATTGTCTGCCAAACTTAGTGACATTTAGAGACAGGAAAACACTAAACACAGGAAAGTTGGAGAGCCATTCGGTATTCAAAGACAAACCACAATTCCGTTTGAAAAAGTGTGATGACGCACGGGAGACTGAAGGAAATTGATCACCATTCATTGCAGAACTGTTCATTACGTGTTGTTGATCATCTCGGTGAGCTGTGCATAGCACGATTTACAGACAGTAAAGGGTGCAAGGATTTCAAGTTAAAAATGTCGGAAGGTAGTGTAGTTATGTGCAAAGTGATGGCCCCGCATTTAAACAGTGACTTGAAAAATGATATGATAAACACTCAGACGTTTTGCCTCTTAATTGATGAGAGTAAAGACATTACGGTAACGAAACTATTGGTCATCGCTATCCGGTGACTTTCTTGGACATTTTTGAGCTGACTAACTGTAATGCTAATGGGATATGTGATGCCATCAAGTCCTTGAAAATAATGGGTTGGAGTTATAAAACCCTGTTGCAACTGACACCGACAATGCTTCTGTGATGTCAGATGTCAACATTGGAGTGTATACTAAACTCAAGCAAGAAGCTCCTCATCTGATCCTGATCAAGTGTGTGTCATTCTCTACATTCTCCTTCATTTAATTTCATTTGTGCCCTTCTTTCTAAAGACCACTGTACTTTTATCCTTTTCCTTCTATTCTCCATACCCATGCATGTAATAATTGTTGCTACGCCTTCTCTCGTACTGATATCTTCTTCAAAATTCTCATTCCATTTTCATTTTTCTTCCTTCTTTTGATTCAGCAACTCCCTTCCTCACTTCTCATAGTTATATTTCAACTCTTACATCCAAGTCTTTCCTTTTTTCACCTTCTTCCAATGTAATGTCTTATTTTCACTAGATTGTCATCTATATTCTTTCCTCTATTAGCTTTACTAACATTCCACTTCATTACTGTACCTTCAATAACAACTGGACACCAGCAACCGTCCCAATGTATCTTCAGTACCACTGAGATTACAGTAACTGCATTACTATATCCTTAAAACTGCATTAGAATAACTTACTGTATCTCCACTATAAACATCTAGACAACAGTGATCGTCATACTGTATCCACACTACCACTGAGATTACAGTAACTGCATTACTATATCCTTAAAACTGCATTAGAATAACTTAATGTATCTCCAATATAAACATCTAGACAACAGTGATCGTCATACTGTATCTTCACTACCACTGAGATTACAGTAACTGCATTTCTATATCCTTAAAACTGCATTAGAATAACTTACTGTATCTCCACTATAAACATCTAGACAACAGTGACCGTCATACTGTATCTTCACTACCACTGAGGTTACAGTAACAGCACTACTATATCCTTAAAACTGCATTAGAATAACTTACTGTATCTCCACTATAAACATCTAGACGACAGTGACCTTCATACTGTATCTTCATTACCACTGAGATTACAGTAACTGTATTACTATATCCTTAAAACTACATTAGAATAACTTACTGTATCTCCATTATAAACATCTAGACAAGAGTGATCGTCATACTGTATCTTCACTACCACTGAGATTACAGTAACTGCATTACTATATCCTTAAAACTGCATTAGAATGAATTACTATATCTCCACTATATACATCTAGACAACAGTGATCGTCATACTGTATCTTCACTACCACTGAAAATTCAGTAAATGCATTACTATATACATGAAACTGGATTAGAATATATTCCTTAATGAATCTTCACGAAAATCTCCACTACAATGACCATATCTCTGTATCTTCACTACCACTAAGATTATAGTAGCTGCATTACTATATCAATAAAATTGCATTAGAATATCCTCCTTACTGTATCTTCAACAATTGGACAACAGTGACCACCTCACGGTATCTTCACTACCACTGAGATTACACTAACAGCATTTCTATATCTTTCATAATGGATTCAAATAACTTCCTGATTATATCTCCACTATAGCAACTGGATTACAGTCACTTTATTAATCGACATACTTCTAGTGCAGTATTCTTTTTACATTGCCAGTAGTGTAGATATATAACAAATATTTATCCATACATTCCTAGTCTGGCTTGCCACATACACATTACCTATAGAAGAAGGCATTTCCTATCTTCGCTATCGTTCCTTCAGTGCCCCCAAAGATCCAATACCAAACACCACTGACCTAAGAAAGTCTCAGTCTATTTTTCGAGATTTTTGTTTCAAACATATAACTACACTACTAACTGAGAGTTGAAATCCACTATATTTCCCAAGGTATCCAGGATATACTTTGTAATGAGTTCTTTTCATCTTCTGAAGGTTAAGAGTTGGAGATTATAGATAGCAATGGACGAAACTATTGGCCATGTAGAAAGACCCAGGTTCTGTGAACTGTTGGAACCCAAACCCCAAAGAATTCCCCGAAGACGTCGACGCCACAAACAGAAACGCCACCAACAGCAACGCCACCAACAGCAACAAGTGGTTGATTACGAAATTGACGAAAGTCTCGGCCATGTAGAAAGGCCCAGGTTCTGGGAACTGTTGGAACCCAAACCCCAAAGAATTCCCCGAGGACGCCGACGCCACCAACAGCAAGTGGTTGATTCCACTTGTACCCAGGCTCATGAAATAGTAGAACAACACACAACCATGGAGGTTCCACAGGAAACTCCAATTACCACCTTGGAGGTTCCACAGGAAACCCCTGTCTCGACCTTGGAGGTTCCACAGGGCACACCAGTCACCACACTGGAGGGTACAGAGGACACTCCATTGATGACCCAGGAGGTTCCAGAGGAAACTCCATTCGTGACCCAGGAGGTTCCAGAGGAAACTCCAATCGTGACCCAGGAGGTTCCAGAGGAAACTCCAATCGTGACCCACGAGGTTCTAGAACTTCCTGTACCAATCCCATCCCAGGATATTCTCCCAGTACCCCGTCCCCTGTCTCTTCTCCCACTACTCCGTTCTCGCCAACTTCCACCACCCCTTCCCCGGGAACTTCTCCCTCCACCCACTCCCCCGGTTATCATCCCACCACCCGGTCCCCTGGCTCTCCTCCCACCAACCAGAACCAGTCACTTGGCACTCCTCCCACTACCCCTTCCCCTGCTTCACCCAGCACCCCATCTCTTGGCTCTCCTCCCACCACTCCGTCTCCTGCCTCCACTCCCACCACCCTGTCGCTTGGAATTCCCAATCCTCCTCTCCCCAGGTACTATTTCCACCCCCACGTCCCCTGGCACAACTCCCACCACCCTTGTCTCCCACCTCGACCTTGGAGTTTCCGCAGAAGCCTCCACAAGAGACTGCTGCCATGGTTCTGGTGAGTCCAGAAGAGAGGCACCTCGCTCCACTTTCCGACGTTTCTTCTCCCGTTGTGTCAAGTGGCTCGGCAGGATCGCTTGTCCCTGTTGTGTCAGACGTCCTCGGCTTTCTGATGAATGCCAGCCACGAAGGCGTTGAAAACCTTTAGTTATCCCCTACGCCATAACCTGGCAGCTGAAATGGACGTTTCCTGTTTTTTTTTTTTTTCAATACCGGTAATTATGTGCTGTAGCTGCAGGAAACAGAAAAACTCGACTGAGTCATATACACCCTAGCTGCAGCGAACACAATAAAAGAAAAGACATATTCCCCCTTGCTACAGTTTACTAAGTTGGAGTAAGTCATATCTATTTATCTATCTATCTATCTATCTATCTATCTATAACTCTGATACCTATTCCCTTCAGGAACTCCCATCAAGGGTGTGGCCTTAGCAAAAGTCTTCACTTATCTCTGTCCTTACGTGCCTCTCTCGCATATACCATTCCACACATTTTTCCGCTGGTTCTCTTCCACTCTATTTCCCCATGCCAGTCACGGGTTTCCTTTCACACCAACCCCCTTCTCTTTCACTCTGATTCCCCATCTCACTGGTGGTCTTCCTCTCACATCAACCCCTTTCACTTTACTATCACACCCTCTCTGTAAACTTCCCATCTTACATTCCACCCACCTGCACAAACCACCTCAAAATATGTTTCACCTAGTCTACCACTCCACAATTCATTTCATTGGCATTCCCTGTCATGCCAGATCTCTCATACACCCCCCCCCCCCCACTCATTTCTTACTTCACTCCATCTAGTCATACCACACGCTCCTATCATATAGCTCATTTCCACAGCCTAGATTCTTAGTCTATCTGACTCATTCTTTGTACATGTTTCGAATGCGAGGTTTACTGTCGAGAGGACTATGCTGTTCCTTAATCTTTCTTCACTTCCATACACCTCTATATTGTTCTATTAAGGGAGCTAATACCTCTTCTACCCTCTACTATTCTCTTTTGTATCTCTCCTACCATATCACCAAACTCATCAAAATTAGCTCCCAAATACTTGAATTATCTCACCTTTTCCAGTCTTTCTTCCCCCATATCTATAACACAGTTAAGTACACTTTCTTCTGTCACTGTATGGGGCTTTGCAAAAACTATATCTTAGCTCTGTTATATTTCAAACAGCATATCTACCGTCAATGACCTATGCTTACAAGACATCATAAAATGCACTGACAACTTCTGGAACTCTTCCAACTTAACAACAACACAATAACATCCACAGTGAGGCTTCTCATTTGCCAGCAAACCTCACCACCACACTCACTCCCTATACCCCCTTATCTTTGTTTGGCTTTCATCTATTATTACATTATTCTACTTATGTTAAAACGCCACAGTGGCATCACACAGCTCCACCTCATACCAAAGTGTATACCAAAACTAGTTCTCTTCTCTCAATCCACTCTTACAAATGTATTTGTTCCTCTATACAAGGCTTTCATACCATCTAACAGCTGTCCCCCTACACCCAGACATGAAAAGCCGGCAACGCAGCGGGTTTGGATGGTATTGCAGTGGACTTTATTAAAAAAGGGGTAACTGTATTAATGACTGGTTGGTAAGGTTATTTAATGTATGCATGACTCGTGGTGAGGTGCCTGAGGATTGGCGGAATGCTTGCAAAGTGCCACTGTGCAAAGGCAAAGGGGATAAAAGTGAGTGCTCAAATTACAGAGGTATGTTTGTTGAGTATTCCTAGGAAATTATATTGGAGGGTATTGACTGAGAGGGTGAAGGTATGTACAGAGCATCAGATTGGGGAAGAACAGTGTGGTTTCAGAAGTGGTAGAGAATGTGTGGATCAGGTGTTTTCTTTGAAGAATGTATGTGAGAAATACTTAGAAAAGCAAATGAATTTGTATGTAGCGTTTATGGATCTGGAGAAGGCATGTGATAGAGTTCATAGAGACTCTCCGTGGAAGGTATTAATTATATATGGTACGGGAGGCAAGTTGTTAGAAGCATCCGTACAAAGAATGAGTCAGATAGACTAAGAATCTAGGCTGTGGAAATAAGCTATATGATAGGGGCGTGTGGTATGACTAGATGGAGTGAAGTAAGAAATGAGGGGGTGTATGAGAGATCTGGTATGACAGGGAATGCCAGTGGAATGAATTGTGGAGTGGTAGACTAGGTGAAACATATTTTGAATTAGTTTGGGCTGGTGGGTGGAATGGAAGATGGGAAGTTTACAGAGAGTGTGTGATAGTAAAGTGAAAGGTTTTGATGTGAGAGGAAGACCACCAGTGAGATGGGGAATCAGAGTGAAAGAGAAGGGGGTTGGTGTGAAAGGAAGACCGTGACTGGCATGGGGAAATAGAGTGGAAGAGAAATAGCGGAAGAATGTGTGGAATGGTATATGCGAGAGAGGCACGTAAGGACAGAGATAAGTGGAGACTTTTGCTAAGGCCACCCCCTTGATGGGAGTTCCTGAAGGGAATAGGTATCAGAGTTATAGATAGGTAGATAGATAGATAGATAGATAGATAGATAGATAGGTAGGCAGATAGATAGATAAATAGATATGACTTACTCCAACTTAGTAAACTGTAGCAAGGGTGGATATGTCTTTTCTTTTATTGTGTTTGCTGCAGCTGGGGTGTATATGACTCAGTCCAGTTTCTCGGTCTCCTGCAGCTACAGCACATATTTACCGATATTGAAAAAGAAAAGGAAACGTCCATTTTAGCTGCCAGGTTATGGCGTAGGGGATAACTAAAGGTTTTCAACGCCTCCGTGGCTGGCATTCATCAGAAAGCCGAGGACGTCTGACACAACAGGGACAAGCGATCCTGCCGAGCCACTTGACACAACGGGAGAAGAAACGTCGGAAAGTGGAGCGAGGCGCCTCTCTTCTGGACTCACCAGATCCATGGCAGCAGTCTCTTGTGGAGGCTTCTGCGGAAACTCTAAGGTCGAGGTGGGAGACAGGGGTGGTGGTAGTTGTGCCAGGGGACGTGGTGGTGGAAATAGTACCTTGGGAGAGGAGGATTGGGAATTCCAAGCGACAGGGTGGTGGGAGTGGAGGCAGGAGACGGAGTGGTGGGAGGAGAGCCAAGAGACGGGGTGCTTGGTGAAGCAGGGGGAAGGGGTAGTGGGAGGAGAGCCAGGTGACTGGTTCTGGTTGGTGGGAGGAGAGCCAGGGGACCGGGTGGTGGGATGATAACCGGGGGAGTGGGTGGTGGGAGAAGTTCCCGGGGAAGGGGTGGTGGAAGTTGTCGAGAACGGATTAGTGGGAGAAGAGACAGGGGACGGGGTACTGGGAGAATTTCCACGTAACGTGGTAGTGGGAGAAGTTCCTGGGATGGGATTGGTACAGGAAGTTCTAGAACCTCGTGGGTCACGATTGGAGTTTCCTCTGGAACCTCCTGGGTCACGAATGGAGTTTCCTGTGGAACCTCCTGGGTCACGAATGGAGTGTCCTCTGCAACCTCCAGTTTGGTTACTGGTGTGTCCTGTGGAACCTCCAAGGTCGAGAGAGGAGTTTCCTGTGGAACCTCCAAGGTCGTAATTGGAGTTTCCTGTGGAACCTCCATGGTTGTGTGTTGTTCTACTATTTCATGAGCCTGGGTACAAGTGGAATCAACCACTTGCTGTTGGTGGCGTCGGCGTCCTCGGGGAATTCTTTGGGGTTTGGGTTCCAACAGTTCCCAGAACCTGGGCCTTTCTACATGGCCGTTAGTTTCGTCAATTGCGTAATCAACCACCATCTTTCCTTCATTCCAGCTATCTTTCCTTCATTCAATTTCATTTGTCCCCTTTCTAATGCCCTGTTGCTACGCCTTCTCCCATATTGATATCTTCTTCAAAATAATCTCTCCATTTTCATTTTTCTTCCTTCTTTTGATTCAGCAACTCCCTTCCTCACTTCTCATAGTTATATTTCAACTCTTACATCAAACTTCTCATAGTTATAGTTCAACTCTTACATCCAAGTCTTTCCTTTTTTCACCTTCTTCCAATGTAATGTCTTATTTTCACTAGATTGTCATCTATTTTCTTTCCTCTATTAGCTTTATAACATTCCACTTCATTACTGTACCTTTAATAACAACTGGACAACAGCAACCGTCCTAATGTATCTTCACTACCACTGAGATTACTATAACTGCATTACTATATCCTTAAAACTGCATTAGAATGACTTACTGTATCTCCACTATAAACATCTAGAAAACAGTGACCTTCATACTGTATCTTCACTACCACTGGGATTACAGTAACTGTATTACTATATCCTTAAAACTGCATTAGAATAACTTACTGTATCTCCACTATAAACATCTAGACAACAGTGACATTCATACTGAATCTTCACTACCACTGAGATTACAGTAACTGCATTACTATATCCTTAAAACTGCATTAGAATAACTTACTGTACCTCCACTATAAACATCTAGACAACAGTGACCTTCATACTGTATCTTCACTACCACTGAGATTACAGTAACTGCATTACTATATCCTTAAAACTGCATTAGAATAACTTACTGTATCTCCACTATAAACATCTAGACAACAGTGATCGTCATACTGTATCTTCACTACCACTGAAATTTCAGTAAATTCATTACTATATACATGAAACTGGATTAGAATATATTCCTTAATGAATCTACACGAAAATCTCCACTACAATGACCATACCACTGTATCTTCACTACCACTGAGATTATAGTAACGGCATTACTATATCAATAAAATTGCATTAGAATATCTTCCTTACTGTATCTTCACGAACAATTGGACAGCAGTGACCACCTCACGGTATCTTCACTACCACTGAGATTACAGTAACAGCATTTCTGTATCTTTAATACTAGATTCAAATAACTTCCTGATTATATCTCCACTATAGCAACTGGATTACAGTCACTTTAGTAATCAACATACTTCTAGTGCAGTATTCTTTTTACATCGCCAGTAGTGTACATATCTAACAAATATTTATCTATACATTCCCAGTCTGAGTTGCCACATACACATTACCTATAGAAGAAGGCATTTCCTATCTTCGCTATCGCTCCCTCAATGCCCCCAAAGATCCAATACCAAACATCAATGACCTAAGAAAGTCTCAGTCTATCTTTCGAGATTTTTGTTTCAAAAATATAACTACACTACTAACTGAGAGTTGAAATCCACTATATTTCCCAAGGTATCCAGGATATACTTTGTAATGAGTTCTTTTCATCTTCTGAAGGTTAAGAGTTGGAGATTATAGATAGCAATGGACGAAACTATTGGCCATGTAGAAAGACCCAGGTTCTGTGAACTGTTGGAACCCAAACCCCAAAGAATTCCCCGAAGACGTCGACGCCACCAACAGAAACGCCACCAACAGCAACGCCACCAACAGCAACAAGTGGTTGATTACGAAATTGACGAAAGTCTCGGCCATGTAGAAAGGCCCAGGTTCTGGGAACTGTTGGAACCCAAACCCCAAAGAATTCCCCGAGGACGCCGACGCCACCAACAGCAAGTGGTTGATTCCACTTGTACCCAGGCTCATGAAATAGTAGAACAACACACAACCATGGAGGTTCCACAGGAAACTCCAATTACCACCTTGGAGGTTCCACAGGAAACTCCTGTCTCGATCTTGGAGGTTCCACAGGACACACCAGTCACCACACTGGAGGTTACAGAGGACACTCCATTCGTGACCCAGGAGTTTCCAGAGGAAACTCCATTCGTTACCCAGGATGTTCCAGAGGAAACTCCAATCGTGACCCAGGAGGTTCCAGAGGAAACTCCAATCGTGACCCACGAGGTTCTAGAACTTCCTATACCAATCCCATCCCAGGAAATTCTCCCAGTACCCCGTTCCGTGGAAATTCTCCCAGTACCCCGTCCCCTGTCTCTTCTCCCACTACTCCGTTCTCGCCAACTTCCACCACCCCTTCCCCGGGAACTTCTCCCACCACCCACTCCCCCGGTTATCATCCCACCACCCGGTCCCCTGGCTCTCCTCCCACCAACCAGAACCAGTCCCCTGGCACTTCTCCCACTACCCCTTCCCCTGCTTCACCCAGCACCCCGTCTCTTGGCTCTCCTCCCACCACTCCGTCTCCTGCCTCCACTCCCACCGCCCTGTCGATTGGAATTCCCAATCCTCCTCTCCCCAGGTACTATTTCCACCCCCATGTCCCCTGGAACAACTACCACCACCCATGTCTCACACCTCGACCTTGGAGTTTCCGCAGAAGCCTCCACAAGAGACTGCTGCCATGGTTCTGGTGAGTCCAGAAGAGAGGCGCCTCGCTCCACTTTCCGACGTTTCTTCTCCCGTTGTGTCAAGTGGCTCGGCAGGATCGCTTGTCCCTGTTGTGTCAGACGTCCTCGGCTTTCTGATGAATGCAAGCCACGGAGGCGTTGAAAACCTTTAGTTATCCCCTTCGCCATAACCTGGCAGCTGAAATGGAGGTTTCCTTTTTTCTTTTTTTTTCAATAGCGGTAAATATCGGGTCGTTAGTCCGATATACAAACAAAACCATAAAATTTCATTCACATTTCATCAAAAGGTTACAGTTGAACTTATTAAAAGATGTTCATTTAGCTTGAAAAATATCTTAAATCTATGCTTATTCATTTGTACTTAAACTAATTATGTTGTTTGTTATTACATGAAATTTAAGGGAAAAAACTGTCGGGTCAGTGATGTTCGGCTGACGCTGCAGGGAAACAAATCAGAGTTGCCAACTTAGCGCTTTTTATAGAGGTTAGCGCCTAAATTTCGCATTTAACGCCTTAGCTCATTTTGTGTTTATTTGTGTGTGTCCAAACTTAGTGTTATTTCAGTATATGAGGAAATTTAAACATTGATCAAATTCTTTTATCGTGATTTAGTAAGTTTAATCGAAACCTATCAAAATATCAAGGATAAAAATACTGCACGTGACTCAGTTTCATCGAAATGAACATGTTCGAAGAATTTTTGAACAGTTTCTGTTCAGATGTATTCCTCGGGCTCCCTTTTCTCAAATCCCCCGTTTAGTTTAGGTTCAGTCGGACACTCGGTGGTGGCAACTAACCGTGGTCCATGACGGACAGTAACATTGCTGGTTGTGTGTGTGCTGGTTATTACATATAACGAACACAACAATTCATCGCTATCCGGTGACTTTCTTGGACCTTTTTGAGCTGACTGACTGTAATGCTAATGGGATATGTGATGCCATCAAGTCCTTGAAAATAATGGGTTGGAGTTATAAAACCCTGTTGCAACTGACACCACACCGACAATGCTTCTGTGATGTCAGATGTCAACACTGGAGTGCGTCATTCTCTACAGATGGCTGGATGTGTCTCATGCTGCAGCAGAGTGTCTCCCTAGGAACCTGGGTTTTTATCATCAGAGACCTGTAATTGGTTCCCCCGCTCTGCCATCCGTTAAACAAGGTACAAGGAGATCTTTTCTTTGATTAATGATGGGTCAAGCTCCACTGAAATTGACACAGCTAAGCCAGGCTCGATGGCTGTGAACTGAATTAGCAAATGTCAGAATACAGCAGCAGTGGGCTCAACTTAGACTCTCTCTGAAATGGCAAGACATGGTGAAAAGTGTTACACGGGCAAGATCCTTTATGACATGTTTTATGACAAGAATAACAAAGCCCTCCTGATATTCCTGGTGCATATTCTTGGAGAAGTTCGGTGTGTGAATGAGAAATTTGAAGCGGAGGTACAGATCCAACCAGCCTGCTAAGTGACCTTATTCAACTTATCGATTCCACAAGTTCTAAAGTCCCCCCTCTAGGCAAAAACTTAAACGGAAATTCAGTAGAGAACTACTTAGACCCACATCTGTACTTGGGGTACGAGTTTGAAAAGGAATGGCGCAATGTAAAATCCCTGATGGAAAGGATGTTCGAGGAAGATGCCTACAGTTTGTAGTGGAGTTGGTGAAACAGCTTTGTCAACGTTTGCCAAACAATGTCCAAGTGTTGCAATGTCATCACTGATTGCAAGTGAATGCCTGCAACTCATAAAGCCTGAAATATTGGAATTAGCAAAAAATTTTAACTGACAACGAAGAAATTCTCACACATGTTGGTGTTTAGTGGAGGAAGCTTCTTCATATATCGTGGAAACAGAACAGTGGCACCCTAGCACTCTGGGCTGAAATAACCTTGTCCAGGGATGCAACAGGAAAAAAATCCTTTCAGTGACCTCTCTGAGTTGGCTTTGACTGTGCTGACATTGCCTCACTCCAACGCTGAACATCGTGAAGTCAAAGCTTCGAAATAGACCGAGTATCAAAAGCTTAAATGCAATACTAACTATCAAGTATGGACTAAGAAGCAATGGAAACTGAAGAAGTGGAGGGAGGTAAAGGATCTAGTGCACTGAAGAAAAAACCAAGACGTGAACAGAAATACAGACTTGAGTGGGAGAAAGTTTCTTTGGCTGAGACCTTTAAAGAAAGATCCATACAAGGATCTTTGTTGCAACAGTTATATTGAACTAACCGCTCAGATAACAACCAATAAGTTGCATGGAAACAGTGAAAAGCACAAGAAAATATGTGTGCCATCCTCATCAAAAACTATAATAGAGTCATTTGCTAGCGTAAGTACAGCTAATGAAACCACTAAAAGTTATTCTGTTAAAGCTGCAGAAATAAAGTTGACTATTTATGATGGAACTCAAGTTTCCGCGTGCCTGATCAATTATGTGAAGTTTTTGAATGTTGTTTCCCTGACTCAGCAATTGCACAAAAAAATGAAAAGGACAAAGTGCTAAAAAGTGTGTGTTAGTGTTATGGCAGAGTCTCACAAACAGGACCTAATTAAACGGTTAAAGCAGGCCAAGTTCAGCATTCAAGTGGATGAATTACAGACATATCCAGCTCTTGTGATTTATGTATCACGATAAGAGTGGGTGAAGAAAATGTTGTATTCAGCAAGTTTAGGGATTTATTGCCTATATTAATTTTCACCTCAAAAGCAGAGAATGATTTACGTAAATTGAAGTAGCAGTATATTATTGTAAGCCTATGCACTACTGCATACACGTTGAAGTTGCAATTATACACCATCGTAGAAAAGAAAATAATTGTGCGATAATTTTGCTCAAAGCACGATAATCTTGACCAGCTTGGTACGATAATTTGGCGAAAAGGATCTGGCAACACTGTCAAGTGCCATCTGAAACTTTGAGTTGGTAACTGTGTAAACAAACCGTGGCGTTGTTTTGACGTACATATATGTAGCACCAAGGTAGGTGAGTTAATTCTCTCTCCAATTTTGTTTCATTTGTTGTTCACAGGCATTACGGTAATGTCATTCAACAGTTTTGGATTGAAAGATGGAAAAGCTCATGATACACGACTGAAGATGATGTTTGTTAACTTTGAAATACGGACAGCGTCATGGAGGTCGAAATGGAGATATTATCTTGAAGGTAAATTAATAAGTCTTGGGACATTCTCCAAAATCCAAAGAACCTTGTACAGTCACTTATTTCGTGCTGAGCTTAGACATTTATAATGCACTGGAAAAATCACTGCCGTGCTTGTGCGGATAGGCCAGTACTTTTTGCCAGTGGTGGAGGACACTGGAGATCCAGTATTTTGTTGACAAACGTTGCTCGTCCCACTTCAGAATAGTAGATGAGAGTGACTTACCTTAAGATGAACTCATTACAGGAATTATGTGACTTTGTAAAGCTGGTGTGCATTATATTAGAGTATGATTATATGATACAAGTCGTTTGGTAAATACTGCATTCGAGATACACCTTGGTAACTCTAGTCTGATTGAATATCGTTAACATATCTTGAATAATGGTAACATATCAGATAAGGGGCACTACAGAATTACTATATGGCTTTGGATGAAAGACCCATCCATGGACTCTACAAATCAAGTGAAATTTACTTACACCAAGGGAGTGTGATTAGTTTTCCAATGAAAAGTTGTGAAAGAGGCATGGTGGTGTGGTAAGATTTGTCGTAAAACTAAGTGAAGAATCATCAGAATTAACAGAACCCTTGAAAACCTCACCCAACTTGATGTAGAGGCCAAAATTTACCTTAGTATTCAGTCATGCTCGAAATAGGTCAGTCATAGGAAGTAAACCATTCACTGAACACTAAATATACTTAGAGAACAACATTACTTACAGCAGAGTGCAAATGACATAATAACACTTTTTTCAATTAGCATCAAATATATCATTCATTTAGGTTGCTGAGGAAATTAAGGTGAGGTTCTCAATGGTATTTATATTTAGAGGTTTTCCCTTGTTTTACCACAGTTTTACAGATCATAGCCATCCTTCTGTCATTAAATGTTATCTTAGCTTCCCTGGATTTCCCAGTCTAAATCACTTCTTAATGTAAGGGATTCATTGATATGCTTTTCTTCCCAAACCACAAGTTACGTTGTGGTGCCCCTAAACTGATCCTCAAGCTGAATTTCATTTGGATTGCTTGCATATTGTGTGGTTAATTGATTAGGTGGGCAGAATTTTTATCTTTTTGGTCTTCCTTAGTAACAGAGTTCAAGAATATTGCAGTAAGGGTGGTAAAATGCAACTGTAAAACTGTGAGACCCAGTTGACTAATGAAATATGTTGATATAAGCTTAGTGCTTTTCTGTATGTATTTTTATAAAGTAATTAAGTTTCATGAGTTCCACCCTGTTGATGCAGTGCCATTCCTCCCATGATGTAGTGGTAAGTGCAACATAATTAGATCTAACTTAACCTCTTGGATTTAAATGTATTTCATTGTTTTGGGACACCAGAGTATATTATAATAAAGTTTCAAATTAGAAATGCCTCAGGAGTAACTTTTGAATTTGAAAGAAGGTCATGTCAGTTTATTTATATGTTTATTTTTAATTGGCCGAAATCCTTTTCTTAAAAGGGCCCTGGGGTAGCTTCAAGGCTGTGCTACTTCCAGCAGTAGGGGAATGATGATACAGCCTCACTTGAAACTAAATTTTCTCATCTTGTGTGACCACATGGAGGTGGAGTCCCATAACACCACTCGTCAGTGAACTCCTTATGATAAGTAGATGTCGCTTAGATAGTAATTTTCATCATGCAAATAATAGATAAATGGTAAGGAGACACACATATTGCCTAAACCTTCTAGCAACTGGATGTAAGCACAAGACTGAAGCTATTTTCTTGACACCCATGTATTGTAAGACAGTTTTCTACATTTCATATTCAAGAAATGACTGTATATGTTATTGCTAGTGTTCATTCTAGGTTACACGATTTCATTAAAATTGACCTGTGATTCTATATGATTGAATTATTGTGTAAGCTATTACAGGATTTCTTTCACTATTCATGTTCATCACTATTTTATTTTCAGTTGCCATACGTCATATGTACTGGACAACTAAATTGATTTGTGTTGATGCACATGCATCAGAGTTAGATTTTGGCATACTGGAGTGTGTCAACCTAAATTTTATTGTAAAATATCACCTTTATTGGGTGAGGGTGCACAATTGTATGTGTGTTTATTTATCAAATTCACTGTGTATGTAAATCATTTGAATGTGAGGTGTGGTTGAGTCTGAGAATTAGATTAAAAAAATAATGTGGTTTTATCTCTGCTGATCGTATGGAATGTACAGATTGGATGTTGACATTGAACTTTAGTTTTTAGTCAGTATTTATTTGATTCTTTAGAATTGTGTTTGATCTTTTCTTAATGAATCCAGAAATTTCATAGACCCCATGATTTTGAAATGGGTACTTTTGAATGTGTGGTTTGTAGCATTAGACCTCAGTTCACAAGTTCTGATGGCCTTTCCTCTCATATTCATGCTCAGGGGTATCCAAATCCTTGCCATTAAGAAGTTTGGTTCCCAAGTTGATGTGTTATTGATGTTGCATTGACAGTTTTTTCATACATATCCGCTATTTCCCAAATTAGCGAGGTAACCTCAAGAACAGAGGACTGAGCCTTAGAGGGAAAATCCTCGCTTGGCCCCCTTCTCTGTTCCTTCTTTTGGAAAAGTAAATACTGGAGGGGAGGATTGCCATTCCCCTGCTCCCACCCTTTTCAGTCACCTTCTCCGACAAACAGGGCATACGTGGGAAGCATTCTTTCTCCCCATCCTTTTTTTTTTTTTTTTTTTCTCAAAAAATACGTAATTAATAGAATTTTAAGTTCTTGATTAAGAAATTTACAATGAAAATGTTGCTGCATAGTAGGGCTTTTAATGCAGCTAGGATAAACCATGGAAAGTTCAGATAGGTTTGCAGATAGGGATCTGTGATTTTGGAGCATCACACATGACATGGATGTGAAAGAATGTCGCCTTTCTTTGTCTTTTCCTGGCACTACCTCACTAATTCAAGAAACAGCAGTCGAGTATGAAAGAAAAAATTTGAATTCTTATTATTGAAGTATACCTGAAGAATTGATATCATAGTAAGAAACCCAGGGGAAAAATATTTGAGACATGACCTTACTACTGAACTCTGGATATAGTGAAAGCTCATATTTGATGCTGGTTCAAGTTTGACATACTTATGTCAGTGTGATGCTCTTGTGTGGATCTTTGGTCTATACTTTCCAACAGAAGGCATTTGAAATTTGATTAAGGAGGGACTTCAAAGGACTCTACCATTTTATGAGCATGCAATGTGAATGAAGATCATCAGTACCCTGAGGTGATCCTTGTGGAAAGATAAGTTTAGATTGATTCCTTGTTTTCTTGTCTAAACCTTCTTAGGTGACAACTATGAGCTAGTTGTCGTACTGTTTTAGGATTGGGTTGAGGACATGACACTACCTGTCTTTGTTCTCTCCTCCAGAGGAATCGTGTGTTAACTCTGGTGTCACCACGATTCGGATAACAAAAGTGTAAGGATAAAACATCAGTAAGATCCCCTTAAAGGTATATAAGTTTCTTGTGTCATTATTTCTCTGATGATCAGTACCTTTGCTCTACAGTCTACAGTTCTAAAGGTATTCGCTAAGTCATGGAGAAAGTGGTCAATAATAGGCTTTCTTTTTTCTTTGAATTAAGAATTTTATTAGATTATCAACAGTGTGGCTTATGTAAACACAGGAGCACAGCAGAATATTTGATAGATTTAGAGCATAACATTTTAGATACATTAATCAAAATTAATCTTTTTTAATACTGAAAAAGCCTGCAGCATGATGTGGCAAAATGGGATCTTAAGTAAACTTTATGCTGTTAGCTGAAGAAGTTGTATTATTTCGGTGACAAATTTCTTGATAATCAGAAAATTTGCTCTCAAAATTGCATCATGTATTATCATCTTAAACACTTGTCCAAGAGAACAGAGTGCTGCAAGGTAACATTTAGACACCATCCTTATTTAATATTATGTTTAAGTTTTTTGTCTCCAACATCTATCCCACAAAACTTTAAAACATTATGGCATGCTCTCCCTATTGCACAGTTTTCAGTGGGGCACATTCAAGCTGTGCTTGAGTCTGTTTAGTTTTGGATAGTATGGTGAGGTTTTAAGTTTTCCTCGGTAACAAATGTTGCAGTTGCTTTTACCAAAGAAAAAAATTCTGAATTTTGACTATTTTAAACTGGAAAAATCCACTGATTTTTTTTTTCAAGGCTTTAGTCATGGACAAAACTCCACATCAAGGCTGGGCCTTAATTGAAATATAGAGAGGAAAATGAAAAGGAAAAAGAAAAGATAAAGAGTAGTATTTACGAATTTTAGAGGGAGTGAGAACCTGTCTCTTAAAATGTTGCAGGCTTCCTGAGCATAGTGGGATTTCCATGGAAGAGGATCCTGGGATAGAAAAGTAAAAGTTAAGGGAAAGACTAGAACTTTTTGTCCTGTCACAGGCCCATTTTTCTTTTTTCTATAAATACTGTTGGAGTAAAGAAACCACGCATCAGTGAGTATTGTATAGAATTATACATCTGGTCCATACCTTCTTCAGTGTAAACAGTGTGAAGGTGTCATTGTGCAATGATTGATACAGCTATAATATTTATGAAAATAACATTACCTTCATTTTCAGGATGAACATGGTTTGTTCTGCAGTTGCTCTCCCGTAATGCCGAGACTATAGTGATGTTTTAGTCCAGATGAATTAGAACTGTTTGAACGACTGAGGCAAAATGTCTGGAGAGGCAAGTGGTAAAGAGAGTCAGTTCAATCTGACAATTGAACTTCTTTACAAGCCAGTTAGTGTAAGGGTAGAAAAAATGAAACCATCATTGATAGAGTTCTACACCCAAGGACCCACGAAAATGAATGAGATATCAACATTTTCTCAGCCTCTCTCTCAATGCATCAGAGATCAGGTTTGTATTCTTTTCGTTTTTTCATCTCTGACATGTCTTATGGGTGATGAGAGAACAATTAACACTGGCTGGTGCATAAGGGTATGAGCCTCCTTGGTATCACCAAGGTGAGTGAGGCATGTGCAGTTAGTGGTCATTTGTGCATGAATATGTGTTTGGTGAATAATTGTGAACTAAATAGTAAATCATACCAGCTTCAACATTACCACAAGTTTTTTAAGTTAATGCCACAATCATGTAATTCTTTTTTTTTTTTTTTTTTTTTTTTTTTTTTTGCCGCTGTCTCCCGCGTTTGCGAGGTAGCGCTAGGAAACAGACGAAAGAAATGGCCCAACCCACCCCCATACACATGTATATACATACGTCCACACACGCAAATATACATACCTACACAGCTTTCCATGGTTTACCCCAGACGCTTCACATGCCGTGATTCAATCCACTGACAGCACGTCAACCCCGGTATACCACATCGCTCCAATTCACTCTATTCCTTGCCCTCCTTTCACCCTCCTGCATGTTCAGGCCCCGATCACACAAAATCTTTTTCACTCCATCTTTCCACCTCCAATTTGGTCTCCCTCTTCTCCTCGTTCCCTCCACCTCCGACACATATATCCTCTTGGTCAATCTTTCCTCACTCATTCTCTCCATGTGCCCAAACCATTTCAAAACACCCTCTTCTGCTCTCTCAACCACGCTCTTTTTATTTCCACACATCTCTCTTACCCTTACGTTACTTACTCGATCAAACCACCTCACACCACACATTGTCCTCAAACATCTCATTTCCAGCACATCCATCCTCCTGCGCACCACTCTATCCATAGCCCATGCCTCGCAACCACACAACATTGTTGGAACCACTATTCCTTCAAACATACCCATTTTTGCTTTCCGAGATAATGTTCTCGACTTCCACACATTCTTCAAGGCTCCCAGAATTTTCGCCCCCTCCCCCACCCTATGATCCACTTCCGCTGCCAGATCCACTCCCAGATATCTAAAACACTTCACTTCCTCCAGTTTTTCTCCATTCAAACTCACCTCCCAATTGACTTGACCCTCAACCCTACTGTACCTAATAACCTTGCTCTTATTCACATTTACTCTTAAATTTCTTCTTTCACACACTTTACCAAACTCAGTCACCAGCTTCTGCAGTTTCTCACATGAATCAGCCACCAGCGCTGTATCATCAGCGAACAACAAGTGACTCACTTCCCAAGCTCTCTCATCCCCAACAGACTTCATACTTGCCCCTCTTTCCAAAACTCTTGCATTCACCTCCCTAACAACCCCATCCATAAACAAATTAAACAACCATGGAGACATCACACACCCCTGCCGCAAACCTACATTCACTGAGAACCAATCACTTTCCTCTCTTCCTACACGTACACATGCCTTACATCCTCGATAAAAACTTTTCACTGCTTCTAACAACTTGCCTCCCACACCATATATTCTTAATACCTTCCACAGAGCATCTCTATCAACTCTATCATATGCCTTCTCCAGATCCATGAATGCTACATACAAATCCATTTGCCTTTCTAAGTATTTCTCACATACATTCTTCAAAGCAAACACCTGATCCACACATCCTCTACCACTTCTGAAATATTTATGATAATTTTTTTTTTTTTTTTTTTTTCATACTATTCGCCATTTCCCGCGATAGCGAGGTAGCGTTAAGAACAGAGGACTGGGCCTTTGAGGGAATACCCTCACCTGGCCCCCTTCTCTGTTCCTTCTTTTGGAAAATTAAAAAAAAAAGAAAAAAAAAAATATTTATGATAATTATGAATTGTGACTTTTTGGTCAGTCTTACATTTCTTCACATGCATGTGTTTGTAAGTGATTGTACTATGATATTTTATACAACAGATAGTAAGAGTATGTTAACATGAGTGGATGTGGCAGCTGATGAAACCTTGGGGGCTGCAGCGAATCACAGAGCATAAGAGTGACTTTAATGTCCTGGATATTTTAAGCTGCATGTGGAAGGAAAGGTTGGTGCATAAATGTCCTGGATATTTTAAGCAGCATGTGGAAGGAAAGGTTGGTGCATGTGAGGACAAAGATGGGTTGTTTGCAGATACAGTAGGTCTGTCCTTGCTGTCTGGATCCTAGTGTTGGGCTTTGAATGTGAAGACGAGGAAGGTAAATAGGCTGGAAAGAATTTCCCAAGGAAGATGTATATCATGAAGTGGGTTGATTATATCAGGCATTACAGTATTCCTACGTTAGATCACAAATGATGAGATTTTGCCATGATGGCAGGGCTAGAACATAGTGCTCACCACTTTGTTTCTCTTGATTGCCTCTCCTTTTCTCATCACTTGTCTTGCTAATTGCATAATGCTATCTCTTATTGATGGCTCCTCGTTTGGCACTGTTGTTAATTTTAGGTTCACTCTCTGTTGTCTTCAGCCATGAGTCATCTGCAAACATTTACAAACAAGCATATGTAACACTGATACACAAAGGACGATCCATGCTGATACCTAAACAATACAGACTGCTTGACTTGGCTTTGTCTGTAGTAAAAGTCTTTAAAAGAGTGATAAAAGGACATACATTAAGACAGATTTATGTGCTGAAAAAGGACTGGTGATTGGGAATACCTGGTTTAAAAAGCGAGATATACATAAGTGTACGTATGTAAGTAGGAGAGATGGCCAGAGAGCGTTATTGGATTACGTGTTAATTGACAGGCGCACGAAAGAGAGACTTTTGGATGTTAATGTGCTGAGAGGTGCAACTGGAGGGATGTCTGATCATTATCTTGTGGAGGGTAAGGTGAAGATTTGTATGGGTTTTCAGAAAAGAAGAGTGAATGTTGGGGTGAAGAGGGTGGTGAGAGTAATGAGCTTGGGAAGGAGACTTGTGTGAGGAAGTACCAGGAGAGACTGAGTACAGAATGGAAAAAGGTGAGAAAAATGGAAGTAAGGGGAGTGGGGGAGGAATGGGATGTATTTAGGGAATCAGTGATGGATTGCGCAAAAGACGCTTGTGGCATGAGAAGAGTGGGAGGTGGGTTGATTAGAAAGGGTAGTGAGTTGTGGGATGAAGAAGTAAGATTATTAGTGAAAGAGAAGAGAGAGGCATTTGGATGATTTTTGCAGGGAAGAAAATGCAATTGAGTGGGAGATGTATAAAAGAAAGAGACAGGAGGTCAAGAGAAAGGTGCAAGAGGTGAAAAAGAGGGCAAATGAGAGTTGGGGTGAGAGAGTATCATTAAATTTTAGGGAGAATAAAAAGATGTTCTGGAAGGAGGTAAATAAAGTGCGTAAGACAAGGGAGCAAATGGGAACTTCAGTGAAGGGCGCAAATGGGGAGGTGATAACAAGTAGTGGTGATGTGAGAAGGAGGTGGAGTGAGTATTTTGAAGGTTTGTTGAATGTGTTTGATGATAGAGTGGCAGATATAGGGTGTTTTGGTCGAGGTGGTGTGCAAAGCGAGAGGGTTAGGGAAAATGATTTGGTAAACAGAGAAGAGTTAGTAAAAGCTTTGCGGAAGATGAAAGCCGGCAAGGCAGCAGGTTTGGATGGTATTGCAGTGGAATTTATTAAAAAAAGGGGGTGCCTGTATTATTGACTGGTTGGTAAGGTTATTTAATGTATGTATGACTCATGGTGAGGTGCCTAAGGATTGGCGGAATGCATGCATAGTGCCATTGTACAAAGGCAAAGGGGATAAGAGTGAGTGCTCAAATTACAGAGGTATAAGTTTGTTGAGTATTCCTGGTAAATTGTATGGGAGGGTATTGATTGAGAGGGTGAAGGCATGTACAGAGCATCAGATTGGGGAAGAGCAGTGTGGTTTCAGAAGTGGTAGAGGATGTGTGGATCAGGTGTTTGCTTTGAAGAATGTATGTGAGAAATACTTAGAAAAGCAAATGGATTTGTATGTAGCATTTGTGGATCTGGAGAAAGCATATGATAGAGTTGATAGAGATGCTCTGTGGAAGGTATTAAGAATATATGGTGTGGGAGGCAAGTTGTTAGAAGCAGTGAAAAGTTTTTATTGAGGATGTAAGGCATGTGTACGTGTAGAAAGAGAGGAAAGTAATTGGTTCTCAGTAAATGTAGGTTTGCGGCAGGGGTGTGTGATGTCTCCATGGTTGTTTAATTTGTTTATGGATGGGGTTGTTAGGGAGGTGAATGCAAGAGTTTTGGAAAGAGGGGCAAGTATGAAGCCTGTTGGGATGAGAGAGCTTGGGAAGTGAGTCAGTTGTTGTTTGCTGATGATACAGCACTGGTGGCTGATTCATGTGAGAAACTGCAGAAGCTGGTGACTGAGTTTGGTAAAGTGTGTGAAAGAAGAAAGTTAAGAGTAAATGTGAATAAGAGCAAGGTTATTAGGTACAGTAGGGTTGAGGATCAAGTCAATTGGGAGGTAAGTTTGAATGGAGAAAAACTGGAGGAAGTAAAGTGTTTTAGATATCTGGGAGTGGATCTGGCAGCGGATGGAACCATGGAAGCGGAAGTGGATCATAGGGTGGGGGAGGGGGCGAAAATTCTGGGAGTCTTGAAGAATGTGTGGAAGTCGAGAACATTATCTTGGAAAGCAAAAATGGGTATGTTTGAAGGAATAGTGGTTCCAACAATGTTGTATGGTTGCGAGGCGTGGGCTATGGATAGAGTTGTGCGCAGGAGGATGGATGTGCTGGAAATGAAATGTTTGAGGACAATGTGTGGTGTGAGGTGGTTTGATCGAGTAAGTAACGTAAGGGTAAGAGAGATGTGTAGAAATAAAAAGAGCGTGGTTGAGAGAGCAGAAGAGGGTGTTTTGAAATGGTTTGGGCACATGGAGAGAATGAGTGAGGAAAGATTGACCAAGAGGATATATGTGTCGGAGGTGGAGGGAACGAGGAGAAGTGGGAGACCAAAGTAGTGGTGATGTGAGAAGGAGATGGAGTGAGTATTTTGAAGGTTTGTTGAATGTGTTTGATGATAGAGTGGCAGATATAGGGTGTTTTGGTCGAGGTGGTGTGCAAAGTGAGAGGGTTAGGGAAGATGATTTGGTAAACAGAGAAGAGGTAGTAAAAGCTTTGCGGAAGATGAAAGCCGGCAAGGCAGCAGGTTTGGATGGTATTGCAGTGGAATTTATTAAAAAAGGGGGTGACTGTATTGTTGACTGGTTGGTAAGGTTATTTAATGTATGTATGACTCATGGTGAGGTGCCTGAGGATTGGCGGAATGCGTGCATAGTGCCATTGTACAAAGGCAAAGGGGATAAGAGTGAGTGCTCAAATTACAGATGTATAAGTTTGTTGTTACTATTGTTGTGGTTTTATTTCTATCGTCAAGGCAGTCAGCCCCTGCTGTGTCAGTCCCAGCCAGGCATCCAGCTCATACACTCTCTCTCACCATGTACATATTGCTGTTGATTGTTTAATAGAGAATTGGAGTTTTTATTGATTCTTTTAATACGATCTTACACCACAAGCTTCCGTGTCAGCTCTGTGCTTTTCACTGCATACACTATGTACTGAAATTCCATGTCACCATTTAAACTTGTGTAACCATCCGTGTGAGTCTTCAGTCATAGTCTAGCTTTAGTTTTCTCTGAAAAACTTTGCTCTGCTCAATAAGCACCTCCCCAGAAGTGCTTACACCTTCATTATGTGGAAGCTTAAACCACTTTATAAGTGCACTGTCTAATTCTGTACTCCTGGCACCTTTCAAAGTTTTCCGAAACTTTCAACTTTTTTGGCTTTCATTTTCAGCAAAAAATGAATATAAGAAATAAATAGGACTGTTAATTAGCTTGGCTGCAGTGTAAATGGATTTTGGCACTTTAGCACTGCTAACAGCACCACCCTGGTGGCAGATCCACAAACTAATGGCAGCAGATTTAAAATGTGCCAGACCTTGGGAGTTACTAGACCGCTGAGTGCCAGATTAGAGAAGAACAACCTGTAGTTGCAAATAGAATGATATCTGAGGAGGAAGATGTCCTATCTGGAGGACAGCAAAGAATGGTATTGGTCTCATTACTCTTTGTAATGATATTAGAAATCACCAGCAGAGTAAAGGGGAACATACATATTTCCAATTTCCCACGTTAGCAAGGTAGTGTTAAGAACAGAGGACTGAGCCTTAGAAGAATTATCCTCACTTGGCTCCCTTCTCTGTTCCTTTTATAAGATTAAAAGCAATAATGGGATGGCTTTGATTAGGGCTTCAGCTGCCCATGCTGTCCCAGCCAACATAATAAAATGAGGACAATATGTGGTGTGAAATGGGTTGATCAAACAAGAAATGATATGGTACGAGAGAGGTGGGGTAGTGAGAGCTCAATGTATGAGAGCTGAAAAGGTTGTGCAAAAATGGTTTGGACATGTGGAGATGATGACCTAAGAGGGTACACATATCATAAGTGGAAGAGAAAAGGAAAAGCAGAAAACTATGGAGGAGTTGGAGGGATGAAATGAAAGATGCTTTGAGGGCTTAGGATCAGACCATGTAGGAGGGTGTGAGGCATGCAAGGGATAGAGCAAATTGGAGTATTATGATTTACATGGGACAGTGTGTTATCATGACGCTGAACCAGGTCATATAAAGTGGTTGGAAAAAACACAGAAAGACCCGTGGAGCCTGGTTGTGGATAGGGAGTTCTGTTTTCAGTTCTTTATACATGACAGGTAGTGTGTGAGTGCGAGTAAATGAGGCCATTTCTTTGTGTATTCCTGGCGGACCTTACTGATGCAAATGGTGAGTATAAATGAAAAGAGCAGAATTGAATACTGCTGTGTTTTATGGCCACCAAAGAAACAAATAAACAACGAGAGTATTCAGGAGCACTTCACAAACAGAATCAAGGGGATGGATCAAATGGACTATCATGAAAAACTGGAAGAATTGCAGCTAAATGGCCTAGAAAAAAATGCAAAGATTTATGATAATCTATGGACGGTAAGAGATTGAAGGTATAAATGTAATTGTGTTCGACGTAAAGGCCTCTCAGTAGGGAAGATGCAGAGTTTATGAATATTCGAGAATACCATGGAACATTCTGAAAATGAATCAGACAAAAATATATGACAGCCCAGCCACAAAGCTAGAATGATTATTCATTTTACTACGAGGATAGATTAGAAATGTGCATGGAACAACTACAGAAAATTTTTAAGGAAAACTTGACACATGGTTGAAATTAGTCCCAGTTGAACCAAAAATTGATAATTATGTAATGAAGGTGCCAAATGAGAAGAAAACAGAGGTTGCCCAACATGCAGAAGGTTTGCTTTCCCGTTAACAATGCACGTGTAAAAATTTCTTCTACTCAAGAATCATATAATTTCACCGTAAATCCTATCACCCTGAATAGTTGAGCTACCCCTTTTCGATTACTTACTCTTTTTCTCTGTTACCATGTCATGCAGGTGCCTGTTCTCTGTTGCTATCTCATGCCACATATTGTACTAGCCCACCACACTTACAACACCCCAAACTCCAGACACAACACCATTGCTCATAAAGTACCACCTCACTGAGCAATAGAAATATGGGAAACAGATTACTAACTACGGAAAAAGAAATTATTAAACTTTATAAAGGAAAATGCAAACTACAGAAAAAGAAACATGAAAGAGAAATTATTAAACTGTATAAAGAAAAATCCATTTACCTTAATCCTAGTAATGCTTGGACTCAACACTCTCTTTAACTTTTTGAAAATTAGCATGAGCCTTAAATCTATTGAACCAGCCATGACTTGCCACAGATTACTGTACTTTACTTTAACTTCTTCAAAGAGACTTCTAACCTTCGCTTGTATTACTATGAGACTAAGCGGTACACGATGAATCTGATCTTCCATCCACATAGGTAGTAGTTTCTCCATTACATAGATAGCACCAGCTCCTTTCTTGGCTATGACAATTGATTTTAAAGGCACCGAGTATTTTACAATTTCCTTAATGCACTCACTGTCCCTCAAAATTGTGTTCACTGTTGAGGTAGCCAGCCCAAGATAGAAGAGAGTGTTTGCCAACCTTCATGCTTCATTATGATTTTCATTTTCATATCTAAATCAGTAACTTGATATTTATGAGGAGGTCCTCCACTCTATCATCACTTGATCATTTTCCACTCATAATGAGCTAGAAATAACTGTGATATTTACACTAAAGTTATAGAAAATTCTGGAATTGTGATGGAGATATGCACAGAACAACTGCAACAGTGTCACTGTTTATGTGAGATGGACACCTTTGGGAAGAGGCTGCCTGCGAAATGTATCCTTCCACCATATTCCTCTGTATGTACTACTTAACGTTTCTCTACTAACACAAATTATTTGGTGTCATGAAAGAATATTGTATTTAGGTCATGGGAAGATTTGCATAAAGTCAGACTTCTGCATGTTGAATCTTCTACGCATCGAGAAGCCTCTGAAATCATATTCATCAAGCAAGATTTGTTGAGTGCACTTTGCACCAGCTCTGTCATTTTGGTTGAAATTCGTTGTTATGAAGTTATCTTTCTCTAGTTATAGTGCTAGTAATGTAGTGAAGATGAGGGTGTACTGGAGATCTTTTACCTGACCCATTATTGCTGATTAAAGGTAAGTGGTGTTGAGAGTGTAGTGAAGATGAGTGTATAGTGAAAGTGGCCTTTGACCTGACCCCTGAATGTTCCAAACTTGGTTTAAGGCCAGCTGAAGAAGATTGTGGACTTGGATAGATGTTTTTATTTTCAGACAGTGTTTTCACCCATTCTTCTTTTACTCTCAATAACTTATTCACTGCAGGTGACAAAAAAGGTCCTTGGAACATTCATGTTGTGGAAGAAAAGATAGAGAAAACAATCATTGATGAGTATCTTATGATGGTAAACTTCTCAATAGATCAGTCAAACTCATACATAACTGTACAGCGTACAGCTCAGCCAGTTACAAATTAACTGTATCATTTTCTTTTTCAGCCTGATGTCCAAAAGCATCAAGTAAGGGAAAATACCATGAACAGTGAATCAAGTGTATTTCCAAAACCTCCATGCCCTGTAGCTGTGCTTTTGATTCTTCTTTTGAAAAATTCAGTTTCTAAGACTCTTACAATCGTGGAACTTAGTAACATGATGCTGTAAGTAATGCAGTTTTGTCTTAAGTTTGTTAGTAGTGTATTTTATCATCATTTGCATGAATAAATGGGCTTGTTGATTGTGTAATTTGAACAAGTGGGAATTGATAAAGACATGATTATAAAGAAGTTTTGAATAAAGAAAACATGAGAGTATTTTGAGAATTAATTGTGTTTCAGACATATATTTTAGAAGGATCATGGGTGGAAGAAAAACTTTGGTGATTAAGATAAGAAGTAATGATTGATGATACTACAAAATCATTTTACACAATGAGAATATTGTAAGATGAAAGTGATAATCAGATACTTTTGTACATTCTGTTTTGAGGCTTAGAAGAATGATGATGAACCAGAGGACTAATTGGAATCATCGCATCTTTTTTCTTCAAAGTGCTTCCTTTTTAAGTTCATTTGAAATATTTTTGGCTAGGTGATTTTTTTTTTTTTTTTTTTTTTTTTTTTTTTTTTTTTTGTCAGATTTCTTGTATACACATATAGACATGATGGAAAGGACCACAATTTTGCACGTGATCAAGATATTCCTATGAGTCCATGGGGAAAATGAAACACGAAAAGTTTCCAAGTGCACTTTCGTGTAATAATCATATCATCAGGGAAGACACGAGAGAAATATAACAGTCAGTTGATATACATTGAAGAGACGAAGCTAGGACGCCATTTGGTAAACATGGGATTGTCCAAAACATGTGATTAGACAATCACATGTTTACCAAATGGCGTCCTAGCTTCGTCTCTTCGATGTATATCAACTGACTTATATTTCTCTCTTGTGTCTCCCCTGATGATGTGATTATTACACGAAAGTGCACTTGGGAACTTTTCGTGTTTCATTTTCCCCGTGGACTCATAGGAATATAGACATGAATAAAAAAGATTGGAAAAGTGAAAACAGAGAAAAATGAAGAAACTAGCATAAGACTTTGTGAATAAGGGAAGAGCTTTACGTGTGACAAGGAACAGGTCTTGGATATTTAAGAAGACATGGGAGGTCATGAATTTCAAAGCTTAGTATTGTTGTGTAAGAAAGACGTCATAATGCCCCACACTTGAATTGTCACTGGTAATGCAGTAATAAATGTATGCATTAGAAAACCAGTTGCTGTGTAGCTGATCTTGTGATCTAGTGATCTAATTTATCCACCTTAGAAGAGAGAAGAGTGAGAGGTGACGAGATGCAACCTTTAAGTTTTTAAAACAGATCTACAGCATGGACAGTAAACAGTTCTTAAAGAGATATAGGAAAAGAGAAAATACTTTTGTGGTATGATAATGTTGTGATGTAGCACATTTTGGTACTTTGATCGTGATATGGCACAGGAACCTAAAATATTTCCATTTTTGTATAATAACTTGAGGTATCATGGTGCAACACAAGCTGGCCATGCTCTGTGGGATGTCAGTGCTGAACATGCTCCACTGCCCTATGCATCACTTCTCTGCTTGCATTCAGAGTAGAGATGCATCATTTGACACATACATATCTACACTTCTACCCGTTGAACCTATCATCAGTATGCCCAGGCTTCCAGCAAGTTCTCTTGCTATAAGTGAGTCTATTCTGGATGCTGAATTGATATGAACATGGGTCTATAGTAGTGCTTCAATGGATGATCACTGTTATGGTGTTAATGAGAGTAACATTTGCTTCATAAAGGAGCTAAGGAGCCTCAGGTACTTGTCATGGTGGAGGTGAGAAGCCTTATTCACGTACTGATTATAGAGGTGAGGAGCTTTGGTCCTAAGTTTGTGATGGGGTAGACAAGGAGTTTTGGTCCTAAGGTACTGGTTGGGTAAGCAAGGAGCCTTGTTCTTTAGGTACTGGTAGGGGAGTTGAGGAGCCTTGTTCATTTTGATCACTTCATGATGCCCCTGGGATAGGGGAGAAATGATTTCACTCCTGTATTCCTAGCATTTAGTGGAAGGTGACTAAAGAGGCTGGTAATGGGGGACTGGAAATCCTTCCCTTGTATTTTGATTTTTAAAAGATGGGACAGAAGAAGAAGCCAAGTATGGAGTGCTCATTCCTTCTCGAAGGCTAAGGCTGGGGTGTTCAAATGTGTGTGAATGTAACTAAGATGAAAAGAGAGGAAAGAAGGGTAGTACGTTTGAGGGAAGAAATCTTAATGTACTGGTTCTTTAGTGAAACAAACCTTCAGGGTAAAAAGGAGGAATGGTTTGGAAATGTCTTAGGGGTTGGTGAGAGGACAAGAGTAAAGCAAGAATAGTGTTAATCCTGAAGCAGGAGTTATTGGAGTGTGTGAAAGAGTGTAGAGAAGTAAATTCTAGGTTGATGTGGGTACAACTGAAAGTGGATAGCGAGAGATAGGTGATTGTTAGTGCTTAAGAACCTGTCCATGAGAAGAAAGTTCATAAGAAAAACTTTTCACTACTTCTAGTATGAATATGAACATGAGTATATATGTATATATCTGGGGATAGGGTATCCCTGGGGATAGGGGAGAAAGAATACTTCCCACGCATTCCTCACGTGTCATAGAAGGCGACTAAAGGGGACGGGAGCGGGGGGCCAGAAACCCTCCCCTCCTTGTATTTTGACTTTCTAAAAGGGGAAACAGGAGAAGGAGTCATGCAGGGAGTGCTCATCCTCCTCGAAGGCTCAGATTGGGGTGTCTAAATGTGTGTGGATGTAACCAAGATGAGAAAAAAGGAGAGACAGGTAGTATGTTTAAGGAAAGGAACCTGGATGTTTTGGCTCTGAGTAAAATGTTTAAGGAAAGGAACCTGGATGTTTTGGCTCTGAGTGAAACGAAGCTCAAGGGTAAAGGGGAAGAGTGGTTTGGCAATGTCTTGGGAGTAAAGTCAGGGGTTAGTGAGAGGACAAGAGCAAGGGAAGGAGTAGCACTACTCCTGAAACAGGAGTTGTGGGAGTATGTGATAGAGTGTGAGAAAGTAAATTCTAGATTGATATGGGTAAAACTGAAAGTTGATGGAGAGAGATGGGTGATTATTGGTGCATATGCACCTGGGCATGAGGAGAAAGATCATGAGAGGCAAGTGTTTTGGGAGCAGCTGAATGGGTGTGTTAGTGGTTTTGATGCACAAGAGCGGGTTATAGTGATGGGTGATTTGAATGCAAAGGTGAGTAATGTGGCAGTTGAGGGAATAATTGGTATACATGGGGTGTTCAGTGTTGTAAATGGAAATGGTGAAGAGCTTGTAGATTTATGTGCTGAAAAAGGACTGGTGATTGGGAATACCTAGTTTAAAAAGCAAGATATACATAAGTATACATATGTAAGTAGGAGAGATGGCCAGAGAGCGTTATTGGATTACATGTTAGTTGATAGGCGCGCGAAAGAGAGACTTTTGGATGTTAATGTGCTGAGAGGTGCAACTGGAGGGATGTCTGATCATTATCTTGTGGAGGCGAAGGTGAAGATTTGTGTGGGTTTTCAGAAAAGAAGAGAGAATGTTTGGGGGAAGAGAGTGGTGAGAGTAAGTGAGCTTGGGAAGGAGACTTGTGTGAGGAAGTACCAGGAGAGACTGAGTACAGAATGGAAAAAGGTGAGAACAAAGGAGGTAAGGGGAGTGGGGGAGGAATGGGATGTATTTAGGAAAGCAGTGATGGCTTGCGCATAAGATGCTTGTGGCATGAGAAGCATGGGAGGTGGGTTGATTAGAAAGGGTAGTGAGTTGTGGGATGAAGAAGTAAGATTATTAGTGAAAGAGTAGAGAGAGGCATTTGGACGATTTTTGCAGGGAAAAAATGCAGATGCATGGGAGATGTATAAAGGAAAGAGGCAGGAGGTCAAGAGAAAGAGCGAAGAGGTGAAAAAGAGGGCCATTAAGAGTTGGGGTTAGAGAGTATCATTAAATTATAGGGAAAATAAAAAGATGTTTTGGAAGGAGGTAAATAAAGTGCTTAAGACAAGGGAGCAAATGGGAACTTCAGTGAAGGGGGCTAATGGGGAGGTGATAACAAGTAGTGGTGATGTGAGAAGGAGATGGAGTGAGTATTTTGAAGGTTTGTTGAATGTGTTTGATGATAGAGTGGCAGATATAGGGTGTTTTGGTCGAGGTGGTGTGCAAAGTGAGAGGGTTAGGGAAAATGATTTGGTAAACAGAGAAGAGTTAGTAAAAGCTTTGCGGAAGATGAAAGCCGGCAAGGCAGCAGGTTTGGATGGTATTGCAGTGGAATTTATTAAAAAAGGGGGTGACTGTATTGTTGACTGGTTGGTAAGGTTATTTAATGTATGTATGATTCATGGTGAGGTGCCTGAGGATTGGCGGAATGCTTGCATAGTGCCATTGTACAAAGGCAAAGGGGATAAGAGTGAGTGCTTAAATTACAGAGGTATAAGTTTGTTGAGTATTCCTGGTAAATTATATGGGAGGGTATTGATTGAGAGGGTGAAGGCATGTACAGAGCATCAGATTGGTGAAGAGTAGTGTGGTTTCAGAAGTGGTAGAGGATGTGTGGATCAGGTGTTTGCTTTGAAAAATGTATGTCAGAAATACTTAGAAAAGCAAATGGATTTGTATGTAGCATTTATGGATCTGGAGAAGGCATATGATAGAGTTGATAGATATGCTCTGTGGAAGGTATTAAGAATATATGGTGTGGGAGGCAAGTTGTTAGAAGCAGTGAAAAGTTTTTATCGAGGATGTAAGGCATGTGTACGTGTAGGAAGAGAGGAAAGTGATTGGTTCTCAGTGAATGTAGGTTTGCGGCAGGGGTGTGTGATGTCACCATGGTTGTTTAATTTGTTTATGGATGGAGTTGTTAGGGAGGTGAATGCAAGAGTTTTGGAAAGAGGGGCAAGTATGCAGTCTGTTGTGGATGAGAGAGCTTGGGAAGTGAGTCACTTGTTGTTCGCTGATGATACAGTGCTGGTGGCTGATTCGAGTGAGAAACTGCAGAAGCTGGTGACTGAGTTTGGTTAAGTGTGTAAAAGAAGAAAGTTGAGAGTAAATGTGAATAAGAGCAAGGTTATTAGGTACAGTAGGGTTGAGGGACAAGTCAATTGGGAGGTAAGTTTGAATGGAGAAAAGCTGGAGGAAGTGAAGTGTTTTAGATATCTGGGAGTGGATTTGGCAGCGGATGGAACCATGGAAGCGGAAGTGAATCATAGGGTGGGGGAGCGGGTGAAAGTTCTGGGAGCGTTGAAGAATGTGTTGAAGTCGAGAACATTATCTTGGAAAGCAAAAATGGGCATGTTTGAAGGAATAGTGGTTCCAACAATGTTATATGGTTGCGAGGCGTGGCTATGGATGGAGTAGTGCGGAGGAGGGTGGATGTGCTGGAAATGAGATGTTTGAGGACAATATGTGGTGTGAGGTGGTTTGATCGAGTAAGTAATGTAAGGGTAAGAGAGATGTGTGGAAATAAAAAGAGCGTGGTTGAGAGAGCAGAAGAGGGTGTTTTGAAATGGTTTGGGCACATGGTGAGAATGAGTGAGGAAAGATTGACCAAGAGGATATATGTGTCAGAGGTGGAGGGAACGAGGAGAAGTGGGAGACCAAATTGGAGGTGGAAAGATGGAGTGAAAAAGATTTTGAGTGATCGGGGCCTGAACATGCAGGAGGGTGAAAGGCGGGCAAGGAATAGAGTGAATTGGATCGATGTGGTATACCGGGGTCGACGTGCTGTCAATGGATTGAATCAGGGCATGTGAAGCGTCTGGGGTAAACCATGGAAAGTTGTGTGGGGCCTGGATGTGGAAAGGGAGCTGTGGTTTTGGGCATTATTGCGTGACAGCTAGAGACTGAGTGTGAACGAATGGGGCCTTTGTTGTCTTTTCGTAGCACTACCTCGCACACATGAGGGGGGAGGGGGATGTTATTCCATGTGTGGCGAGGTGGCGATGGAAATGAATAAAGGCAGACAGTGTGAATTGTGAGCATGTGTGTATATGTATGTGTCTGTGTGTGTATATATATGTGTACATTGAGATGTATGGGTATGTATATTTGCGTGTGTGGATGTGTATGTATATACATGTGTGTGTGGGTGGGTTGGGCCATTTCTTTTGTCTGTTTCCTTGCGCTACCTCGCAAATGCGGGAGACAGCGACAAAGCAAAATAATATAAAATATATATATATAAGGAAACAGATGAAAGAAATGGCCCAACCCACCTCCATACACATGTATATACATACACGTCCACACACGCAAATATACATACCTATACATCTCAGTGTACACATAGATATACACACACAGACATATACATATATGCACATGTACATAATTCATACTGTCTGCCTTTATTCATTCCCATTGCCACCTCGCCACACATGGAATAACATCCCCCTCCCCCCTCATGTGTGCGAGGTAGCGCTAGGAAAAGACAACAAAGGCCCCATTCGTTCACATTCAGTCTCTAGCTGTCATGTAATAATGCCCGAAACCACAGCTCCCTTACCACATCCAGGCCCCACACAACTTTCCATGGTTTACCCCAGACGCTTCGCATGCCCTGATTCAATCCATTGACAGCACGTCGACCCCGGTATACCACATTGATCCAATTCACTCTATTCACCCTCCTGCATGTTCAGGCCCCGATCACTCAAAATCTTTTTCACTCCATCTTTCCACCTCCAATTTGGTCTCCCACTTCTCCTCGTTCCCTCCACCTCTGACACATATATCCCCTTGGTCAATTTTTCCTCACTCATTCTCTCCATGTGCCCAAACTATTTCAAAACACCCTCTTCTGCTCTCTCAACCATGCTCTTTTTATTTCCACACATCTCTCTTACCCTTACGTTATTACTCGATCAAACCACCTCACACCACATATTGTCCTCAAACACCTCATTTCCAGCACATCCACCCTCCTGCGCACAACTCTATCCATAGCCCACGCCTCGCAACCATACAACATTGTTGGAACCACTATTCCTTCAAACATACCCATTTTTGCTTTCCGAGATAATGTTCTCAACTTCCACACATTCTTCAAGGCTCCCAGGATTTTCGCCCCCTCCCCCACCCTATGATTCACTTCCACTTCCATGGTTCCATCCGCTGCCAGATCCACTCACAGATATCTAAAACACTTTACTTCCTCCAGTTTTTCTCCATTCAAACTTACCTCCCAATTGACTTGACCCTCAACCCTACTGTACCTAATAACCTTGTTCTTATTCACATTTACTCTTAACTTTCTTCTTTCACACACTTTACCAAACTCATAATGTTCCCAATAATTGCAATGAACCAGAACAAATAGAGATGGTAAAGTACTGTTCATGGACAATTTCAATTATAAAGAGACAGACTGTAGGACTTTGGATTCTCATGATGATATGGAGGCATGGAGACAAAGCCTTAGAGTGTATACAGGGAAACTTCCTATACCAATATGTCATTGAGCGGATGAGAATGAGAGGGTACGGATACACCACCATTACTAGATCTTATGTTTACTCATACTAGCATGGATACTGAAAACATTATTTATGATACACCAGTTGGAAGATGTGATCATTTAATGCTCAAGTTTGAATATGTGGTAAAAGAGGGTATTAAGAGAGCAGAGGAAGTAAAATGGAGATATAATTGTATTAACTTTCTAAAATGGGAAACAGAAGAAGTAGTCACGCGGGGAGTGCTCATCCTCCTCGAAGGCTCAGAGTGGGGTGCCTAAATGTGTGTGGATGTAACCAAGATGTGAAAAAAGGAGAGATAGGTAGTATGTTTGAGGAAAGGAACCTGGATGTTTTGGCTCTGAGTGAAACGAAGCTCAAGGGTGAAGGGGAAGAGTGGTTTGGGAATGTCTGGGGAGTAAAGTCAGGGGTTAGTGAGAGGACAAGAGCAAGGGAAGGAGTAGCAATACTCCTGAAACAGGAGTTGTGGGAGTATGTGATAGAATGTAAGAAAGTAAATTCTCGATTAATATGGGTAAAACTAAAAGTTGATGGAGAGAGGTGGGTGATTATTGGTGCATATGCACCTGGGCATGAGAAGAAAGATCATGAGAGGCAAGTGTTTTGGGAGCAGCTGAATGAGTGTGTTAGTGGTTTTGATGCACGAGACCGGGTTATAGTGATGGGTGATTTGAATGCAAAGGTGAGTAATGTGGCAGTTGAGGGAATAATTGGTATACATGGGGTGTTCAGTGTTGTAAATGGAAATGGTGAAGAGCTTGTAGATTTATGTGCTGAAAAAGGACTGATGATTGGGAATACCTGGTTTAAGAAGCGAGATATACATAAGTATACTTATGTAAGTAGGAGAGATGGCCAGAGAGCGTTATTGGATTACGTGTTAATTGACAGGCGTGCGAAAGAGAGACTTTTGGATGTTAATGTGCTGAGAGGTGCAACTGGAGGGATGTCTGATCATTATCTTGTGGAGGCAAAGGTGAAGATTTGTATGGGTTTTCAGAAAAGAAGAGTGAATGTTGGGGTGGAGAGGGTGGTGAGAGTAAGTGAGCTTGGGAAGGAGACCTGTGTGAGGAAGTACCAGGAGAGACTGAGTACAGAATGGAAAAAGGTGAGAACAATGGAAGTAAGGGGAGTGGGGGAGGATTGGGATGTATTTAGGGAATCAGTGATGGATTGCGCAAAAGATGCTTGTGGCATGAGAAGAGTGGGAGGTGGGTTGATTAGAAAGGGTAGTGAGTGGTGGGATGAAGAAGTAAGAGTATTAGTGAAAGAGAAGAGAGAGGCATTTGGACGATTTTTGCAGGGAAAAAATGCAATTGAGTGGGAGATGTATAAAAGAAAGAGAGAGGAGGTCAAGAGAAAGGTGCAAGAGGTGAAAAAAAGGGCAAATGAGAGTTGGGGTGAGAGAGTATCATTAAATTTTAGGGAGAATAAAAAGATGTTCTGGAAGGAGGTAAATAAAGTGCGTAAGACAAGGGAGCAAATGGGAACTTCAGTGAAGGGCGCAAATGGGGAGGTGATAACAAGTAGTGGTGATGTGAGAAGGAGATGGAGTGAGTATTTTGAAGGTTTGTTGAATGTGTTTGATGATAGAGTGGCAGATATAGGATGTTTTGGTCGAGGTGGTATGCAAAGTGAGAGGGTTAGGGAAAATGATTTGGTAAACAGAGAAGAGGTAGTGAAAGCTTTGCGGAAGATGAAAGCCGGCAAGGCAGCAGGTTTGGATGGTATTGTAGTGGAATTTATTAAAAAAGGGGGTGACTGTATTGTTGACTGGTTGGTAAGGTTATTTAATGTATGTATGACTCATGGTGAGGTGCCTGAGGATTGGCGGAATGCATGCATAGTGCCATTGTACAAAGGCAAAGGGGATAAGAGTGAGTGCTCAAATTACAGAGGTATGAGTTTGTTGAGTATTCCTGGTAAAGTATATGGGAGGGTATTGATTGAGAGGGTGAAGGCATGTACAGAGCATCAGATTGGTGAAGAGCAGTGTGGTTTCAGAAGTGGTAGAGGATGTGTGGATCAGGTGTTTGCTTTGAAGAATGTATGTGAGAAATACTTAGAAAAGCAAATGGATTTGTATGTAGCATTTATGGATCTGGAGAAGGCATATGATAGAGTTGATAGAGATGCTCTGTGGAAGGTATTAAGAATATATGGTGTGGGAGGAAAGTTGTTAGAAGCAGTGAAAAGTTTTTATCGAGGATGTAAGGCATGTGTACGTGTAGGAAGAGAGGAAAGTGATTGGTTCTCAGTGAATGTAGGTTTGCGGCAGGGGTGTGTGATGTCTCCATGGTTGTTTAATTTGTTTATGGATGGGGTTGTTAGGGAGGTAAATGCAAGAGTTTTGGAAAGAGGGGCAAGTATGAAGTCTGTTGGGGATGAGAGAGCTTGGGAAGTGAGTCAGTTGTTGTTCGCTGATGATACAGCGCTGGTGGCTGATTCATGTGAGAAACTGCAGAAGCTGGTGACTGAGTTTGGTAAAGTGTGTGGAAGAAGAAAGTTAAGAGTAAATGTGAATAAGAGCAAGGTTATTAGGTACAGTAAGGTTGAGGGTCAAGTCAATTGGGAGGTGAGTTTGAATGGAGAAAAACTGGAGGAAGTAAAGTGTTTTAGATATCTGGGAGTGGATCTGGCAGTGGATGGAACCATGGAAGCGGAAGTGGATCATAGGGTGGGGGAGGGGGCGAAAATTCTGGGGGCCTTGAAGAATGTGTGGAAGTCGAGAACATTATCTCGGAAAGCAAAAATGGGTATGTTTGAAGGAATAGTGGTTCCAACAATGTTGTATGGTTGCGAGGCGTGGGCTATGGATAGAGTAGTGCGCAGGAGGATGGATGTGCTGGAAATGAGATGTTTGAGGACAATGTGTGGTGTGAGGTGGTTTGATCGAGTGAGTAACGTAAGGGTAAGAGAGATGTGTGGAAATAAAAAGAGCGTGGTTGAGAGAGCAGAAGAGGGTGTTTTGAAGTGGTTTGGGCACATGGAGAGAATGAGTGAGGAAAGATTGACCAAGAGGATATATGTGTCGGAGGTGGAGGGAACGAGGAGAAGAGGGAGACCAAATTGGAGGTGGAAAGATGGAGTGAAAAAGATTTTGTGTGATCGGGGCCTGAACATGCAGGAGGGTGAAAGGAGGGCAAGGAATAGAGTGAATTGGAGCGATGTGGTATACCGGGGTTGACGTGCTGTCAGTGGATTGAATCAAGGCATGTGAAGCGTCTGGGGTAAACCATGGAAAGCTGTGTAGGTGTGTATATTTGCGTGTGTGGACGTATGTATATACATGTGTATGGGGGTGGGTTGGGCCATTTCTTTCGTCTGTTTCCTTGCGCTACCTCGCAAACGCGGGAGACAGCGACAAGGTATAATAAAAAAAAAAAAATAATTGTAGGAACTACACAAACCTCAATAATTCCTATGGTAACATAGATTTGAAATTTTAACTCAGTAACGAGGTACCAGAGCTTTGCATTGAGAGGTCCTGTGAAATTTACGATGGAGTAAAGGCTTGAGTACCTCAAGCCTCCAATGCAGAGGAAATGGTAAGCAAGGAGGAAGGAATTGTTTGATAAATTAAAGATGTCATAAAGCAAAGAAACTTCAAAATGTGCAGCAGCAAAGCTATAGATGGCACTCCAGCCAGTCAGCATTTGCTGACCCACCTTTTCACATGTTTCTCAATGTGCTCAAGACCTTTGCTTCTTCACCAACCCTATGGCCCACTTCATCCCATGGTTCCATTGAGTGCCATATCCACTCCCAAGTATCTGAAACACTTCCCCTCCAAGTTCTCTCCATTCAAGCTCACACTCTAAATTAACCCTGAATTTTTTCACATCGTATTTATTCACATTCATTTTCATCTTTCCCCTTGCACACATTCCCAAACTTTTGCAACAATTTTTGCAATTTCTCACTCTAATCTGCCACCAGTGCTCTATCATCAGCAAACCACCTGACTTACTTCTCAGGCCCTCTCAGTAGACTGCAGCTTGCATACCTGCTACTCTCCATAACCCTCTCCACCCCATCCTTAAACAGATTAAACATTGATAGTAACATTATGCACTCCAACTACATACTACATTCACCTGGAACTTCTCACTGTCCTCTCTGCCTACGTGTACACACACTGTACTCTCTTGATAAAAATTCCTTGTTGCTCCCGGTAGCTTTTCTCTCATACCATATATTCATAGTGCTTTCCATAGATTATCTCTATCAACCCCATCATATATTTTCTTCAGATTCATACATGACACATATAAATCCTTCTGTTAAAGTATTTCTCCCACACATTCTTCTAAGCAAACACCTGAAACTCACATCCTTTACTGTTCAAAAACTAAATAGTTCTTCCCCAGTTTGATGCTCTGTTCATGCCACCACCCACTTGATCACCACTCTTTTTTACAGTTGATCCAGGTCCACACAACCAACTTATACTATTGTAATTTGAACTCTCATCTTTTTCCCCACCATTTCCTTTATATAATTTATGCAGTTGGCATTCTGCCAGTCCTGAGGCATCTCAACCATGATCCATACTCACACTGAAAATCATAACTGACCAATCAACAACACAGTCACAATCACTTCCCATACACCCTGCATTGGTCAACTTATCATCAAACAGATTCAGTAATCTTTCAAGGTATTCAGCTCATCTTGTCACCTTTCCTCTGCCTGTTACCACTTCCCCATTTGCCTCATTCACCAAAGTTTCCATATGTTCTCTTGTTTTCTTGCAGTGTTATCTTCCTTCCAAACATTTTTTTATTCTCCCTGAAGAGTGTTGATACTCACTTACCCTAGCTCTTATGTACCATCTTATTGAGATCCTACACTTTCCTCTTGACCTCCTCCTGATTTTTCTTGTATATCTTTGACTCAGTGGCACTCCTATAATGCCCATATACGTCACTTTTCACTTTAACCAGCGGCTTAACTTTGTCATCACATCATTCACTACCCTTTCTCACCTGCTCTCCTCCCACCCTCTGCATACCATGCACTTCTCTTGCACATGCCAGTACTGCTTCCTTAACACCTTTCATATCTCACCTCCTCCTTTCCATTCACTCTCACCATTTTCCTTTCTACATTCTATCTCTCTTGTTATCACTTCACTCATCTCTTTTCCACGCTCACTCACTTTTATCACCTGCATCTCACCAACATCATTTTCTGTTTTCTGAAAGCCTCTACAAATTTTCACCCTCACATCCATGAGATAATGATCAGACATGTCACCAGATGCCCTTTTCAGCATATGCACATCAAAGAGTCTGTCTTTTGCATTCCAGTCATTTAGCATGTAATCCAGTAATGCCCACTTACCATCTTTCCGATTCCATCTTTTTAAACCAGGTATTCCTGATCACCAGTCCCTCTTCACCACACAACTCTACATGCTATTGACCATTTCCATTCACATTACTGAATACTCCTTGCTTACACTTTATACCCTCAACTGCCACATTGCTTAAAGTAGCATTCAAATCGCCCATCATTAACACCTAATCTCTTGCATCAAAACTACTGACACTCCCACATTCACTGACTCCCAAAACACTCACCCCTCTTTGTAAGACTTCTCATGGCCAGGTGCATTAGCTATACTATTCACCCACCTCTCATAATCCACTTTCATTTTTACCCACTTCAGTCTGGGGCTCAGTTCCTTTTACTCTCACATATTTACCCTCTCCTTAGCTTTTACCCTCACACTAATCTTTGACTTTACCCCTGAGATGTTCTCAAACCATTCGTTCCCCTTACTCTTAAGGCTTGTGTCACTCAGAACTAGATTATTCAGATTCCTTTCCCCAAACATACTGTCTATCAGTCTGGGGCTCAGTTCCTTGTACTCTCACACATTTACCCCCTCCTTGGCTTTTACCCTCACCCTAATCTTTGACTTTACCCGAGATGTTCTCAAACCATTCGTCCCCTGTACTCTTAAGGCTTGTGTCACTCAGAATTAGATTATTCAGATTCCTTTTCCCAAACATACTGTCCATCTATCCCATCTTCTTATCTTTGTTACATCCAACTATATTCTTACACCCCATCATGAGTCTTCAAGTAGGATGAGCACTTCTCACTTGGATCCTTCTGTTCCAGCTTCCTGTTCCTTTTCCTGTTAATCACCCTCTATGATGTGGAGGGAATACATGGAAAGTATTCTTTTTTTCCCTGTCACTAGGTATAGGAAGAATGAACTCCTTTGGACTGTGAAGTTCTTTGATAAGAATATACTCTCAGTGAGATAAACACTATTGTTGCCATATTACACACAGGAAGGACCAAGAAATTGCCTGAATTTCAGCTTTGTGAATTTTAGTTCAGAGGTTTTAAGAAATAGAATGAAAATTGGTGGTAGAGTTATAAATGTCGTGTCAAGTCCTTGGGCTTTGATCAGCTTGGTTTTAAAACATTCAGCCTTTAAAGAGTGAATGCCATAGTGAATTAAATTTTCTATATATTTTCTTGACATTTTTCCTCAGTAGGCTCTTGTCTTGTGCATTACTTAATCAGGAAAATGAAGGTGAAAGTAAGTGAAAAAAATGGAAATCATAAACTTTAGTGATTGTATGATTTCAAAATATTCAAAATATTGTTGATCAAACAATGAGGTGAATTTTATTTCTCGTGTATTTTTTTTTTCTGAATGTACTTACTTATTGCATGAATTGAAATCATCTACAGATTTAGAAAACTTTTTTGTACATGTTTGTCTTTTCCCACTTTAGCAAAGTAGCACCAGGAATGGGTGCTGAAATGACCTCATTGGCTAATAGAGCCACACTAACCATAACTAGGCTCCATAGAGATGTAGTGTGAAAGAACCCCAAAATACACTGTATCAGAATAACAGACGTATATGTCATCCAAATTGTGTACAGTGTTCAGATGAGCTGGTTGAACAATGTTTGATTTGAAGTAAGGAAAGATTCATAGCTAATCAGAGGAAAACAACTATTTTGTCTTATGCATTCACCAGATTGGACTCCTTAACACTGAAATACATTTTAGATACTGAAATACTAAAGTGAATAACTACTACTATGCAGAGATCATGTCTAATTTTGTATCTTTTTCTTTCAGTTATCTTTTTCCATACTTCAAAAGTATTGCGTGTAGAAGGAAATTTTGGAGAGACAAGATAAACCATATTACATACTCAGATCAATATAGAAGGTTTTTCAAAAAAGAAAAAGTGAAAGGTAAATGATTTCAAGTTATACTCTGTAATCCTTCTTAGAAGGCAGTCATCTTTTCTCTAAGACTCGTGTATCTTTTAGTGCTATTGGAGTTTGATGTGACACATTTTAATGTGGAGTTGTTTGGTTGATGTTTTGAGTACTGTATTACTCAAATTGTTAAGGTACAGTGGTCAGAATATTTGGGGCTTACAATTTGTATAGGAAATCACTTACATGATATAGTAATGGATAAATGATAGTAATACATATGTGCATGCCCATATACATTTTTGCTACCTAATTTTTTCTAGTTTTATTATACATCCATTAGATAATATTTGTTACCAAATTTAATTCATCATGATAGGTATTCAGATGTGATAATGTAAACTGCTTTATCTGCAAGTTCTAAAACGAGTTTTTTTTTTGTCATATGAAAAGAAGATATTTGTATATTGAATTGATTGTCATTATTATGTGCAAGGTTATTAGGTACAGTAGGGTTGAGGGACAAGTCAATTGGGAGGTAAGTTTGAATGGAGAAAAACTGGAGGAAGTAAAGTGTTTTAGATATCTGGGAGTGGATCCGGCAGCGGATGGAACCATGGAAGCGGAAGTGAATCATAGGGTGGGGGAGGGGACGAAAATCCTGGGAGCCTTGAAGAATGTGTGGAAGTCGAGAACATTATCTCGGAAAGCAAAAATGGGCATGTTTAAAGGAATAGTGGTTCCAACAATGTTGTATGGTTGCGAGGCGTGGGCTGTGGATAGAGTTGTGCGCAGGAGTGTGGATGTGCTGGAAATGAGATGTTTGAGGACAGTATGTGGTGTGAGGTGGTTTGATCGAGTAAGTAATGTAAGGGTAAGAGAGATGTGTGGAAATAAAAAGAGCGTGGTTTAGAGAGCAGAAGAGGGTGTTTTGAAATGGTTTAGGCACATGGAGAGAATGAGTGAGGAAAGATTGACCAAGAGGATCTATGTGTTGGAGGTGGAGGGAACGAGGAGAAGTGGGAGACCAAATTGGAGGTGGAAAGATGGAATGAAAAAGATTTTGAGTGATCGGGGCCTGAACATGCATGAGGGTGAAAGGCGGTCAAGGAATAGAGTGAATTGGATCGATGTGGTATACCGGGGTTGACTTGCTGTCAATGGATTGAATCAGGGCATGTGAAGTGTCTGGGGTAAATCATGGAAAGTTGTGTGGGGCCTGGATGTGGAGAGGGAGCTGTGGTTTCAGGCATTATTACATAACAGCTAGAGACTGAGTGTGAATGAATGGGGCCTTTGTTGTCCTTTCCTAGCGCTACCTCGCACACATGAGGGGGGAGGGGGATGTTATTCCATGTGTGGGGAGGTGGCGATGGGAATGAATAAAGGCAGTGTGAATTGTGAGCATGTGTATGTATGTATGTCTGTGTGTGTATATACATGTGTACATTGAGATGTATGGGTATGTATATTTGCTTGTGTGGACGTGTATGTATATACATGTGTATGGGGGTGGGTTGGGCCATTTCTTTCGTCTGTTTCCTTGTGCTACTTCGCAAACGCGGGAGACAGCGACAAAGCAAAATAAATAAAATATAAATATTATGATTACCATACTATAATTATTAGCTTCCTTGACTAGCCTTTAAAGTTGCTTTAGAGTTTTGATCAGTTTGGGCACTTTAGTGGCAAGAGGGAGTCCACATAAACACTGTGTTATATGACCCTAACTCTCTGCATGGCCATTCCCTCCCCTATCTCTAACTCCTTTCACTTCTCTCCTTTACCACAACCCCAACCCCTTCAACTTTCCTCCCTTACATGGACTTCAAACCTCTACACAGACTTCCATTCCCCCACCCCTGTCAGAGCAATCCATTTTACTAACTCCCATCCTCTGCAGTTCCCTCTCCTTCCCAGGCCTCCTCTCTAACCCCACCCTTTGCATGGGCCTCCCTTCCCCAGAACCCCATCCCTTGCACTGCACTCCCTTCTGCTAAGCTTTCCACCCCCTTCAAGCCTCCACCCTGCAAAGCTTTCCTCTTTGCATACCCCCCACCTCCACCCCCTGCCTTTCCCTTCCCCAGACCCCCATCTCCTGCTCAGCCTTCCCCTCCCAAGCCCCCAAGTCCCTGCATGGCCTTCATCCCCAACCTCTCCTCCTCCATGCCCCTCACTCCATACAAGGCCTTCCCTTTCTCAAACCTACACCGTTAGCTTCCCCCCATCCAGACCCCACTCAGTGATGGCCTGTCTTGTCATTGTGACTGTGTTGTTCCACCTGGTCTTTATCTCAGACACAGGCTACCATTGTTAGTTTTTCCCAGACATAGGCCATATATACGTGCATCCCTTTCTCTGTGTGGGGGTTGTGTTCTGCAAAAACTTTGTACACAGAGAAATCGCACATAGTGAACTAATACAAGAGAAAAATGGGATGTGTGCAGCAGCTTCTGGTCAGAGCTGGCTGATTCTCTTGTTACCTTCATTCATGTAGCTTTTGACATCAAGTAGACTCACAGTGAGGTGCCTGAGGATCGGTAAAATGCATGTATAATGCCATTGTGTAGAGGCAAGGGGGACAAAGGTGGGTGTTCAAGTGAAAGGTATTCAGAAGTATAGTTAGTTGAGTGTACCCAGTAAGTTGTGTGGGAGAATGGTGATTGAGAGGGTAAATCATGTATAGAGCATCAGACTGGGGAGGAACACTGTGGTTTTATTGGTGATAGAGGATATGGGGATCAATTGTTTGTGTTAAGAATAGAGGATGTGGGAATCAGTTGTTTGCTTTAAGAATAGAGGATGTGGGGATCAGTTGTTTGCTTTAAGAATAGAGGATGTGGGGATCAGTTGTTTGCTTTAAAGAATGTATAGGAAAAACACTGAGAGAAACAGAAGGATTTGTATGTGGCATTTATGGAACTGGAGAAAGCATATGATAAGGGTTGATAGAGATGCCATGTAGAGAGTCTTGTGAATATGTGGTATTGGAGGAAAGCTAATATAAGCATTTTGAAGTTTTTATGAGTGTAAGGCATTTGTTTAAGTAGGAAGAGAGGAGAAAGAGTGCTTCCAGGTGAAGATTGGTCTGCAGCAAGGGTGTGTGATGTCACCATGGCTGTTTAATTTGTTTATGGGTGGGATAATGAGGAATGTAAATGTAAGGGTGTTGGAGAGAGGGGTTAGTATGTATTCTGTAGGGGAGAGTCATTTGTTAGTTGTTGTGATACAGCAATGATGGCAGATTAAAGTGAGAAACTGGAGAGGTTGGTGACTGAGTTTTGGAAAGTGTGAAAAGAGGTAGTTGAAATTAAATGTGAGTAAAGCAAGGTAATGATACTAGGTTTAGCAGGGGAGAGAGACAGGTTAGTTAGGGCTTGAGTATGAATTGAGAAAGTTTTGAGGAAGGGAGGTGTTTTTGATATTTAGGAGTGGTGGGAACAAAAGTTAGTAATATGGTGGGTTTGGGATCAAAGGTTCTTGAAGCATTGTAGAATATGCAGAAAAAGGAGTTGTTATATGGGAGGGTGAAAATGGGTATGTTTGAAGTATAGTAGTCTCAGCAGTTAGTAATATGGTGGGTTTGGGATCAAAGGTTCTTGAAGCATTGTAGAATATGCAGAAAAAGGAGTTGTTATATGGGAGGGTGAAAATGGGTATGTTTGAAGTATAGTAGTCTCAGCAGTGTTTTATGGATGCAGGGTAGGGGATATAGATGAGGATGTGCAGTGGAGGGGGAACATGCTGGAAAGGAATTGTTTGTGGACAGTATGTGGTGTGAAGTGATTTGATCATTTAAGTAAAAAAAAAAAAAGGGTAAGAGAGAAGTGCAGTAAGAAGAGCATTGACAAGAGAGCTGAAGAGAGTGTGCTGAGAATGTTCATACATGAGAAGAGAATGAGTGAAGAGAGGATGATGAAAAGGATATATACAGTGACAGCGGAAAAAACTGGCATGCCCTACTTTAAGTGTGACACCATTTGAAAATATCAATAAAGAAGATAATTAATTGATAGGCACATGAAAGAGAGACTTTTGGAGGTTAATGTGCTGAGAAGTGCAACTGGAGGAATGTCTGATCATTATCTTGTTGAGGCGAAGGTGAAGATTTGTAGAGGTTTTCAGAAAAGAAGAGAGAATGTTGGGGTGAAGAGAGTAAGTGAGCTTGGGGAGGAGACTTATGTGAGGAAGTACCAAGAGAGACTGAGAGCAGAATGGAGGTACCAAGAGAGACTGAGTGTAGAATGGAAAAAGGTGACAGCAAAGGACATAAGGGGAGTGGGGGAGGAATGGGATGTAGTTAGGGAAGCAGTGATAGCTTGCACAAAAGATGTTTGTGGCATGAGAAGCATGGGAGGTGGGCAGATTAGAAAGGGTAGTGAGTGATGGGATGAAGAAGTAAGGCTGTTAGTGAAAGAGAAAAGAGAGAGGCATTTGGACAATTTTTGCATGGAAATAGTGCAAATGACTGGGAGATATATAAAAGAAAGAGACAGGAGGTCAAGAGAAAGGTGCTAGAGGTGAAAAAGAGGGCAAATGAGAGTTGGGTTGAGAGAGTATTATTAAATTTTAGGGAAAATAAAAAGATGTTTTGGAAGGAGGTAAATAACGTGCGTAAGACAAGGGAACAAATGGGAACATCGGTGAAGGGGGCTAATGAGGAGGTAATAACAAGTAGTGATGATGTGAGGAGATGCAGTGAGTATTTTGAAGGTTTGTTGAATGTGTATGATGATAGAGTGCCAGATATAGGGTGTTTTGGTTGAGGTGGTATGCGAAGTGATAAGGTTAGGGAGAATGATTTGGTAAACAGAGAAGAGGTAGTGAAAGCTTTGCGGAAAATGAAAGCCGGCAAGGCGGCAGGTTTGGATGGTATTGCTGTGTAATTTATTAAAAAAGGGAGGTGACTGTGTTGTTGACTGGTTGGTGAGGATATTCAGTGTATGTATGGCTCATGGTGAAGTACCTGAGGATTGGTGGAATGCATGCATAGTGCCATTGTTCAAAGGGAAAGGGGATAAAGGTGAGTGTTCAAATTACAGAGGTATAAGTTTGTTGAGTAGTCCTAGGAAATTATATCGGAGGGTATTGAGAGGGTGAAGGCATGTACAGCACATCAGATTGAGGAAGTGCAGTGTGTTTCAGAAGTGGTAGAGGATGTGTAGATCAGATGTTTGCTTTGAAGAATGTATGTGAGAAATACTTAGAAAAACAAATGGATTTGTATGTAGCATTTATGGATCTGGAGAAGGCATATGATAGAGTTGATAGAGATGCTCTGTGGAGGGTATTAAGAGTATATGGTGTGGGAGGCAAGTTGCTGGAAGCAGTGAAAAGTTTTTATCGAGGATGGAAGGCATGTGTACGATTAGTCAGAGAGGAAAGTGATTGGTTTTTAGTGAATGTTATTGCGGCAGGGGTGCATAATGTCTCCATGGCTGTGTAATTGTTTATGGTTGAGGTTGTTAGGGAGGTGATTGCAAGAGTTTTGGAGAGAGGGGCAAGTGTGCAGTCTGTTGTAGATGAGAGAGCTTGGGAAGTGAGTCAGTTGTTGTTCGCTGATGGTACAGCGTTGGTGGCTGATTTGGTTGAGAAACTTTAGAAGCTGGTGACTGAGTTTAGTAAAGTGCGTGAAAGAAGAAAGCTGAGAGTAAATGTGAATAAGAGCAAGGTTATTAGGTACAGTAGGGTTGAGGGACAAGTCAATTGAGAGGTAAGTTTGATTGGAGAAAAACTGGAGGAAGTGAAGTGTTTTAGATATCTGGGAGTGGATTTGGCAGCGGATGGAACCATGGAAGCGGAAGTGAGTCACAGGGTGGGGGAGGGGGTGAAAGTTATGGTAGCGTTGAAAAATGTGTGGAAGGCGAGAACATTCTCAGAAATCAAAAATGGGTATGTTTAAAGGAATAGTTGTTCAAACAATGTCATATGGTTGTGAGGGATGGGCAATAGAATGGGTTGTGCGGAGGAGGGTGGATGTGCTGGAAATGAGATGTTTGAGGACAATATATGGTGTGAGGTGGTTTGATCAAGTAAGTAATGAAAGGGTAAGAGAGATGTGTGGTAATAAAAAGAGTGTGGTTGAGAGAGCAGAAGAGGGTGTGGGAGGATGGAGGGAAAATGATTTTGAGCGATCAGGGCCTGATCATGCAGGAGGGTGAAAGGCATGCAAGGAATAGAGTGAATTGGAATGATGTGGTATACCGGGGTCAACGTGCTGTCAATGAGTTGAACCAAGTCATGTGAAGCATCTGGGGTAAGCCATGGAAAGTTTTGTGGGGCCCAGGTGTAAAAAGGCAGCTGTGGTTTCGGTGCATTATACATGACAGCTAGAGACTGAGTGTGAACGAATGTGGCCTTTGTTGTCTTTTCCTAGCGCTACCTCGTGCATGTGGGGGGGAGGGGGGTTTTCATATCATGTGTGGCAGGGTGGCAACGGGAATGAATAAAGGCAGCAACTATGAATTATGTACATGTATATATATGTTTATGCCTGTGTATGTATATATATGTATACATTGAAATGTATAGGTATGTATATGTGTGGGCGTGTATGTATATACATGTGTATGTGGATGGGTTGGGCTAATCTTTCGTCTTTTTCCTTGTGCTACCTCGCTAACGCGGGAGACAACGACAAAGTATAATAAATAATAAGATAAAACAGGTTCTCATCTCCCCCTCCCGAAGTACTTCGTATGGTATCCCTTGGCCTGAATACAATCATGAAGGTGCTTGGGAGCACAGACGTCCTGGATGATGGCCTGGAGCTGAGAAATGTTAGAAATGACTATATAATTGACCACAAGTTTTTGAGTTACCTGGCCAGTCTTGAATGTATGTTACACCACAAAATGCAAACCAGTCACATATTAATTTTGCATTGTGGAATGGTGCACCATCTTGCCTAAAAGTATCACAACTGGTCTTCTCAAAGCAGTTAGGTAATTCATCACACAACTGCTCCGGTTACTGATTCTGATTCATAGTTACATTTTGAGGTAAAAACACAAGACTTCCAAGACCATTATAGCCAGAAGCCCCCCCCAAACCTTTAGAAAGTTTAGAAATTTTACGATTTCTTGAATCTTAGGGTCGTCCTGGTCACTGCCTGGCCTCTGGTACACTTTTCCCTTATGGCTGCCAGTAAGATTAAAATGTAGCCTCACCAGACCACAACACTTCCTTCCACTTTTTGTCATCCCACTGCAAATATTTTTAGCAAATGTGAGTCTATTCCTGTGCTGGCAGTCTTTCAGAAGTGGTTTCTTGTGAGGCATACACCTCTTGAATTTCAGGTCATTATGAAGCTGGTTATGAATAGTACATACAAACACATGACCAGGTAACCTAGGGTTGGGTTGTCTTCCTTTAACTGTCGCGCTGAAATACGTAATTTCTTGTGAAATTGACGTTGGATTATCTTCAAAGTGTATTGGGAAGTGATACAAAGTCATCCAGCTCGTTTCTTCTGGGTAGCAATGTCAGTGCCACTGCCATCTATGAAACTCTTCATCCATCTTTTTGCACTTTGTAGTGCCAGCCCTGTAGTTTCAGCTATTTCTTTATTACACTTCCCTGCCTTGTACAAGGGTACTATAGCAGCAATATCCACTTTAAACAAGCCTTAGGGCCAGGCATTGCAGCACAAACCCACCACAAAGCACACGTGGGTAGGGTGAAAAAGTGGATGTAAGGGGGACAAAAGAAAAAACATCAACCCACCACCATAGTTCCAGGCAGATTGACTGCCACCTGTTGCTATGCCAGGGTTGCCTCCTCCCCACTAATGTCCTTGAGCTGCCCCAGTATTTTTCGTCATTTCAGAGTCAGGCTTTGGGGTTATGATACAAATGGGCGAAAAATACTGGCGTGGGCCCTATCACGCCAATTTTTTTCTGCCGGGACTGTATTTCATAATGGGATCTCGCTGATGCTAATATCATGCATCACTTATGAAGTGGAAATGCTGCCACTCATTCTCTGGACAAGGAAAGAAGGTTTTTTAATCAACTCTGAAGGCACTATGGTAATGTGTATATATCTCATCCACTATGATATATGATGTAAACTATTTACTAATACACCCCATGAATTGAACTCCAGACCATATGTGTGGCAACTAGGTAGCCTAACCTCCAGGCCGTGATGAGCATAAAACAGCATCTCCTCCCTAACCACTCACTGATGTGTCACGTACCCTTTACGAATTGGAAATACTGCCTGTCATATGTATTGCATTGAAGCCACAATCCCCAATTCATATCCAGTCCCTACAGTCCTTTCTGTGGTTTCCCCTTGCTTATTCATATGCTCTGGTTCAGTTCATTGACAGCATGTCACCCCCTGTATACCAGATTGCTCCAACTCGCTCTGTCCTATGGGCACATTTCACCTTCTTGCATGTTCAGACCGTAAGCACTCAAAATTCAGTCCATCTTACCATCTCTTTGGTCATCCCCTTCTCCTTTTGATGCATAATCCTCTTAGTCAGTCTTTCCTCTCATTCCTGTGCATATGTCCAAACCTTTTCATTACACCATCTTCAGCTTTCTGAGCCATATTTTTTTTATTATCACATCTCTCACACCCTAACATTACTTACTCAATCATCCTTTATCACACCACATTGTCCTCAAACATTTCACTTCCAGTGCACTCACTTGTCTTTTGTCAATGTTCTCATCTATAGCCGTTTCTGTGCATCCATACAACACTGTCAAGATTACTATACGTACAAATATGGCCATATTTGCCCCTACTAGATAGTGACCTCTGTTTCCACACATTCCTAATGCTCCCAGAACCTTCATCCCCTCACTTACATGCCTCAACTTTCATGGTTCCATTTACTACCATATCCTCTCCCAAGTATCTAAAACACTTCACTTCCTTCAGGTTTTCCCTGTTCAAACCTCCACCCTATTTAACCTGTCTCTTTGCATTGCTAAACCTGATAACCTTGCTGTTATTCACATTTACTCTCAACTTCTCCTTTCACATTCTCCCAAACTCAGACAGCAACTTCTAGGGTTCCTCACTTGAAATTGCATCCAGCCCAGTGTCATCAGTAAACAACAACTGACTCATCTCCCAGGTCCTCCCATCCCAAACAGACTGCATATTTGCCCTTCTTTCCAAGACCCTTGCCTTTACCTCCTTCACCACCCCCATTTGATACCAACTTAAACACCATGGTGGCAGCACACACCTCTGCCACAGAGCCTTTATCACCTTGAACCACTCGCCCTCTTCTCTACCTACTTACTTACATGCCTTACTCTCTTCATAAAAACTCTTCACTGCTTCTAATAGTTTTTCTCCCCCACTACATATTTGTACATATTTATGCCTCTGTAATTTGAACATTCACCTTTGTACCCCTTGCCTTTGTACAGTGTTACTCACTAAATATGCAGTGTGAATCCTCACATTCCTTCTCATTATCCACACAAACAATGAAAATTTTAACTAACCAGTCAATAACACAGTCTACCCCTTTCTTAAGAAAGTCATATGCAGTACAGTCCACTCCATCTGCCCTGCCACATTTCATCTTATGCATGGCTTTCATATCTTGTTCTCTTTACACCAGACCACTTGCCATGAGTCTTAATCTGCATACCTCCCAAACCCAAACAACCTACATCTGCCATCCTATCATTAAATGCATTCAAAGTCCTTCAGAGTACACACTCCATCTCTTCACGTCATCACTGCCTGCTATCGCTTCCCCATATTCCCCATTCACCAATATTCCCATTTATTCTCTTGCTTTGCCTACGCTATTAACCTGCTTCCAGTTCCCATTTACTCTCTTGCTTTGCCCACACTATTAACCTCCTTCCAGAACATTTTCTTATTCTTCCTGAAGTTTGCTGATATCTACTTACTCAAACTCTTATTTGCCCTCTTTTTCAGCCCTTGCCCATTCTTAACCTCTGCTTTCTCTTGTACATCTCCCAGTCATTCGCACTCTTTTCCCATAAGTATTACCTCTAACCTTTCTTTTCTCTTTAACTAGCAACTTGCTTTATCATCCCATCAATCACTACCCTTTGTCTCGCCTACCAACCTCCCATATTCCAAATGCCTCACACTTCTGTCACACATGCCAGCATTGCCTCTCAAAATATCTTCCATTCCTCATCCACTCCCCTCACTTTGTTTTCTCTCACCTTTTGCAGTTTTACACTCATGCTATCTTGGTATTGCTTCAAACTCTTCTCCAAGCTCATTTATTTTAGCAATCAACTTCTTACCCAAATTGTGTCCTCTTTTCCAAAAGCTTGTACAAACCTTCACCTCACCTCCATCATGTAATGATCAGACATCCCAGTAGCTACCAGTCAGTACATAATCCAGTAATATCTGCTTGCCATCCTTCCTACTCCACATATGTATGTCCGTCTTTTATTTTTTACTTATTTGTGATTAAGACTTTTGTGAAAGAGTCCTGGTTTAACACATAAGCTTTCCAAACACTTGCATCCAAGGCTGTGTTACTTCCAGTAACAAAGAAGTACAGTCTACTTTGGGGTAATAAGATCTTTGATGAGACTGTTCCTAACGGTACATCCATGCCAAAGGTTATTTTTCACTCATTGTATATCCTCAAGCAGGTGGAGTGACGTTTTACCTATCCCTCTTTTAAACCATGTATTCCCAGTCACCACTCTTTTTTCAGCACAATTCCACAAGCATTTCACCATTTCTCTTCATCTTACTGAATACCCCATCCCCCCTATTATACCTTTAGCTGCCACATTACCTACTTATGCATTCAAATTACCAATCACTAATACCTGGTCTCTCACATCAAAATTGCTGACGCTCTCCCAATTGCTCCCTGAACACTTGCTCTCTTCATTTTTCTCATGACCAGATGCATAAGCACGAATAAACACCCACCTCTCTTTTTTACCCATATGTCTGGAGCTCACACTTTCATGCACTTCAGCAGAAGTGCTACCCCTTCTTTAGCTATTGCCCTCACTGTAACCCATCTTAAACCCTCAAGATGTTCCCACACCATTCTTCCTGATTACCCTTAGGTTTTTTCACTCAGAACCAGAATAAGGTTTTTTCACTCAGAACCAGAATATCGAAGTTCTTTTCCTGAACCATACTACCTGTCTATGCTTTCATCGTATTTTGGTTACATCCAAATGCATTCAAACATCCAAGCCCGAGCCTTAGAGGAAGTTGAACTCTCTTGCTTGGCTCTTTATTTCCCAACCTTTAGATTTGAAACTCAAGAAGAGAGTTTCCAGCACTCATTTCCACCCTTCCTAGTTGCCCTTTACAAAATGCAGGGACTTTGTGGAAAGTTTTCATTCTCCTTTGTACCCAGGGATAATATTGTAATGACTTTCAAGGCTAATTTCATGACTTGATGGTCCTAAAACAATATTTTGACCGCAGCAATGCATTAAGCAAGAAATATGTTGCCTCTACTGAGATTTTAGAGCAAATCTATATTGAGGAGAAAATGTCTTAAAATTGCTGGGTATTTTTCAGGCCAAAACAATATTTTGTTTTAAAACTGGAATATAACATTATGAAAGGCTTCTTTATCTTAATTAGTAAACTAATATATAATGTTTTTCAGGCTTAGAGATGGCAAATAATATTCTTTCTTTCAAACTGTTCGCCATTTCCCGCATTAGCGAGGTAGTGTTAAGAACAGAGGACTGGGCCTTTGAGGGAATACCCTCACCTGGCCCAATTCTCTGTTCCTTCTTTTGGAAAAAAAAAAAAAAAAAAACAAGAGGGGAGGATTTCCAGCCCCCCGCTCCCTCCCCTTTTAGTCGCCTTTTACGACACGCAGGGAATACGTGGGAAGTATTCTTTGTCCCCTATCCCCAGGGAAAAGGAAGCAAAATTATATTATTCTATATAAATCATTTCAAGTTTTTAGATATCTTTCTCATGCTAAACAACTCTGAATAACCATTGCATTGTAGCACTCTAAAGATTCGGCCAAATCAATCAACAACAACATCTAAAGAAATATGATAATTTTCAGATCAATCTCATAGGAAATTCTGGTCTACACAAGTATACCCTAACCTACATCTAGTCTACACAACTGCATTCTTCCCTAAGTCTGGTCTACTCAACTATGCCCCTCCCTAATTCTGGTCTACACAACTGTGCCCTTCACTTAGTCTGGTCTACACAACTGTGCCCTTCCCTAAATCTGGTTACATAATTAAGCCCCTCCCTAAAGCTGGTCTACACAACTATGCCCTTTCCTAAATCTGGTCTACACAACTAAGCTCTTCCCTTATACCATGTTACTTGACATATGAATTTCTCTGCAACAATATTCTCAAGTTGGTATTTCAAATCTTTTCATAATCATTCATATGCCATCCAGGCAAAAAATAAAGTGTATAAAAGATAGTAGCTGGCTAATCATGCACAAGAGCCATTAGAATAACTCACAAATGGAAAAATCGCACCTGAAAAATAAAGAGGTCAGCAGTAAACTGAAAGATATACACTAAAATACAGGCACAGTTAGCTTGGTACATAAAAGATACATAGGTGACACATCTTCATAATCTATTCATATATTCAACAAACAATCACCTCATTTATGAGAGAAAATGTAAGCAAATAAATTTTCATTTAGTGTTGAGAAGGGCTAGAGCCAGATAGTAAAAGTGCCAAAAGTGGCTGGACACGTTTGCACCCAGTGTCTGCAAACAAGGGATGCGATGTAGGAACAAAATTCATTTGATCAAGTATCTGTTGAGTTATCCTCTGTAGCTCATCTCCCTTTAAAAGTACATTCATTTTCTGCAACTTCTGGAGCTCTTCCTTGATACATGATTCAACCTGAGCAACTTCTAAAGGCAAAAAAGGCACAAATACATATTGTTTTATAACTGTGCTCAATATTTTGGCTTCATCAAGAGCTGTAGCCATTTCAGCAAAATCTTCAGTACTAAGATCTGCTCTAGATTTCCCATTTTGGCGCAGCTCAATAAAACGGCTATTAATTTCCTGACTGCCTCGAGTACCACTTAAAACTATAATAATTTTACCTTTATTGTAACCTTCAGCTCTATAATTATCAAAATTCAACATAAATTTCTTCAAAATTTTGACAGGAAAATATATAAAGCAAATTATTTTGAAATATAGAATTATTTCAGAGTATGTTTTAAGACTCTGATGGTCACAAAACAAATTTTAACCTCATGATCATGTTCAGCATGAAAAATATTACTGCAGTGTTATTTTAAGGGAAATCTAATTTTTGAAAAAAAAAACATAAAATGAAGTTGATAAATAATTCGGGTATTTTTCATACTGGTGAACTTTTGTGTTTCAGCATTGGAAGATAACATGATGGAAGGCTGCTTTACTGTAAATCCTACGCTAAAATATTAAATAATACTTTGTGGCACAGAGATAGGAAATAGATTTGTAATGAATTATAGTGAAATATGATAAACATATGATTATAACAAAACATATTTTCCTGCTTTAATGGTCCCCCAAAGAAACACTTTGATCTCAGTATCTTATTTAGCAAATTTTTTTAAATGTTATTGTATTTTACTTTGTCGCTGTCTCCCGCGTTAGCAAGGAAGCACGAGGAAACAGACGAAAAAATGGCCCAACCCACCCACATACACATATATATACATACACGTCCACACATGCACATATACATACCTATACATCTCAACGTATACATATATATATATATATATATATACACACACACAGACATATACATATATACACATGTACATAATTGATACTGTCTGCCCTTATTCATTCCCGTCGCCACCTCACCACACATGAAATGATAACCCCCTCCCCTGCATGTACGCGAGGAAGCGCTAGGAAAAGACAACAAAGGCCACATTCATTCATGCTCAGTCTCTAGTTGTCATGTATAATGCACCGAAGCCACAGCTCCCTTTCCACATCCAGGCCCCACAAAACTTTCCATGGTTTACCCCAGATGCTTCACATGACCTGGTTCAATCCATTGACAGCACGTTGACCCCAGTATACCACATCGTTCCAATTCACTTTATTCCTTGCAGGCCTTTCACCCTCCTGCATGTTCAGGCCCTGATCACTCAAAATCTTTTTCTCTCCATCTTTCCACCTCCAATTTCGTCTCCCACTTCTCCTCATTCCCTCCACCTCTGACACATATATCCTCTTTGTCAATTTTTCCTCATTCCTCATTCTCTCCATGTGACCAAACCATTTCAAAACACCCTCTTCTGCTCTAAACCACACTCTTTTTATTACCACACATCTCTCTTACCCTTTCATTACTTACTCGATCAAACCACTTCACACCACATATTGTCCTCAAACATCTCATTTCCATCACATTCAACCTTCTCCGCACAACTCTATCTATAGCCCATGCCTCGCAACCATATAACATTGTTGGAACCACTATTCCTTCAAACATACCTATTTTTGCTTTCTGAGATAACGTTCTCGCCTTCCACACATTCTTCAACGCTCCCAGAACTTTCGCACCCTCCCAACCCTATGACTCACATCCGCTTCCATGGTTCCGTCCGCTGCCAAATCCACTCCCAGATATCTAAAACACTTCACTTCCACCAGTTTTTCTACCTTCAAAATTACCTCCCAATTGACTTGACCCTCAACCCTACTGTACCTAATAACCTTGCTCTTATTCACATTTACTAGCAGCTTTCTTTCACACACTTTACCAAACTCAGTCAACAGCTTCTGCAGTTTCTCACCTGAATCAGCCACCAGCGCTGTATCATCAGCGAACAACAACAACTCACTTCCCATGCTCTCTCATCCAGAACAGACTGCATTCTTGCCCCTCTTTCCAAAACTCTTGCATTCACCTCCCTAACAACCCCATCCATAAACAAATTAAACCACCATGGAGACATCATGCACCCCAGCTGCAAACTGACATTCACTGAGAACCAATCACTTTCCTCTCTTCCTACTCGTACACATGTCTTACATCCTCGATAAAAACTTTTCACTGCTTCCAGCAACTTGCCTTCCCACACCATATACTCTTAATACCTTCCACAGAGCATCTCTATCAACTCTTATCATATGCCTTCTCCAGATCCATAAATGCCACACACAAATCCATTTGCTTTTCTAAGTATTTCTCACATACATTCTTCAAAGCAAACACCTGATCCACACATCCTTTACCACTTCTGAAACCACACTGCTCTTCCCCAATCTGATGCTCTGTATATGCCTTGACCGTCTCAGTCAGTACCCTCCCATATAATTTCCCAGGAATACTCAGCAAAGTTATACCTCTGTAATTTTAACACTCACCTTTATCCCCTTTGCCTTTGTACAATGGCACTCTGCAAGCATTCCACCAATCCACCAACCTTACCAGCTAGTCAACAACACATTCACCTCCTTTTTTAATAAATTCCACTGCAATACCATCCAAACCCACTGCCTTGCCGGCTTTCAGTTTCCCCAAAGCTTTTACTGCCTCTTCTCTGTTTACCAAATCATTCTCCCTAACCCTCTTGCTTTGCACACCACCTCGATCAAAACACCCTCTATCTGCCACTCTATCATCAGACACATTCAACAAACCTTCAAAATACTCACTCCATCTCCTTCTCACATCACCACTACTTGTTATCACCTCCCCATTAGCCCCTTCCACTGATGTTCCTATTTGTTCCCTTGTCTTACGCACTTTATTTACCTCCTTCCAAAACATCTTTTTATCCTCCCTACAATTTAATGATACTCTCTCACCCCAACTCTCATTTGCCCTCTTTTTAACCCCTTGCACCTTCCTCTTGACCTCCTGCCTCTTTCTTTTATACATATCCCAGTCATTTGCATTATTTCCCTGCAAAAATCGTCCAAATGTGATTCTCTTCTCTTTCACTGATAATCTTACTTCTTATCCCACCACTCACTACCCTTTTGAATCTGTCTTCCTCCCACGCTTCTCATGCCACAAGCATCTTTTGCGCAAACCATCACAGCTTCCCTAAATACATTCGATTCCTCCCCCACTCCCCTTACGTCCATTGTTCTCACCTTTTTCCATTCTGTACTCAGTCTATCCTGGTACTTCCTCACACAAGTCTCCTTCCCAAGCTCACTTACTCTCACCACTCTTCACCCCAACATTCTCTCTTCTTTTCTGAAAACCTCTTCAAATCTTCACCTTCGCCTCCTCAAGATAATGATCAGACATCCCTCCAGTTGCACCTCCCAGCACATTAACATCCAAAATTCTCTCTTTTGCACGCCTATCAGTTAACACATAATCCAATAACGCTCTCAGGCCATCTCTCCTACTTACATATGTATACTTATGTATATCTCAGCGGATGGAACCATGGAAGCGGAAGTGGATCATAGGGTGGGGGAGGGGGCGAAAATTCTGGGGGCCTTGAAGAATGTGTGGAAGTCGAGAACATTATCTCGGAAAGCAAAAATGGGTATGTTTGAAGGAATAGTGGTTCCAACAATGTTGTATGGTTGCGAGGCGTGGGCTATGGATAGAGTTGCGCGCAGGAGGATGGATGTGCTGGAAATGAGATGTTTGAGGACAATGTGTGGTGTGAGGTGGTTTGATCGAGTGAGTAACGTAAGGGTAAGAGAGATGTGTGGAAATAGAAAGAGCGTGGTTGAGAGAGCAGAAGAGGGTGTTTTGAAGTGGTTTGGGCACATGGAGAGGATGAGTGAGGAAAGATTGACCAAGAGGATATATGTGTCGGAGGTGGAGGGAACAAGGAGAAGAGGGAGACCAAATTGGAGGTGGAAAGATGGAGTGAAAAAGATTTTGTGTGATCGGGGCCTGAACATGCAGGAGGGTGAAAGGAGGGCAAGGAATAGAGTGAATTGGAGCGATGTGGTATACCGGGGTTGACGTGCTGTCAGTGGATTGAATCAAGGCATGTGAAGCGTCTGGGGTAAGCCATGGAAAGCTGTGTAGGTATGTATATTTGCGTGTGTGGACGTATGTATATACATGTGTATGGGGGTGGGTTGGGCCATTTCTTTCGTCTGTTTCCTTGCGCTACCTTGCAAACGCGGGAGACAGCGACAAAGTATAATAAATAAATAAAATAAATATCTCATACTACCTATCTCTCCTTTTTTGTCATCTTGGTTACATCCACACACGTTTAGACACCCCAATCTGAGCCTTCGAGGAGGATGAGCACTCCCCGCGTGACTCCTTCTGTTTCTGCTCTTAGAAAGTTAAAGTACAAGGAGGGGAGGGTTCTAGCCCCCCTCTCCTGTCCCCTTTAGTCGCCTTCTATGACACGTGAGGAATGCGTGGGAAGTATTCTTTCTCCCTTATGTCTGTATTGCAAACTTTCACTTTTGTCCACCTGCTTTTACGACACTATGCAGAAATTCTATTAGTCCTTAGGCATCTTACTATGAAGCATATATACATGGAAGATCTTAGCTGACCAGTCAGCAACACAGTCATCCCTTTTCTTGAGAGATTCAACTGCTTTCCTATCCACTATAGCTACCTAGCTTCACCCTATAGTACAAAAGATATTCAGCATTTCTCTTTTCACCACTTCACATACCTCCACAATCCAAACTTGCCACATCTACATTATCATCTAACACACTCAGCAGTCCTGATAATACTCTCTCCATGTCCTCGTAACCCCTTTTTTTTGTGTTTGTACATCCCCATCTGCTCCTTTCACCTATGCATGGAATTAGTAATTGCTCCACATTGTAAAGTAAAGGGAGTAAAATTGATGATAAAAACTACAGAGTTGTAAGTCTAAGCTTAGTTGCCAAAGATCTATCATAAGATTCTGACTGAACAAATTAATTCAAGTTTTCAACCCATAGCAGATGAGCAAGTTGGATAAATATATTTGCATTTGGGCAGGTATTAGAGAAAGTTCTTGAGAAAGAAAATTATGCTTTAATGGATTTATAGAAGCATGTGATAAGCTTCAAAACAAACACCAGATCCACACATCCTCTACCACTTCTGAAAACACACTGATCCTGACCAATCTAAGAAATACTTAGAAAAGCAGATGGATTTGTATGTAGCATTTATGGATCTGGAGAAGGCATATGATAGAGTTGATAGAGATGCTCTGTGGAAGGTATTAAGAGTATATGGTGTGGGAGGTAAGTTGCTAGAAGCAGTGAAAAGTTTTTACCGAGGATGTAAGTCATGTGTATGAGTAGGAAGAGAGGAAAGTGATTGGTTCAAAGTGAATGTTGGTTTGTGGCAGGGGTGTGTGATGTCTCCATGGCTGTTTAATTTGTTTATGGATGGGGTTGTTAGGGAGGTGAATGCAAGAGTTTTGGAAGGAGGGGCAAGTATGCAGTCTGTTGTGGATGAGAGGGCTTGGAATGTGAGTCAATTGTTGTTTGCTGATGATACAGCACTGGTGGCTGATTCTGATGGGAAACTGCAGAAGTCGGTGGCTGAATTTCGTAAAGTGTGTGAAAGAAGAAAGCTGAGAATGAATGTAAATAAGAGCAAGGTTATTAGGTTCAGTAGGGTTGAGGGACAAGCTAATTGGGAGGTAAGGTTGAATGGAGAAAAACTGGAGAAAGTGAAAGGTTTTAGGTGTCTGGGAGTGGATATAGCAGCGGATGGATCTATGGAAGTGTAAGTGAGTCACAGGATGGGGGAGGGGGCGAAGGTTCTGGGAGCGTTGAAGAATGTGTGGAAGGCAAGAACATTATCATTATCTTGAAGAGCAAAAATGGGTAAATTTGAAGGAATAGGGAGGGGTTCCAACACTGTTGTGGTTGTGATGGACGAGAGATAGGGTTGTGCAGAGGAGGGTGGATGTGTTGGAAATGAGATGTTTGAGGACAGTATGTGGTGTGAGGTGGTTTGATTGAGTAAGTAATGAAAGGATAAGAGAGAGGTGTGGTAATGAAAAGAGTTTGGTTGAGAGAGCAGATGAGGGTGTATTGAAGTGGTTTGGTTACATGGAGAGAATGAGTGAGGAGAGATTGACAAAGAGGATATATGTGTCAGAGGTGGAGGGAACAAGGAGAAGTGGGAGACCAAATTGGAGGTGGAAGGATGGAGTGAAAGAGATACTGAGCAATCGGGGCCTGAACATACAGGAGGGTGAAAGGCGTTGAAGGAATAGAGTTAATTGGAACAATGTGGTATACCGGGGTCGACATGCTGTCAATGGATTCAACCAGGGCATGTGAAGCGTCTGGGGTAAACTGTGGAAAGTTTTGTGGGGCCTGGATGTGGAAAGGGAGCTGTGGTTTTGGTGCATTACACATGACAACTAGAGACTGAGTGTGAACGAATGTGGCCTTTGTTGTTTTTTCCTAGCGTTACCTTGCATGCACGCAGGGGGAGGGGGATATCATTTCATGTGTGGCGGTGGGAATGGATATAGGCAGCATATATGAATATGTACATGTGTATATATGTATATGTCTGCGTATGTGTATGTATGTATACGTTGAAATGTATAGGTATGTATATGTGCATGTGTGGGTGTTTATGTATATACATATACAGGAGGTCAAGAGAAAGGTGCAAGAGGTGAAAAAAAGGGCAAATGAGAGTTGGGGTGAGAGAGTATCATTAAATTTTAGGGAGAATAAAAAGATGTTCTGGAAGGAGGTAAATAAAGTGCGTAAGACAAGGGAGCAAATGGGAACTTCAGTGAAGGGCGCAAATGGGGAGGTGATAACAAGTAGTGGTGATGTGAGAAGGAGATGGAGTGAGTATTTTGAAGGTTTGTTGAATGTGTTTGATGATAGAGTGGCAGATATAGGGTGTTTTGGTCGAGGTGGTGTGCAAAGTGAGAGGGTTAGGGAAAATGATTTGGTAAACAGAGAAGAGGTAGTAAAAGCTTTGCGGAAGATGAAAGCCGGCAAGGCAGCAGGTTTGGATGGTATTGCAGTGGAATTTATTAAAAAAGGGGGTGACTGTATTGTTGACTGGTTGGTAAGGTTATTTAATGTATGTATGACTCATGGTGAGGTGCCTGAGGATTGGCGGAATGCGTGCATAGTGCCATTGTACAAAGGCAAAGGGGATAAGAGTGAGTGCTCAAATTACAGAGGTATAAGTTTGTTGAGTATTCCTGGTAAATTATATGGGAGGGTATTGATTGAGAGGGTGAAGGCATGTACAGAGCATCAGATTGGGGAAGAGCAGTGTGGTTTCAGAAGTGGTAGAGGATGTGTGGATCAGGTGTTTGCTTTGGAGAATGTATGTGAGAAATACTTAGAAAAGCAAATGGATTTGTATGTAGCATTTATGGATCTGGAGAAGGCATATGATAGAGTTGATAGAGATGCTCTGTGGAAGGTATTAAGAATATATGGTGTGGGAGGCAAGTTGTTAGAAGCAGTGAAAAGTTTTTATCGAGGATGTAAGGCATGTGTACGTGTAGGAAGAGAGGAAAGTGATTGATTCTCAGTGAATGTAGGTTTGCGGCAGGGGTGTGTGATGTCTCCATGGTTGTTTAATTTGTTTATGGATGGGGTTGTTAGGGAGGTGAATGCAAGAGTTTTGGAAAGAGGGGCAAGTATGAAGTCTGTTGGGGATGAGAGAGCTTGGGAAGTGAGTCACTTGTTGTTCGCTGATGATACAGCGCTGGTGGCTGATTCATGTGAGAAACTGCAGAAGCTGGTGACTGAGTTTGGTAAAGTGTGTGAAAGAAGAAAGTTAAGAGTAAATGTGAATAAGAGCAAGGTTATTAGGTACAGTAGGGTTGAGGGTCAAGTCAATTGGGAGGTGAGTTTGAATGGAGAAAAACTGGAGGAAGTAAAGTGTTTTAGATATCTGGGAGTGGATCTGGCAACGGATGGAACCATGGAAGCAGAAGTGGATCATAGGGTGGGGGAGGGGGCGAAAATTCTGGGAGCCTTGAAGAATGTGTGGAAGTCGAGAACATTATCTCGGAAAGCAAAAATGGGTAAATTTGAAGGAATAGGGAGGGGTTCCAACACTGTTGTGGTTGTGATGGACGAGAGATAGGGTTGTGCAGAGGAGGGTGGATGTGTTGGAAATGAGATGTTTGAGGACAGTATGTGGTGTGAGGTGGTTTGATTGAGTAAGTAATGAAAGGATAAGAGAGAGGTGTGGTAATGAAAAGAGTTTGGTTGAGAGAGCAGATGAGGGTGTATTGAAGTGGTTTGGTTACATGGAGAGAATGAGTGAGGAGAGATTGACAAAGAGGATATATGTGTCAGAGGTGGAGGGAACAAGGAGAAGTGGGAGACCAAATTGGAGGTGGAAGGATGGAGTGAAAGAGATACTGAGCAATCGGGGCCTGAACATACAGGAGGGTGAAAGGCGTTGAAGGAATAGAGTTAATTGGAACAATGTGGTATACCGGGGTCGACATGCTGTCAATGGATTCAACCAGGGCATGTGAAGCGTCTGGGGTAAACTGTGGAAAGTTTTGTGGGGCCTGGATGTGGAAAGGGAGCTGTGGTTTTGGTGCATTACACATGACAACTAGAGACTGAGTGTGAACGAATGTGGCCTTTGTTGTTTTTTCCTAGCGTTACCTTGCATGCACGCAGGGGGAGGGGGATATCATTTCATGTGTGGCGGTGGGAATGGATATAGGCAGCATATATGAATATGTACATGTGTATATATGTATATGTCTGCGTATGTGTATGTATGTATACGTTGAAATGTATAGGTATGTATATGTGCATGTGTGGGTGTTTATGTATATACATATACAGGAGGTCAAGAGAAAGGTGCAAGAGGTGAAAAAAAGGGCAAATGAGAGTTGGGGTGAGAGAGTATCATTAAATTTTAGGGAGAATAAAAAGATGTTCTGGAAGGAGGTAAATAAAGTACGTAAGACAAGGGAGCAAATGGGAACTTCAGTGAAGGGTGCAAATGGGGAGGTGATAACAAGTAGTGGTGATGTGAGAAGGAGATGGAGTGAGTATTTTGAAGGTTTGTTGAATGGTTTGATGATAGAGTGGCAGATATAGGGTGTTTTGGTCGAGGTGGTGTGCAAAGTGAGAGGGTTAGGGAAAATGATTTGGTAAACAGAGAAGAGGTAGTAAAAGCTTTGCGGAAGATGAAAGCCGGCAAGGCAGCAGGTTTGGATGGTATTGCAGTGGAATTTATTAAAAAAGGGGGTGACTGTATTGTTGACTGGTTGGTAAGGTTATTTAATGTATGTATGACTCATGGTGAGGTGCCTGAGGATTGGCGGAATGCGTGCATAGTGCCATTGTACAAAGGCAAAGGGGATAAGAGTGAGTGCTCAAATTACAGAGGTATAAGTTTGTTGAGTATTCCTGGTAAATTATATGGGAGGGTATTGATTGAGAGGGTGAAGGCATGTACAGAGCATCAGATTGGGGAAGAGCAGTGTGGTTTCAGAAGTGGTAGAGGATGTGTGGATCAGGTGTTTGCTTTGGAGAATGTATGTGAGAAATACTTAGAAAAGCAAATGGATTTGTATGTAGCATTTATGGATCTGGAGAAGGCATATGATAGAGTTGATAGAGATGCTCTGTGGAAGGTATTAAGAATATATGGTGTGGGAGGCAAGTTGTTAGAAGCAGTGAAAAGTTTTTATCGAGGATGTAAGGCATGTGTACGTTGTAGGAAGAGAGGAAAGTGATTGATTCTCAGTGAATGTAGGTTTGCGGCAGGGGTGTGTGATGTCTCCATGGTTGTTTAATTTGTTTATGGATGGGGTTGTTAGGGAGGTGAATGCAAGAGTTTTGGAAAGAGGGGCAAGTATGAAGTCTGTTGGGATGAGAGAGCTTGAGGAAGTGAGTCACTTGTTGTTCGCTGATGATACAGCGCTGGTGGCTGATTCATGTGAGAAACTGCAGAAGCTGGTGACTGAGTTTGGTAAAGTGTGTGAAAGAAGAAAGTTAAGAGTAAATGTGAATAAGAGCAAGGTTATTAGGTACAGTAGGGTTGAGGGTCAAGTCAATTGGGAGGTGAGTTTGAATGGAGAAAAACTGGAGGAAGTAAAGTGTTTTAGATATCTGGGAGTGGATCTGGCAACGGATGGAACCATGGAAGCAGAAGTGGATCATAGGGTGGGGGAGGGGGCGAAAATTCTGGGAGCCTTGAAGAATGTGTGGAAGTCGAGAACATTATCTCGGAAAGCAAAAATGGGTATGTTTGAAGGAATAGTGGTTCCAACAATGTTGTATGGTTGCGAGGCGTGGGCTATGGATAGAGTTGTGCGCAGGAGGATGGATGTGCTGGAAATGAGATGATTGAGGACAATGTGTGGTGTGAGGTGGTTTGATCGAGTAAGTAACACAAGGGTAAGAGAGATGTGTGGAAATAAAAAGAGTGTGGTTGAGAGAGCAGAAGAGGGTGTTTTGAAATGGTTTGGGCACATGGAGAGAATGAGTGAGGAAAGATTGACCAAGAGGATATATGTGTCGGAGGTGGAGGGAACGAGGAGAAGAGGGAGACCAAATTGGAGGTGGAAAGATGGAGTGAAAAAGATTTTGTGTGATCGGGGCCTGAACATGCACGAGGGTGAAAGGAGGGCAAGGAATAGAGTGAATTGGAGCGATGTGGTATACCGGGGTTGACGTGCTGTCAGTGGATTGAATCAAGGCATGTGAAGCGTCTGGGGTAAACCATGGAAAGCTGTGTAGGTATGTATATTTGCGTGTGTGGACGTATGTATATACATGTGTATGGGGGTGGGTTGGGCCATTTCTTTCGTCTGTTTCCTTGCGCTACCTCGCAAACGCGGGAGACAGCGACGAAGCAAAAAAAGAAAAAAAAAATGTGTGTGGGTGGGTTGGGCCATTCTTTCATCTGTTCCTTGCACTACCTCGCTAATGTGGGAGAGAACGTCAAAGAATGATAATAAAAAAGAATATGATAAGCTAATGGGAAAGCTCACTTGGAAGTTCTCTCACTCATATAATGCATGTGTGAGAGTAAGCATTGGTATAGTTGTGGTTTACAATAAATGTGAGTGTTAAAGTTTTTGACATTGCCATAGCTGATTCAAATTTTTCTGGATGTGGCATTGCATAAGGGTGAGATAGACTGCAAATCCATGGTGAAACAAAATGGAAGTCACTATATGGGCTGCATATGAACAATGCTGGATTTAGGAGATGCAAAGATTAGTACAGGTACACCACTGATTTTCTGGCACTCTTGGTTCCAAAACTTTGCCATTTTGCTGGACCAAACGTGGTCATGTAATAATAATTCATCAACACACCTCTTACCCACTAATTGTATGCTAGAAATTTAAATTAAACAAATATTAAATGTCTGAGCACCCTAAGATGGTAAGTCTGTCCTTAGATTGTTTGAACCCTGTGGGGTCTTCTTCGTCTTCTATTGTTAGTGTTTTTCTAGGTGTGCGTCACCAGAATAAAGCAGTTTTGTTTGAGGTGCTTGTCAGCTACAAGTTTTGTAAATTCGTCCACATACTTAGCAGCTCCTTTGTGGTTTGCAGACCACTTTTCACCTGCACTTTATTCATGGAAATTCCATGATGCTTCTTGAATCTTTGAAGCCATCCTTCATTATAGTCATGCTCATGTTGTAATTTAAGTTCTTTATGGAACAACTTAGCCTGGTCCATTATCATGCTACTCCATCACTCCAACGCTGTCAAAACCATTCCATCATCACTTGATCATGTTCAGTACTTTTACCATCTTTCATAGTTTTTCTAATCGTCATTTGCTTCTTGGAATTGCTGTCGCATAGAATTTCAATAATTCTCCCTTTACTTCTTTATGTCATTAACAGTTGATGAACCAGTACTGTTGATGTCACACAGCTTATGCACCGAAACACTATGGTACATTTTTTTCAACAGTTTACTTATCTTGGATCGATATGGCCTGGTGTTTACTAGTGACACCATGACTGACACTTTTACATGTCTTAGAAGCCATAGCTAGAGTTAAATTTAAGCAACATAAGCTAAGAATCTCACAGAATCACCACCAACAATTGCAGTGTAAAGAATATAAATAAGTGCGCCCTACACACAACACCATCTGTGGCTGCCCAGTAAACTAACCTGGTGGCCGTGGTAATTTCAAGTTCCCTCACGTAATTTTGTCCGGGCTAAATGAGGTGCCGAATTATCAGTTGTCGGAAATTCGGTAGTGTACCTATAGATTACTTTGGTGATAAAAGAAGGAGGAGGATGGTAAAATTGAATAAAATTATGTCTTGATTTTGAAAGAGTTTTAATGGTGTAGTGCAATAACAGTTTGGACTGGGAAAGTTGGAAGTAGTTTAGTGGAATGATATTGGTATTCTGGGGTGAAGAGTACTAAAGATGGCAGTGGAAAGCTGAAGTTTAGGGTTTAATTTTTTAGGTAGAAAATTTTTTTATTCACCTAAAGGGATCCAAGGAAGAGGTTAAAAATAAAGTGTGAAGTTTGTTAGAAGCGTACATGTAGGAGTACTTGTCTCATTTGATATATGGATGTGAAACCCAAGTTAATGTAGGTCAGAATAGGTAGAAGATGAGAGCTTTTGAGATGGATAGCTTACATAGCATAGATGGACTTAGAGAATGAAAATTAACATTAAAGGATGGGTGGTGTGAAGAAATCGGTAGGAAGGTGCATGGGTAAAGTCTTTCAAGATGCTGTGGCCATTTACAGTGTATGACAAACGATAGGTTGATCATGAGGATAGATTTTAGGATGATTTAAAAGTACAAATAAAACAGATAGACTGCAAAAGGATTGGATAAATGAATTAAGACGAGTTTACCAGGGTGTTTAAGATGGAATGCAGAAGAAATGGATTGGGGTCAGATGCATTGAAGGCATTGTGTGTCTGGAAGAGATGTGAATGTAAAATTTAAATTCACTTAACAAGTAAGTATGCAAAGCAAATGATAAGAAACATGTATTAGCCTAGAAATTCATGTTTCCTGTTAAATGGGTCAGAGATGTGTTGGGAAAAATTTAGTAATTTTATCCATTTGATACATCGCCTTGGATATGGGAATGGGGCAATTGATGATGAAAAAGATTGACATTATCAGAGAATAGAAATCCAAATGTTGATTTTTTTAATGAATTTATTGTCCTTATAGTAACTTCAGGTTAAAGCATCATGTATTGTGATGGTTGATAATTTTTTCTTTTTTTTCAGACAAGAAATGTTTATATGTCCGCCTCAATCCTTCTAAAAGAATTGCCTGTTGGAAACTTGTCAACAAGAGCCTTCGAGGACACAAGAAAGATCTCAGAGCAAGCATGTCCCAACCACGTAAGGAATTTCTGAGTCACATTTTTTTTCCTGTAACATGTAGTGTAGCTACTTGTGCTTTTAACATGCAAATTAAGCCTGTAGCTTCTTGCGTTGCCCATTAGGATAAATGATGTCTGATTATTTAATTAACTTTTTTCTTTCTTTTATGGCAAAGTCTCCACTCACGGACAGAAATCTACATCAAGACTGGGCCTGAATTGAAGTTTAGAGAGTATGAAAATGAAAAACCTGTCTATTGAAATGTACCAGGTCATACTTATTGGGAAAGAATGAGAGAGTAGAGAGTTTGAAAGCTTTGAGGAGTAGGGAAAGAAACAGTTATCAAAATGGCCCACTCTTGAGTTGTTAGTGGCCACATAGTATCATGTGATACAGAAGCTCCCAAGTATTGTTTGGTCCAACTAGTGGTAGGGGCACACAAGCAGCCAGCTCTTGGAGTAGAAACCAAAGTAATACTTATAGAAGAGAGAAAGTGAATCAACATTGCAGTGTAGTGCAAGCAGGTCAAGTTTTGAAGTAAGCGTTTGAGAGTTTATAAGTCAAACCACTTTCAACTCGACTCTGTCAAGTAAGGATGCAGAGCTTGAACCACCTGAGATGTGGGAGCAGTACTCCATACAAGGATGATTAGTCCTTTGTATAGACATTTGTTCAGAAGAAGAGAAATTTTGACATCTAAACAAGAATCCCAGTTTCATGTAGGCTTAGATGTTTCCGTAATGTGGAGTTTCCAAGAAAGGGTGCATGTTACAGTAATACTAAGTATGTTCATTGAGTTGAGGTAGAATTGCAGAACCATCAGTGGAGAAAAGAAAGTTGTGAGGAATTTTCGATCGAGAAATGGGTAGAAACTGGGTCTTGGAGGCATTAACTTAACCAGATTTTATCTATCCTACTGATGTATCCTGTCCAAGTCTGAGTTTATTGAGGAGGTTGTGATGAGACAAGATGCAGGTATAGGAAGAGAAGGAGCAGAATTGAAGGATGTAGATGAATGCAGTATTGAGTTATCATATAAATACATTTGGTTATTTGTGGCAGAAAAAATCGCTAAATATTTACTCGTTTATTTTTTTGGTATTCACATAGTAACTGAATTTTCCATTAGAAATATGTACTGCCAATGAAAGTCACTGTGTGTGGATATGGAAAGTTGTAAAAGGATAAGAGAAAGGTTTGGTGAAAAAAAAGTATTGTTGAGAGAGCTGAAGAGGGTGTGCTAAACAAAGAGGATATACATGTCAGAAGTGGAGGTAATACAGAGAAGGGGTATACCAAATAGGAGGTGGAAGGATGGTGTGAAAAAGATTTTGAGTGATCAGGGCCGAGACATGCAGGAATGTGTAAGGTGTGCTCGGGATAGAGTGAGTTAAAACAATGTGGTATACAGGGCTCGACAGGCTGTCTGTGGACTGCATCAGGGCACATTATTCATTGGCTGGAGTAAACCATGGAAAGGTCTGTGGGGCCTGGTTGTAGATAGGGAGCTGTGTTTTGGTGCAATACTCATGATAGCTAGAGAATGCTTCTTGTTGGGACTACTATTCCTACAAACATACCCATTTTTGCCCTCCCAGATAATGTTCTCTCTTTCTACACATTCTTTAGAACTCTTAGAACCTTCACCCCTTACCCACCCTATGACATAGGTATCTGAAACACTTCATTTTCTCCAAGTTTTCTCCATTCAAATTCACACCCTAACTAATCTGTCCTTCAGTAATGCTAAACCTAATAACCTTTCTTTTATTCACATTTACTCTTGACTTCCTCCTTTTATGCATTTTTCTAAACTTAGTTACCAATTTTGCAGTTTCTCACTTGAATCTGCTACCTATGCTGTATCATCAGCAAACAACATCTGATTCACTTCCTAGAGTTTCTCATCCCCCACAGTCAGCTTACTTGCCCCTGTCAGCAAGACCTACATTTACCGTCCTCACAACCTGATCCATAAACAAGTTGAACAACCTTGGTGACATCACATACCCCCTGCTGCAGACAAACCATCTCTTGGCACCATGTGCTCTCCTCTCTTCCTACTCATGCATATGCCTTACACCCTTGATAAAAACTTTTTCACTGCTTCCAGCAGCTTTCCTTCCAGAAGGCGTCTGCTTCAACCTCATCATATGCTTTCTCCAAGCCCATGAATGCTAAACAAATGCCTATGATTCTCAAAGTGTTTCTCACACACTTTCCTTAGAGCATATACCTGATCCACTCATCCTTTACCACTTCTGAAACCACACTATTCCTCCCCTGTCTGATGTATATGCTTTCACCCTCTCAATCACTACCCTCCCATACAATTTACCAAGTATACTCTACAAATTTATATCTCTGTAGCTTGAACACACCTTTATTCCCCATGCCTTATAGAATGGCACTATACCTAGACTCCACCGATCCTCAGGCACCTCACCATGACCCATACAAACACTGAAAATCCTTATCAAGCAATCAACAACATAGTCACCCTATTTCTTAAAAAATTTAACAGCAGTACAACCCTTTTCATTCGCCATGTCACAATTCATATTACATAAGGCTTTCACCACCTTTTATCTCTTCACCAAACCACTCTCCATGATTATTCCACTTCAAATGCCACTCCAACCCAAATACTCTCCATCTGCCCCTCAGTAATCAAGCACTTTCAACGGTCCTTCAAAACATTCACTACACCTCCTCCTCACTTCATCACTACCCGATATCTCTTCCCCTTTTGTTCTTTTGTTTTTACATTATTTACCTCTTTTCTAAACATTTTATTCTCCCTAAAGTTTACTGATACTTGTTCACTATAACTCTCATTTGCCCACTTTTTAAACCCTTGTATGTTCCTCTTGACTTCCTGTCTCTTTCTCGTATACATCCTCAAATCATTTGGACTCCTTCCCTGTAAGTACCACTCATACGCTTCTCTGTTCTCTTTCACTAGCAGCTTTACATCTCCATTCCACCACTCACTACCCTTTCTAATATGTGTACTTCCCACCTTATACATGCCTGATTCATTTCATGCACATGCCAGCACTGCTCCCCTGAATACCTTCCATTCCTCACCATTCTCTTCTCATTGACACTGTTTCCTCTTTTTTGAAAACCTCTGCAAATCTTCACCTTCTCCACAGGAAACTGGTCAGGTTTCTGCCAGCTGCCCCCTTTCAGCACATTTACTTCCAGAAGTCTCTCTTTGACATGCTTATCAATTACTAGGTAATCCAGTAATGCTTGTTGACCATTTCTCCCACTCACATTCATATACCTGTGTATATGTCTGTTCTATTATCTCTATCTCTGGTGCTTGTCCCTAACTGTAACTCCCTCAAGGGGTTGGCCATGCCAATAGAGTCTCCATAACTATTCAACTCAATGAGCAGACTAGTAAATATCTTTATGGGATGGGGGGGGTTGGGCCATTTCTTTCGTCTGTTTCCTTGCGCTACCTCGCAAACACGGGAGACAGCGACAAAGTATAATAAAAAAAAATAAGCATCATAGATATAGTATAAGTACAGTATTAGAATCAAATGCTTTGTTTAATAATGTTAAAAGTTATGATGACTGTATTGACTGGAGTAATGCTAATTCAGTTATTAACTGTAACTCCATAACCACGAGAAATATCATTGAATCTTCTATTATTAAATACACAAAGAATTGTAAAAATATTAGTAAAATTCCATACAAACTGGATAGCTGTATTGTAGGCAAAATTTTGAAGCAGTTCCCTTTCCTGTCCACATAAAAAGAATTTTATGATACACATGATGTCAGACCCAAACACCACCATCCAGTAATGCTTGTTTACCAATGGCATCTTAGTTACGCCTCTTTCTGTATATTATTTGACTATTTTGCGTCTTCTGTCTCATTCTTGTATCTTCCGTGACCATTTGATCATTACACGAAAATGCTCTCAGGTACTTATCATGTTTCATTTCCCTCATGGTTATGTCCATATACTAAATTATGCAGACCACTGTGACCTCTTGCAATGTATACATATACATAACATCCATCCCTGAGGATAGGGGAGAAAGAATACTTCCCATGTATTCCCTGCGTGTCATAGAAGGCGACTAAAGGGGATGAGAGCGGGGGGCTAGAAACACCCCCCTCCTTGTATTTTAACTTTCTGAAAGGGAAAACAGAAGGAGTCATGTGGGGAGTGCTCATCCGCCTCAAAGGCTCAGACTGGGGTGTTTAAATGTGTGTGGATGTAAGCAAGATGAGAAAAAAGGATAGATAGGTAGTATGTTTAAGGAAAGGAACCATGATGTGTTGGCTCTGAGTGGAACGAAGCTCAAGGGTAAAGGTGAAGAGTGGTTTTGGAATGTTTTGGGAGTAAAGTCATTGGTTGGTGAGAGGACAAGAGCAAAGGAAGGAGTAGCACTATTCCTGAAACAGGAGTGGTGGGAGTATGTGATAGAGTGTAACAAAGTAAACTCTAGATTGATATGGGTAAAACTGAAAGTGGATGGAGGGAGATGGGTGATTATTGGTGCCTATGCACCAGGTCATGAGAAGAAAGATCATGAGAGGCAAGTGTTTTGGGAGCAGCTGAGTGAGTGTGTTAGCAGTTTTGATGCATGAAACTGGGTGATGGGTAATTTTAATTCAAGGGTGAGTAATGTGGCAGTTGAGGGAATAATTGGTGTACATGGGGTGTTCAGTGTTGTAAATGGAAATGGTGAAGATCTTGTAGATTTGTGTGCTGAAAAAGGACTGGTGATTGGGAATACCTGGTTTGAAAAGAGAGATATGTACATAAGTACACATATGTAAGTAGGAGAGATGGCCAGAGAGCATTATTGGATGATGTGTTAATTGATAGGCATGCAAAAGAGAGACTTTTGGATGTTATTGTGCTGAGAGGTGCAACTGGAGGGATGTCTGATCATTATCTTGTGGAGGCGAAGGTGAAGATTTGTAGAGGTTTTCAGAAAAGAAGAGAGAACGTTGGGGTGAAGAGAGTGGTGAGAGTAAGTGAGCTTGGGAAGGAGACTTTGTGTAAGGAAGTACCAGGAGAGACTGAGTACAGAATGGAAAAAGGTGAGAACAAAGGATGTAAGGGGAGTGGGGGAGGAATGGTATGTATTTAGGGAAGCAGTGATAGCTTGCGCAAAAGATGCTTGTGGCATGAGAAGTGTGGGAGATGGGCAGATTAGAAAGGGTAGTGAGTGTTGGGATGAAGAAGTAAGATTATTAGTGAAAGAGAAGAGAGACGATTTTTGCAGGGAAATAATGCAAATGAGTGGGAGATGTATAAAAGAAAGGGGCAGGAGATCAAGAGAGAGGTGCAGGAGGTGAAAAGAAGGGCAAATTAGAGTTTGGGTGAGAGAGTATCATTTTTTTTAGGGAGAATAAAAATTTGTTTTGGAAGGAGGTAAATAAAGTGCGTAAGACAAGGGAACAAATGGGAACTTCAGTGAAGGGGGCTAATGGGGAGGTGATGACAAGTAGTGGTGATGTGAGAAGGAGATTGAGTGAGTATTTTGAAGGTTTGTTGAATGTGTTTGATGATAGAGTGGCAGATATAGGGTGTTTTGGTTGAGAAGGTGTGCAAAGTGAGAGGAGAGGGTTAGGGAGAATGATTTGGTAAACAGAGAAGAGGTAGTAAAAGCTTTGTGGAAGATGAAAGCCGGCAAGGCAGCGGGTTTGGATGGTATTGCAGTGGAATTTATTAAAAGAGGGGGTGACTGTGTTGTTGACTGGTTAGTAAGGTTAGTTAATGTATGTATGATTCTTGGTGAGGTGCCTGAGGATTGGTGGAATGCTTGCATAGTGCTGTTGTACAAAGGCAAAGGGGATAAAGGTGAGAGCTCAAATTACAGAGGTATAAATTTGTTGAGTATTCCTGGAAAATTATATGGTAGGGTATTGATTGAGAGGGTGAAGGCATGTACAGAGCATCAGATTGGGGAAGAGCAGTGTTGTTTCAGAAGTGGTAGAGGATGTGTGGATTAGGTGTTTGCTTTGAAGAATGTATGAGAGAAATACTTGGAAAAGCAAATGGATTTGTATGTAGCATTTATGGACCTGGAGAAAGCATATGATAACAGTTGATAGAGATGCTCTGTGGAATGTATTAAGAATGTATGGTGTAGGAGGCAAGTTGTTGGAAGCAGTGAAAAGATTTTATCGAGGATGTAAGACATGTGTACGAGGTGGAAGAAAGGAAAGTGATTGGATCTCGGTGAATGTCGGTTTGCTGCAGGGTTGTGTGATGTCTCCATGGTTGTGTAATTTGTTTATGGATGGGGTTGTTAGGGAGGTGAATGCAGGAGTTTTGGAAAGAGGGGCAAGTATGCAGTATGTTGTGGATGAGAGAGCTTGGGAAGTGAGTCGCTTGTTGTTCGCTGATGATACAGCACTGGTGGCTGATTCGTGTGAGAAACTGCAGAAGCTGATGACTGAGTTTGGTAAAGTGTGTGAAAGAAGAAAGCTGAGAGTAAATGTGAATAAGAACAAGGTTATTAGGTTCAGTAGGGTTGAGGGACAAGTCAACTGGGAGATAAGTTTGAATGGAGATAAACTGGAGGAAGTGAAGTGTTTTAGATATCTGGGACTGGATTTAACAGCAGATGGAACCATGGAAGCAGAAGTGTCACAGGGTGGGGGAGGGGGGGCAAGGTTCTGAGGGCATTAAAGAATGTGTGGAAGGTGAGAACATTACCTCAGAAAGCAAAAATGGGTATTTTTGAAGGAATAGTGGTTCCAGCAATGTTATATGGTTGCGAGGCGTGGGCTATAGATAGGGTTGTGTGGAGGAGGGTGGATGCGTTGGAAATGAGATGTTTGAGGACAATTTGTGGTGTGAGGTGGTTTGATCGAGTAAGTAATGAAAGGGTAAGATAGATGTGTGGTGATAAAAAGAGTGTGGTTGAGAGAGCAGAAGAGGGTGTTTTGAAATGGTTTGGGCACATGGAAAGAATGAGTGAGGAAAGATTGACCAAGAAGATATATGTGTCAGAGGTGGAGGGAATGAGGAGAAGTGGCAGACCAAATTGGAGGTGGAAAGATGCAGTGAAAAAGATTTCGAGCGATCGGGGCCTGAACATGCAAGAGGGTGAAAGGCATTCAAGGAATTGAGTGAATTGGAACGATGTGGTATACCGGAGTTGACGTGCTGTCAATGGATTGAACCAGAGCATGTGAAGCATCTGGGGTAAACCATGGAAAGTTTTGTGGGGCCTGGATGTGGAAAGGGAGCTCTGGTTTCAGTGCATTATACGTGACAGCTAGAGACTAAATGCGAACGAATGTGGCCTTTGTTGTTTTTTCCTAGTGCTATCTCGCGTACATGGGGGGATTTGTTATTTCATGTGTGATGGGGTGGCGAGGGGAATGTATGTGTGTGTATATATATATATATACGTTGAGGTGTATAGGTATGTATATGTGTGTGTGTGGATGTGTATGTGGGTGGGTTGGGTCATTCTTTCTTCTGTTTCCTTGCGCTACCTTGCTATTGCGGGAGACAGCGACAAAGTATAATAAATAAAGCAGTGATGGCTTGCACAAAAGATGCTTGTGGCATGAGAAGTGTGGGAGGTGGGCAGATTAGAAAGGGTAGTGAGTGGTGGGATGAGGAAGTAAGATTATTAGTGAAAGAGAAGAGAGAGGCATTTGGACGATTTTTGCAGGGAAATAATGCAAATGACTGGGATATTTATAAAAGAAAGAGGCAGGAGGTCAAGAGAAAGGTGCAAGAGGTGAAAAAAAGGGCAAATGAGAGTTTGGGTGAGAGAGTATTATTAAATTTTAGGGAGAATAAAAAGATGTTCTGGAAGGAGGTAAATAAAGTGCGTAAGACAAGGGAACAAATGGGAACTTCAGTGAAGGGGGCTAATGGGGAGGTGAAAACAAGCAGTGGTAATGTGAGGAGATGAAGTGAGTATTTTGAAGGTTTGTTGAATGTGTTTGATGATAGAGTGGCAGATATAGGGTGTTTTGGTCGAGGTGGTGTGCAAAGTGAGAGGATTAGGGAGAATGATTTGGTAAACAGAGAAGAGGTAGTAAAAGCTTTGCGGAAGATGAAAGCTGGCAAGGCAGTGGGTTTGGATGGTATTGCAGTGGAATTTATTAAAAAATGGGAGTGACTGTGTTGTTGACTGGTTGGTAAGGTTATTTAATATATGTATGACTCATGGTGAGGTGCCCTGAGGATTGGAGGAATGCTTGCATAGTTCCATTGTACAGAGACAAAGGGGATAAAAGTGGGTGCTCAAATTACAGAGGTTTAAGTTTGTTGAGTATTCCTGGGAAATTATATCTGAGGGTATTGATTGAGAGGGTGAAGGCATGTACAGAGCATCAGATTGGGGAAGAGCAGTATGGTTTCAGAAGTGGTAGAGGATGTGCGGATCAGGCGTTTGCTTTGGAGAATGTATGTTAGAAATACTTAGAAAAGCAAATGGATTTGTATGTAGCAGTTATGGATCTGGAGAAGGCATATGATAGAGTTGATAGAGATGCTCTGTGGAAGGTATTAAGAATATATGGTGTGGGAGGCAAGTTGTTAGAAGCAGTGAAAAGTTTTTGTCGAGGATGTAAGGCATGTGTACGTGTAGGAAGAGAGGAAAGTGATTGGTTCTCAGTTAATGTTGGTTTGCTGCAGGGGTGTGTGATGTCTACATGATTGTTTAATTTGTTTATGGATGGGGTTGTTAGGGTGGTGAATGCAAGAGTTTTGGAAAGAGGGTTCAGTGTGCAGTCTGTTGTGGATGAGAAAGTTTGGGAAGTGAGTCACTTGTTGTTCGCTGATAATACAGCACTGGTGGCTGATTCGTGTGAGAAACTGCAGAAGCTCGTGACTGAGTTTGATAAAGTGTGTGAAAGAAGAGAGCTGAGAGTAAATGTGAATAAGAGAAAGGTTATTAGGTACAGTTGGGTTGAGAGACAAGTCAATTGGGAGGTAAGTTTGAATGGAGAAAATCTGGAGGAAGTGAAGTGTTTTAGATATCTGGGAGTGGATTTGGCAGCTGATGGAACCATGGAAGCGGAAGTGAATCATAGGGTGGGGGTGGGGGCGAAAGTTCTGGGAGCGTTGAAGAATGTGGGGAAGTCGAGAACATTATCTCGGAAAGCAAAAATGGGTATGTTTGAAGGAATAGTGGTTCTAACAACGTTATATGGTTGTGAGGCATGGGCTATAGATAGAGTTGGGCGGAGGAGGGTGGATGTGCTGGAAATGAGATGTTTGAAGACAATATGTGGTGTGAGGTGGCTTGATCGAGTAAATAATAATAGGGTAAGAGAGATGTGTGGTAATAAAAAGAGTGTGGTTGAGAGAGCAAAAGAGGGTGTTTTGAAATGGTTTGGGCACATGGAGAGAATGAGTGAGGAAAGATTGACGAAGAGGATATATGTGTCAGAGGTGGAGGGAGCGAGGAGAGGTGGGAGACCAAATTGGAGGTGGAAAGATGGAGTTAAAAAGATTTTAAGTGATCGGGGCCAGAACATGCAGGAGGGTGAAAGGCGTGCAAGGAATAGAGTGAATTGGAACGATGTGGTATACCGGGGTCAACGTGCTGTCAATGGATTGAACCAGGGCGTGTGAATCGTCTGGGGTAAACCATGAAAAGTTCTGTGTGTGTATATATATGTATGCGTTGAGATGTATAGGTATGTATATTTGTGTGTGGACGTGTATGTATATATATGTGTATGGGGTTGGGTTAGGCCATTCTTTTGTCTGTTTCCTTGCGCTACCTTGCTAACGCGGGAGACAACGACAAAATGAAATGAAAATGAATTGAAAAAAATATATTATTTATGTTTATTTATTTATTTTGCTTAGTCGCTGTCTCCCGCGATTGCGAGGTAGCGCAGGGAAACAGACGAAAGAAATGGCCCAACCCACCCCCATACACATGTATATACATACACGTCCACACACGCAAATGTACATACCTATACATCTCAATGTACACATATATATACACACACAGACATATACATATATACACATGTGCATAATTCATACTGTCTGCCTTTATTTATTCCCATCGCCACCTCGCCACACATAGAATAACATCCCCTTCCCCCCTCATGTGTGCGAGGTAGCGCTAGGAAAAGACAACAAAGGCCCCATTGGTTCACACTCAGTCTCTAGCTGTCATGTAATAATGCCTGAAGCCACAGCTCCCTTTCCACATCCAGGCCCCACAGAACTTTCCATGATTTACCCCAGACGCTTCACATGCCCTGATTCAATCCATTGACAGTGCGTTGACCCCGGTATACCACATCGATCCAATTTACTCTGTTCCTTGCCCGCCTTTCACCCTCCTGCATGTTCAGGCCCCGATCACTCAAAATCTTTTTCACTCCATCTTTCCACCTCCAATTATTTATTTGCTTTGCTTTGTTGCTGTCTCCCACGTTAGCGAGGTAGCTCAAGGAAAACAGACAAAAGAATGGCCCAACCCACCTACATACACATGTATATACATACATGTCCACACATTCAAATATACATACCTATACATCTCAATGTATACATATATATACACACACAGACATATACATATATACACATGTACATAATTCATACTGTCTGCCTTTATTCATTCCCATCGCCACCCCACCTTACATAAAATAACAACCCCCTCCCCCCCGCATGTGTGCGAGGTAGTGCTTGGAAAAGACAACAAAGGCCACATTCGTTCACACTCAGTCTCTAGCTGTCATGTAATAATGCACCAAATCCATAGCTCCCTTTCCACATCATTTTTCCATGGTTTTCCCCAGACGCTTCACATGCCCTGGTTCAATCCATTGACAGCACATTGACCCCGGTATACCACATTGTTCCAATTCACTCTATTCCTTGCACGCCTTTCACCCTCCTGCATGTTCAGGCCCCGATCACTCAAAATCTTTTTCACTCTATCTTTCCACCTCCAATTTGGTCTCCCACTTCTCCTCGTTCCCTCAACCTCTGACACATATATCCTCTTCGTCAATCTTTCCTCACTCATTCTCTCCATGTGACCAAACCATTTCAAAACACCCCCTCTTCTGCTCTTTCAACCACACTCTTTTTATTACCACACATCTCTCTTACCATATCATTACTTACTCGGTCAAACCACCTCACACCACATGTTGTCCTCAAACATCTCATTTCCAGCACATCCACCCTCATTCGCACAACTCTATCTATAGCCCATGCCTCGCAACCATATAACATTGTTGGAACTACTATTCTTTCAAACATACCCATTTTTGCTTTTTGGGATAATGTTCCACACATTCTTCAACGCTCCCAGAACTTTCGCCCCCTCCCCCACCTTATGATTCACTTTCGCTTCCATGGTTCCATCCAGTGCCACATCCACTCCCAGATATCTAAAACATTTCACTTCCTCCAGTTTTTTCTCCATTCAAACTTACCCCTCAATTGACTTGTCCCTCAACCCTACCGTACCTGATAACCTTGCTCTTTTTCACATTTACTCTCAGCTTTCTTCTTTCACACACTTTATCAGACTCAGTCACTAGCTTCTGCAGTTTATCACCCGAATCAGCCACCAGCGCTGTATCATCAGCAAACAACAACTGACTCACGTCCCAAGCTCTCTCATCCACAAAAGACTGCATACTTGCCCCTCTTTCCAAAATTCTTGCATTCACCTCCCTAACAACCCCATCCATAAACAAATTAAACAACCATGTAGACATCACACATCCCTGCCGCAAACCAACATTAACTGAGAACCAATCACTTTCCTCTCTTCCTACAGGTACACATGCCTTACATCCTCGATAAAAACTTTTCACTGCTTCTAACAACTTGCCTCCCACACCATATATTCTTAATGCCGTCCACAGAGCATCTCTACCAACTCATATCATATGCCTTCTCCAGATCCATAAATGCTACATACAAATCCATTTGCTTTTCTAAGTATTTCTCACATACATTCTTCAAAGGAAAACACCTGATCCACACATCCTCTACCACTTCTGAAACCACACTGCTCTTCCCCAATCTAATGCTCTGTACATGCCTTCTCACACACACACACACACACACACACACACACACACACACACATTCTTGTTGCTACCCCGCCACACAGGAAATAGGTTCACTACCCTATGCTTCAGTGATGCAGTGCTAGGGAAACAGACAAAAAAGGCCACATTAATTCACACACTCTCTAGCTGTCATGTGTAATGCACCGAAACCACAGCTCCCTTTCCACATCCAGGCCCCGCAGACCTTTCCATTGTTTACCCTTGATGCTTCAGATGCCCTGGTTGAATTCATCGACAGCACGTCCAATTTCAATTCACTCTATTCTTTGCATGTCTTTCACCCTCCTGTATATTCAGGCCCTGATTGCTCAAAATGTTTTTCACTTCATTCTTCCACCTCCAATTTGGTCTCCCACTTCTCCTTCCACCCCCCACCTCTGACACATAAATCCTCATTGTCAATCTTTCCTCACTCATTCTCTCCATGTGTCCAAACCATTTTAATGCACCCTCCTTTGTTCTCTCAGCCACACTATTTTTGTTACCACACGTCTCTTACCCTTCGTTACTTACTTGATCAAACCACCTCACACCCCATATTGTTCTCAAACATTTCATTTCCAACACATCCACCCTTCTCCATACAGCCCTATCTATAGCCCATACCTTGCAACCATATAACATCGTTGGAACCACTATTCCTTCAAACATTCCCATTTTTTGCTCTCCAAGATAACGTTCTTGCCTTTTGCACATTCTTCAGTGCTCCCAGAACCTTCGCCCCCTCCCCCACCCTTTGACTCACTTTCATGGTTCCGAACACTTCACTTCCTCCAGTTTTTCTCCAGTCATACTTACCTCCCAATTAACTTTTCCCTCAACCCTACTGAACCAAATAACCTTGCTCTTATTCACATTTACTCTCAACATTCTCCTCTCACACACTTTACCAAATTCAGTCAGCAACCTCTGCAGTTTCTCACCCGGATCAGTACCAAATTCAGTCAGCAACCTCTGCAGTTTCTCACCCGAATCAGCCACCAGCGCTGTATCATCAGAGCAACAACTGACTCACTTCCCAAGCCCACTCATCCACAACAGACTGCATACTTACCCCTCTCTCCAAAACTCTTGCATTCACCTCCCTAACCACCTCATCCATAAACAAATCAAACAACCATGGAGACATCATGCACCCCTGCCTCAAACCAACATTCACTGGGAACCAGTCACTTTCCTTTCTTCCTACTGCTATACATGCCTTACATCCCTGGTAAAAACTTTTCACTGCTTCTAGCAACTTACTTCCCATGCCATATACCCTTAAAACCTTCCACAAATCATCTCTATCAACCCTATCATATGCCTTCTTCAGATCCATAAATGCTCCATACAAGTTCATCTGTTTTTCTAAGTATTTCCCACATACATTCTTGAGAGCAAACACTTGATCCACACATCCTCTATCTCTTCTGAAACCACACTACTTTTCCCGTCTGATGCTCTATACATGCCATTACCCTCTCAATCAATACCCTCGCATATAATTTCCCACGAATACTCAACAGACTTATACCTCTTTAATTTGAACATTCATTCTCATCCTCTTTGCGTTTGTACAATGGCACTATGCATGCATTCCACCAATCCTCAGTCACTTCACCATGATTCATATGTACATTGAATATCTTCACCAACCAGTCAACAACACAGTCACCCCTTTCTTAATAAATTCCACTGCATTACCATCCAAACCCATCACCTTGCCGGCTTTCATCTTCCGCAAAGCTTTCACTACCTCTTCTCTGTTTACCAAACCATTCTCCCTGACTCTTTCTATGCACACCACCCAGACCAAAATACCCTATATCTGCCACTGTATCATCAAACACATTCAGCAGACCTTCAGAATTCACACTCCATCTCCTCACTTCATCACTACTTGTTATTACCTCTCCATTTGTCCCCTTCACCGATGTTCCTATTTGTTCTCTTGTCTTATGCACATTATTTACTGCCTTCCAAAACATCTTTTTATTCTCCCTAGAATTAATGATACTCTCACCCCAACTCTCTTTTGCCCTCTGTTTCACCTCTTGCACCTTTCTCTTGACCTCCTGTCGCATTCTTTTATAAATCTCCCAGTCATTTGCACTACTTCCCTGCAAAAATCTTCCAAATGCCTCTCTCTTCTCATTTACCAACAACCTTACTTCTTCATCCCACCACTCACTACCCTTTCTAATCTACCTACCTTCCACCTTTTTCATGCCACATACTTCTTTTGTGCAAGCCATCACTGCTTCCCTAAATACATCCCATTCCTCCCCCACTCCCCTCGTGTCATTTGCTCTCGCCTTTTGCCATTCTACACTCGATCTCTCCTGGTACTCTCTCCCACAAGTCTCCTTTCCAAGCTCACTTACTTCACCACTCTCTTCTCCCCAACTTTCTTTTTTTCTGAAAACCTCTACAAATCTTCACCTTCGCCACCACAAGATAGTGATCCCTCCAGCAATCCCTCTCAGCACATTAACATTCAAAAGTGTCTCTTTTACATGCCTTTCAATTAACACGTAATCCTGTAACGTCCTTTGACCATCTCTCCTACTCACATACGTATACTTTTGTATATCTCTCTTTGTAAATCAGGTATTCCCAATCACCAGTCCTTTTTTAGCACTCAAATCCACAAGCTCTTCACCATTTTCATTTACAACTGAACACCCCATGTACATATTAATTATACCCTCAACTGCCACATTACTCACCTTCGCATTGAAATCACCCATCACTATAACCTTGTCTCGTGCATCAAAGCTGCTAACACTCACTCAGCTGCTCCCAAAAATAGTCACCCATTTCTCTCCATCCACTTGCAGTTTAATCCACATCAATCTAGAATTTACTTTGTTACACTTAATTACATACTCCCGCAACTCCTGACTTTACACCAAAGACATTCTCAAACCACTCTTCCCCTCTACCTTTGAGCTTCATTTCACTCAGAGACAAAACATCCAGGTTCCTTTCCTCAAACATACTACCTATCTCTCCTTTCCTCTCATCTTGGTTACATCCACACACATTCAGACGCCCCAATCTGAGCCTTCAAGGAGGATGAGCACTCCTTGCTTGACTTCTGTTTTCCCTTTTAGAAATTTAAATACAAGTAGGGGAGGTTGATAGACTTCTGCTTATGCCCCCTTTAGTCGCTTTGTACGACATGCAGGGAATAAGTGGGATGTGTTCTTTCTCCCGTTTCCCATGTCAGTGAGGTAGCACTAAGAAACAGACGAAGAATTGCCATTCACTCATTTACATATATATATATATATATATATATATATATATATATATATATATATATATATATATATATATATATATATATATATACATATCAACATTTACAGATATACATATACATATCAACATTTACAGATATACATATACATATATATATATATTTTTTTTGCTTTGTCGCTGTCTCCCGCGTTTGCGAGGTAGCGCAAGGAAACAGACGAAAGAAATGGCCCAACCCACCCCCATACACATGTATACACATACGTCCACACACGCAAATATACATACCTACACAGCTTTCCATGGTTTACCCCAGACGCTTCACATGCCCTGATTCAATCCACTGACAGCACGTCAACCCCGGTATACCACATTGATCCAATTCACTCTATTCCTTGCCCTCCTTTCACCCTCCTGCATGTTCAGGCCCCGATCACACAAAATCTTTTTCACTCCATCTTTCCACCTCCAATTTGGTCTCCCACTTCTCGTTCCCTCCACCTCCGACACATATATCCTCTCGGTCAATCTTTCCTCACTCATTCTCTCCATGTGCCCAAACCATTTCAGAACACCCTCTTCTGCTCTCTCAACCACGCTCTTTTTATTTCCACACATCTCTCTTACCCTTACGTTACTTACTCGATCAAACCACCTCACACCACACATTGTCCTCAAACATCTCATTTCCAGCACATCCATCCTCCTGCGCACAACTCTATCCATAGCCCACGCCTCGCAACCATACAACATTCTTGGAACCACTATTCCTTCAAACATACCCATTTTTGCTTTCTGAGATAATGTTCTCGACTTCCACACATTCTTCAAGGCTCCCAGAATTTTCGCCCCCTCCCCCACCCTATGATCCACTTCCGCTTCCATGGTTCCATCTGCTGCCAGATCCACTCCCAGATATCTAAAACACTGTACTTCCTCCAGTTTTTCTCCATTCAAACTTACCTCCCAATTGACTTGACCCTCAACCCTACTGTACCTAATAACCTTGCTCTTATTCACATTTACTCTTAACTTTCTTCTTTCACACACTTTACCAAACTCAGTCACCAGCTTCTGCAGTTTCTCACATGAATCAGCCACCAGCGCTGTATCATCATCGAACAACAAGTGACTCACTTCCCAAGCTCTCTCATCCCCAACAGACTTCATACTTGCCCCTCTTTCCAAAACATATATATACATCATCCCCAACAGACTTCATACTTGCCTTTCTTTCCAAAACATATATATACATGTACATATTCATACTTGTTTGCCTTCATCCATTCCTGGCACTACCCTGCCCCACAGGAAACATTATCACTACCCCCTGCTTCATTTTGATATTTGTTTTATCATTCTTTGTCGCTGTCTCCCACGTCAGTGAGGTAGCGCAAGGAAACATATGAAAGAATGGCCCAACCCACCCACATACACATTTATATACGTACACGCCCACACTTGCACATATACATACCTATGCATTTCAACGTATACATACATATACATACACAGACATGTACATATATACACATGTACATATTCATACTTGCTGCCCTCAACCTTTCCCGTCTCCACCCTGCCACACATGAAATTGCACCCCCTTCCCCGCAAGCGTGCGAGGTAGCTCCAGGAAAGGCAACAAAGGCCACATTCGTTCACACTCAGTCTCTAGCTGTCATGTGTAATGAACTGAAACCACAGCTCCCTTTCCACATGCAGGCTCCACAAAACTTTCCCTGGTTCACCCCAGATGCTTCACATGCCCTGGTTCAATCCATTAACAGCATGTCGACCCCGGTATACCACATCGTTCCAATCCACCATGTTCCTTGCACACCTTTTACCCTCCTGCATGTTCAGGCCCTGATCGCTCAAAATCTTTTTTCACTCCATACTTCCACCTACAATTTGGTCTCCCACTTCTCCTCGTTCCCTCCACCTCTGACACATATATCCTCTTTGTCAATCTTTCCTCACTCATTCTCTCCATGTGACCATACCATTTCAATACACCCTCTTCTGCTTTCTCAACCACACTCTTTTTATTACCACACATCTCTCTTACCCTTTCATTACTTACTCAATCAAACCACCACACATCACATATTGTCCTCAAACATCTCATTTCCAATACATCTACCCTCCTCCGCACAACCTTATCTATAGCCCATGCCTCGCAACCATATAACAATGTCGGAACCACTATTCCTTCAAACATAACCATTTTTGCTCTCCGAGATAATGTTCTTGCCTTCCACATATTCTTCACCGCTCCCAGAACCTTCGCCCCCTCCCCCACCCTGTGACTCACTTCCGCTTCCATGGTTCCATCCGATGCTAAATCCACTCCCAGATATCTAAAACACTTCACTTCCTCCAGTTTTTTCCATTTAAACTCACCTTCCAATTAACTGGTCCCTCAACCCTAATGAACCTAATAACCTTGCTCTTATTCACATTCACTCTCAGCTTTCTTCTTTCACATACTATACCAAACTCAGTCACTAGCTTCTGCGGTTTCTCATCCGAATCAGCAGCCAGCTTTGTATCATCAGCGAACAACAACTGACTCACTTCCCAAGCCCTCTCATTGACAACAGATTTCATACTTGTCCCTCTCTACAAAACTCTTGCATTCACCTCCCTAACAACTCCATCCATAAACAAATTAACAACCATTTTATAGGAACTAATACCATTTCATGAGTTCAGAACTCACTTTATTGTGCCCATCTTACTTTGTTACAAAATATATGTACAACATATAGTGCAGAATTTAATCCAACAATTAAATTTTGCACTGTATGTTGGGAACTTCAGTGAAGGGCACTAATGGGGAGGTGATAACAAGTAGTGGTGATGTGAGAAGGAGATGGAGTGAGTATTTTGAAGGTTTGTTGAATGTGTTTGATGATAGAGTGGTAGATATAGGGTGTCTTGGTCGAGGTGGTGTGCAAAGTGAGAGGGTTGGGGAAAATGATTTGGTAAACAGAGAAGAGGTAGTAAAAGCTTTGCGGAAGATGAAAGCCGGCAAGGCAGCAGGTTTGGATGGATTTGCAGTGGAATTTATTAAAAAAGGGGGTGACTGTATTGTTGACTGGTTGGTAAGGTTATTTAATGTATGTATGACTCATGGTGAGGTGCCTGAGGATTGGCAGAATGCGTGCATAGTGCCACTGTACAAAGGCAAAGGGGATAAGAGTGAGTGCTCAAATTACAGAGGTATAAGTTTGTTGAGTATTCCTGGTAAATTATATGGGAGGGTATTGATTGAGAGGGTGAAGGCATGTACAGAGCATCAGATTGGGGAAGAGCAGTGTGGTTTCAGAAGTGGTAGAGGATGTGTGGATCAGGTGTTTGCTTTGAAGAATGTATGTGAGAAATACTTAGAAAAGCAAATGGATGTGTATGTAGCATTTATGGATCTGGAGAAGGCATATGATAGAGTTGATAGAGATGCTCTGTGGAAGGTATTAAGAATATATTGTGTGGGTGGCAAGTTGTTAGAAGCAGTGAAAAGTTTTTATCGAGGATGTAAGGCATGTGTATGTGTAGGAAGAGAGGAAAGTGATTGGTTCTCAGTGAATGTAGGTTTACGGCAGGGGTGTGTGATGTCTCCATGGTTGTTTAATTTGTTTATGGATGGGGTTGTTAGGGAGGTGAATGCAAGAGTTTTGGAAAGAGGGGCAAAAATGAAGTCTGTTGTGGATGAGAGAGCTTGGGAAGTGAGTTGTTGTTCGCTGATGATACAGCGCTGGTGGCTGATTCATGTGAGAAACTGCAGAAGCTGGTGACTGAGTTTGGTAAAGTGTGTGAAAGAAGAACGTTAAGAGTAAATGTGAAAAAGAGCAAGGTTATTAGGTACAGTAGGGTTGAGGGTCAAGTCAATTGGGAGGTAAGTTTGAATGGAGAAAAACTGGAGGAAGTAAAGTGTTTTAGATATCTGGGAGTGGATCTGGCAGCGGATGGAACCATGGAAGTGGAAGTGAATCATAGGGTGGGGGAGGGGGCGAAAATCCTGGGAGCCTTGAAGAATGTGTGGAAGTCGAGAACATTATCTCGGAAGGCAAAAATGGGTATGTTTGAAGGAATAATGGTTCCAACAATGTTGTATGGTTGCGAGGCGTGGGCTATGGATAGAGTTGTGCGCAGGAGGGTGGATGTGCTGGAAATGAGATGTTTGAGGAGAGTGTGTGGTGTGAGGTGGTTTGATCGAGTAAGTAATGTAAGGGTAAGAGAGATATGTGGAAATAAAAAGAGCGTGGTTGAGAGAGCAGAAGAGGGTGTTTTGAAATGGTTTGGGCACATGGAGAGAATGAGTGAGGAAAGATTGACCAAGAGGATATATGTGTCAGAGGTGAAGGGAACGAGGAGAAGTGGGAGACCAAATTGGAGGTGGGAAGATGGAGTGAAAAAGATTTTGAGTGATCGGGGCCTGAACATGCAGGAGGGTGAAAGGCGGGCAAGGAATAGAGTGAATTGGATCGATGTGGTATACCGGGGTTGATGTGCTGTCAGTAGATTGAATCAGGGCATGTGAAGTGTCTGGGGTAAACCATGGAAAGCTGTGTGGGGCCTGGATGTGGAAAGGGAGCTGTGGTTTCGGGCATTATTGCATGACAGCTAGAGACTGAGTGTGAACGAATGAGGCCTTTGTTGTCTTTTCCTAGTGCTACCCCGCACACATGAGGGGGGAGGGGGATGGTATTCCATGTGTGGCGAGGTGGCAATGGGAATGGATAAAGGCAGACAGTGTGAATTGTGTGCATGGGTATATATGTATGTGTCTGTGTGTGTATATATATGTGTACATTGAGATGTATAGGTATGTATATTTGCGTGTGTGGACGTATGTGTATATACCTGTGTATGGGGGTGGGTTGGGCCATTTCTTTCGTCTGTTTCCTTGCGCTACCTCGCAAACGCGGGAGACAGCGACAAAGCATATAATAAATAATTGAGATGTATAGGTATGTATATTTGCGTGTGTGGACGTGTATGTATATACATTGTGTATGGGGGTGGGTTGGGCCATTCTTTCATCTGTTTCCTTGCGCTACCTCGCAAACGCGGGAGACAGCGACAAAGCAAAATAGATAAATGAATAAATATGTTGTAGATATATTTTGTAATGTCGTAAGATATATTTTTCCAGTTTTATTAACTTGAAGAAAATTTAAAGTTTTTACCTTGAAATATATTTTCTGTTTAACCCTTTTCATCTCAAGGTCACAGAAATATTTATTAGATCCATACTGTTGGTGATGGAATTGAAATATTTGGAATAATCATTTGCAGATAACAAATGAAAAGCATGATGTCTACACTTTCATTAATTTTCTTCAAATATTCATTTACATATTCATCTTTGCATTTTAATATTTACTGTCAAATTTCTGTATATATATTGTGATACACGATTAGCCAGGAAAATATAATTCCTGGTGCATTATTGGTACTTTTCATGTTATTTATTTCTTCCATATTGATTATGGAAGACTTTACTAGTGCTGATTTGATATCATCTCAAGGAATAGTAGATAATATTTAGAAACTGAACAAGAGTAGTATGTAGCAGGTAGGCTGATCATATTTATAAAATTTTTTGATGCATTAGGTAGGTGGGAGCAAACACATTGAAGCAGAGAAAAGTAGGTAATGTAGCTTGTTGGTTTATGAATCCATGTTAATGCATGTGGTACTTTCTTTCAGATTTATTGAAAAAGTTCCTTCATGGTAGGGCAAGACTTGCTTCAGTGAGTAATCCTGAGTCAACTTTTGAGGATCATGGGATGAATCCAGCTGGTAAAAAACATGATTTTGGAAGTATTGATAGTAAGTCTTTCCCAAAGATCAGTGGACCAAGTGGTAAAAGAAATGATAGAATGTTGATATTGAGTGAAGAATTTAGAACTGGTAATTACTTAGCTAATAATGATCCTAAAATGTTAGAAAGATTAAGCTGTAAAACTTCAGATTGCTGTCAGTCAGTCCAGGGATGCAGCAAATCATCAAACAATGTAAAACCAAGCTTCTCTTCATCATGTGTAGAGGCATTAGTAAATAGTGAAGGTAGTGATAAAAATGGTAACAGTTTGCTTACTAAAACAGTAGATAGTGAAGGTAGTGATAAAAATGGTAACAGTTTGCTTACTAAAACAGTAGATAGTGAAGGTAGTGATAAAAATGGTAACAGTTTGCCTACTGAAACAGTAAATAGTGAAGTTAGTGATACAGATGGCAACATTTTGCTTACTAAAACAGTAGATAGTGAAGGTAGTGATAAAAATGGTAACAGTTTGCTTACTAAAACAGTAGATAGTGAAGGTAGTGATAAAAATGGTAACAGTTTGCTTACTAAAACAGTAGATAGTGAAGGTAGTGATAAAAATGGTAACAGTTTGCTTACTAAAACAGTAGATAGTGAAGGTAGTGATAAAAATGGTAACAGTTTGCTTACTAAAACAGTAGATAGTGAAGGTAGTGATAAAAATGGTAACAGTTTGCTTACTAAAACAGTAGATAGTGAAGGTAGTGATAAAAATGGTAACAGTTTGCTTACTAAAACAGTAGATAGTGAAGGTAGTGATAAAAATGGTAACAGTTTGCTTACTAAAACAGTAGATAGTGAAGGTAGTGATAAAAATGGTAACAGTTTGCTTACTAAAACAGTAGATAGTGAAGGTAGTGATAAAAATGGTAACAGTTTGCTTACTAAAACAGTAGATAGTGAAGGTAGTGATAAAAATGGTAACAGTTTGCTTACTAAAACAGTAGATAGTGAAGGTAGTGATAAAAATGGTAACAGTTTGCTTACTAAAACAGTAGATAGTGAAGGTAGTGATAAAAATGGTAACAGTTTGCTTACTAAAACAGTAGATAGTGAAGGTAGTGATAAAAATGGTAACAGTTTGCTTACTAAAACAGTAGATAGTGAAGGTAGTGATAAAAATGGTAACAGTTTGCTTACTAAAACAGTAGATAGTGAAGGTAGTGATAAAAATGGTAACAGTTTGCTTACTAAAACAGTAGATAGTGAAGGTAGTGATAAAAATGGTAACAGTTTGCTTACTAAAACAGTAGATAGTGAAGGTAGTGATAAAAATGGTAACAGTTTGCTTACTAAAACAGTAGATAGTGAAGGTAGTGATAAAAATGGTAACAGTTTGCTTACTAAAACAGTAGATAGTGAAGGTAGTGATAAAAATGGTAACAGTTTGCTTACTAAAACAGTAGATAGTGAAGGTAGTGATAAAAATGGTAACAGTTTGCTTACTAAAACAGTAGATAGTGAAGGTAGTGATAAAAATGGTAACAGTTTGCTTACTAAAACAGTAGATAGTGAAGGTAGTGATAAAAATGGTAACAGTTTGCTTACTAAAACAGTAGATAGTGAAGGTAGTGATAAAAATGGTAACAGTTTGCTTACTAAAACAGTAGATAGTGAAGGTAGTGATAAAAATGGTAACAGTTTGCTTACTAAAACAGTAGATAGTGAAGGTAGTGATAAAAATGGTAACAGTTTGCTTACTAAAACAGTAGATAGTGAAGGTAGTGATAAAAATGGTAACAGTTTGCTTACTAAAACAGTAGATAGTGAAGGTAGTGATAAAAATGGTAACAGTTTGCTTACTAAAACAGTAGATAGTGAAGGTAGTGATAAAAATGGTAACAGTTTGCTTACTAAAACAGTAGATAGTGAAGGTAGTGATAAAAATGGTAACAGTTTGCTTACTAAAACAGTAGATAGTGAAGGTAGTGATAAAAATGGTAACAGTTTGCTTACTAAAACAGTAGATAGTGAAGGTAGTGATAAAAATGGTAACAGTTTGCTTACTAAAACAGTAGATAGTGAAGGTAGTGATAAAAATGGTAACAGTTTGCTTACTAAAACAGTAGATAGTGAAGGTAGTGATAAAAATGGTAACAGTTTGCTTACTAAAACAGTAGATAGTGAAGGTAGTGATAAAAATGGTAACAGTTTGCTTACTAAAACAGTAGATAGTGAAGGTAGTGATAAAAATGGTAACAGTTTGCTTACTAAAACAGTAGATAGTGAAGGTAGTGATAAAAATGGTAACAGTTTGCTTACTAAAACAGTAGATAGTGAAGGTAGTGATAAAAATGGTAACAGTTTGCTTACTAAAACAGTAGATAGTGAAGGTAGTGATAAAAATGGTAACAGTTTGCTTACTAAAACAGTAGATAGTGAAGGTAGTGATAAAAATGGTAACAGTTTGCTTACTAAAACAGTAGATAGTGAAGGTAGTGATAAAAATGGTAACAGTTTGCTTACTAAAACAGTAGATAGTGAAGGTAGTGATAAAAATGGTAACAGTTTGCTTACTAAAACAGTAGATAGTGAAGGTAGTGATAAAAATGGTAACAGTTTGCTTACTAAAACAGTAGATAGTGAAGGTAGTGATAAAAATGGTAACAGTTTGCTTACTAAAACAGTAGATAGTGAAGGTAGTGATAAAAATGGTAACAGTTTGCTTACTAAAACAGTAGATAGTGAAGGTAGTGATAAAAATGGTAACAGTTTGCTTACTAAAACAGTAGATAGTGAAGGTAGTGATAAAAATGGTAACAGTTTGCTTACTAAAACAGTAGATAGTGAAGGTAGTGATAAAAATGGTAACAGTTTGCTTACTAAAACAGTAGATAGTGAAGGTAGTGATAAAAATGGTAACAGTTTGCTTACTAAAACAGTAGATAGTGAAGGTAGTGATAAAAATGGTAACAGTTTGCTTACTAAAACAGTAGATAGTGAAGGTAGTGATAAAAATGGTAACAGTTTGCTTACTAAAACAGTAGATAGTGAAGGTAGTGATAAAAATGGTAACAGTTTGCTTACTAAAACAGTAGATAGTGAAGGTAGTGATAAAAATGGTAACAGTTTGCTTACTAAAACAGTAGATAGTGAAGGTAGTGATAAAAATGGTAACAGTTTGCTTACTAAAACAGTAGATAGTGAAGGTAGTGATAAAAATGGTAACAGTTTGCTTACTAAAACAGTAGATAGTGAAGGTAGTGATAAAAATGGTAACAGTTTGCTTACTAAAACAGTAGATAGTGAAGGTAGTGATAAAAATGGTAACAGTTTGCTTACTAAAACAGTAGATAGTGAAGGTAGTGATAAAAATGGTAACAGTTTGCTTACTAAAACAGTAGATAGTGAAGGTAGTGATAAAAATGGTAACAGTTTGCTTACTAAAACAGTAGATAGTGAAGGTAGTGATAAAAATGGTAACAGTTTGCTTACTAAAACAGTAGATAGTGAAGGTAGTGATAAAAATGGTAACAGTTTGCTTACTAAAACAGTAGATAGTGAAGGTAGTGATAAAAATGGTAACAGTTTGCTTACTAAAACAGTAGATAGTGAAGGTAGTGATAAAAATGGTAACAGTTTGCTTACTAAAACAGTAGATAGTGAAGGTAGTGATAAAAATGGTAACAGTTTGCTTACTAAAACAGTAGATAGTGAAGGTAGTGATAAAAATGGTAACAGTTTGCTTACTAAAACAGTAGATAGTGAAGGTAGTGATAAAAATGGTAACAGTTTGCTTACTAAAACAGTAGATAGTGAAGGTAGTGATAAAAATGGTAACAGTTTGCTTACTAAAACAGTAGATAGTGAAGGTAGTGATAAAAATGGTAACAGTTTGCTTACTAAAACAGTAGATAGTGAAGGTAGTGATAAAAATGGTAACAGTTTGCTTACTAAAACAGTAGATAGTGAAGGTAGTGATAAAAATGGTAACAGTTTGCTTACTAAAACAGTAGATAGTGAAGGTAGTGATAAAAATGGTAACAGTTTGCTTACTAAAACAGTAGATAGTGAAGGTAGTGATAAAAATGGTAACAGTTTGCTTACTAAAACAGTAGATAGTGAAGGTAGTGATAAAAATGGTAACAGTTTGCTTACTAAAACAGTAGATAGTGAAGGTAGTGATAAAAATGGTAACAGTTTGCTTACTAAAACAGTAGATAGTGAAGGTAGTGATAAAAATGGTAACAGTTTGCTTACTAAAACAGTAGATAGTGAAGGTAGTGATAAAAATGGTAACAGTTTGCTTACTAAAACAGTAGATAGTGAAGGTAGTGATAAAAATGGTAACAGTTTGCTTACTAAAACAGTAGATAGTGAAGGTAGTGATAAAAATGGTAACAGTTTGCTTACTAAAACAGTAGATAGTGAAGGTAGTGATAAAAATGGTAACAGTTTGCTTACTAAAACAGTAGATAGTGAAGGTAGTGATAAAAATGGTAACAGTTTGCTTACTAAAACAGTAGATAGTGAAGGTAGTGATAAAAATGGTAACAGTTTGCTTACTAAAACAGTAGATAGTGAAGGTAGTGATAAAAATGGTAACAGTTTGCTTACTAAAACAGTAGATAGTGAAGGTAGTGATAAAAATGGTAACAGTTTGCTTACTAAAACAGTAGATAGTGAAGGTAGTGATAAAAATGGTAACAGTTTGCTTACTAAAACAGTAGATAGTGAAGGTAGTGATAAAAATGGTAACAGTTTGCTTACTAAAACAGTAGATAGTGAAGGTAGTGATAAAAATGGTAACAGTTTGCTTTCTAAAAGTAAAGACTGCATTATTGCTGAACTGTTAGTAGATCTTATAAAGAGACCAGAGTTATGCCAATCATTCCCTCATTTGTTTTCATTATGCCAGAAGATTACATTGTTGCCATTTCTTAATGCTAAGACAGAGCAGTACATGTTTAATCTTGCAGTCTTAGAGATGTTGCTCGTTGGTAAAGTTGAGAAGCAGCTTATATCTCCAATTTCTCTAATTTTTCTGGAAGGTCCTCCAGTAGAAAGCATAGATACTAATCATCTTTTGGATCTTTGGTCAAAGAAATTGAAATTGAGTTTTGCAAGAAGGTAACAGCAGCAGGAAAAGATGTAAGCTTTGTGGTGAATTGTATTGTATTTACCTCCTGGTTAAAGAGTCCAGATTCATTTTGCATATATCTCAGTAAATTTAGCAATCCCATGTAAATAGGTACTCTAGATATGTAAAAGGTGTTGACTTTGTAAAATTTTTACATTTTGATGTAAACTATTGTTAACTGAAAAGAATATAATTTTTTTGTCCTGTATGTTAGGCTGGCTTTAGAGTTAGCCATGTTGGGACCAATTTGAAATTCCAGCCAAGACTTTGTGTACTGTCTGGATACTTAGCTACAAGTTTACCCAGAAAAGTTCAGTTTGTGTGCTATGAATTCCTTATTTAATAATGAATAAGTGGAGTGGGTTTAGAAATTCACATATTTATTAAGGCAAATTAATAATTGTTTTAGCAATGAGATATGAAATATCAGGGTTTTAAATGCATTTCAAATATGATCATATTTTATACATTTGGGATTTTGATGCACACAAGGTATTGAATGTAATTTTGGTATTGGCTTTATTGTTTATCACTGGCTTTCATATGTGTCACCCATGTTGATGAGGTCAATCACTTCCTAGGTGCTAAGTTAGACACAGCTGGTCTGAGGCTGCATATATGGAAATACATCAGTTACAGCTGGTCTTAGGTATGTTGCATTTGGTATCAGGTCGCTCAGTCTTACGCCTATCATACGGTATTATGTCATTTATAATTGCTCACCCACATCTAATATGTCAACCTAAGATAGTTTCATGATCATAAAAGCTGGTTGTAGGTACCTAATACTTATAAATACATGTATGATGGACTGAAGACCAACTTTGATTGACCTAAGACTAGCTGTGATTAAAGTAAGGCCATCTATGATTGAAAGAAATGTATATATGAATATGTTTGATACAAGCATGAAGCACCTGAACAAAACCCCAAAGCCTCAGACCCTTATACCCTGCAAGATTTAAAATCATTTACAAACTAAAACTTCTTTTAACCAAAAGTGACTCGAAACTGAAATGGATTCAAAGCAAAACATTACTTGAACTTAGTAACTGGTTTAGTGGGGGAAACTTTTGGAAAATCAGAATAATTTTCTTTACGCTATATATGAAGACAATATAGTAGCACTAGGAAAAACAAACAAAAAAAGGCCACATTCTGTCTCTAGCTCTTATGTGTAATGCATTGAAACCACAGCTTCCTATCCACATCCAGGCCCCACAGACCTTTCCATGGTTTACCCCAGGTATTTCACGTGCTGGTTCAGTCCATTGACAGCATGTCGACCCTGGTATAGCACATTGTTCCAGTTCACTTTATTCCTTACATGCCTCTCATCTTCTGGTATGTTCAGGCCTCGATCGCTCAAAATCTTTTTCACTCCATTCTTTCACCTCTAATTTGGTCTCCCACTTCTCCTTCCCTCCACCTCTGACACATATCCTCTATGTCAACCTTTCCTCACTCATCCTGTCCATATGTTCAGACCATTTCAACATGCCCTCTTCTGCTCTCCATCCACACTCTTTTTATTACCACACATCTCTCCTACCCTTTCATTACTTACTTGATCAAACCACCTCACACCACACATTGTCCTTAAACATTTAATTTCCAACGCATCCATCCTCCTCCATACAACCCTGTATATAGCCCATGCCTTGCAGCCATATAATATTGTTGGAATTACTGTTCTTTCAAGCATACCCATTTTTTGCTCTCTGGGATACTTTCTCTCCTTCCACACATTTTTCATTGCTCCCAGAACCTTTGCCCCCTCCCCCACCGTGTGACTCACTTCTGCCTCCATGGTTTCATTTGCTGCTAAGCCCTCTCCCAGATTTCAAAAACACCCCACTTCCTCCCGTGTTTCTCCATTCAAACTTACATCCCAACTAACTTGTCCCTCACCCCTGCTGAAACTAATAACCTTGCACCTATTCACATTTACTCAACTTCTTTCACACTTTTCCAAAGTCAGTTTCTCAATCAAATCAGCCACCAGTGCTGTATCGTCGGTGAACAACAACTGACACTTCCCAGGCCCTCTCATCCACAACAGACTGCATACTTGTCCCTCTCTCCAAAACTCTTGCATTTACCTTCCTAACTACCCCAACCAAAAACAAACAACCATGGGAACATCACACACCCCAGCTATAGACTGTCCTTCACTGGGAACCAATCACTTTCCTCTCTTCCTTAACATACTCATGCCTTACATCCTTGATAAAAATTTTCACTGCTTCTAGCAGCTTACCTTCCTCACCATATACATGCTAGACCTTCCACAAAACATTTCTATCCACTCTCATATGCCTTCTCCAGATTCATAAATGCTACATACAAATCCATCAGTTTCTCTAAGTGATTCTCGCACACATCCTCTACCACTTCTAAAACCGCACTGCTTCTCCCCAATCTGATACTTTGTTTATGCCTGTTTATACTCAACAAACTTATGCTTCTGTAGTTTGAACACTCACTATTATCCCCTTTGCCTTTGTACAATGGCATTATGCATGCATTCTGCTGCATTCCTCAGGCACTTCACCATGATCCATACATAAACTGAATATCCTTACCAACCAATCAACAACACAGTCACCTACATTCTAAATAAATTCAACTGCAATACCATCCAAACCTGCTGCCTTGCCAGATTTCATCTTCCATAAAGCTTTCAGTATGTCTTCTCTGTAAACCAAACCATTCTCTCTCACCCTCTCACTTTGCACACCTCCCCAACCGAAATGCCTTAAATCTGCCACTCTATCATCAAACACATTCAACAAACCTTCAAAATACTCACTCCATCTCCTCACTCCCTGTTATCACTTCCCTCCTTACCCCATTCGCCAATGCTTCCATTTGTTCTCTTGTCTTATGCACGTTATTTACCTCCTTCCTAAACACCTTTTTATCCTCCCTAAAGTTTAATTATACTCTCTCGCCCCCAACTCTCATTTTGACCTCTTTTTCAACCCTTGTACATTCCTCTTGACCTACAGCTTTCTTTTATACATCTACCAGTCATTTGTAATCCTTCCTTGTAAGTATCGTCCTAATGCCTCTCTTTTCTCTTTCACTAACAACTTTCTTTTTTTCATCCCACCAACATATAGGTGGAAAGATGGAGTGAAAAAGATTTTGAGTGATCGGGGCCTGATCATACAGGAGGGTGAAAGGTGTCCAAGGAATAGAGTGAATTGTAACGATGTGGTGTACCGGGGTTGACGTGCTGTCAGTGGACTGAGCCAGGGCATGTGAAGCATACATGAAGGTGAAATCATACTTCAGAGGGAGTTCGTACAATTTTATTTGACGTACTTTTTCTACACGACATGACATGTTTTGTGGAGACAATCCACCTCATCAGGTACCAGTACTTAACAAAGTTATTTAAATTCCAACATGATGAGGTGGATTGTCTCCATGAAACATGTCGTGCCACATGTATAGAAAAATTATGTTAAATAAAACTGTATGAACTCCTACTGAAGTGCAATTGCACCTTCATACTATCATCATGAACCAGTGTGATCATCATATATGTAATTTGCTGAAAGCCGAAATATAAATTTTTGTTGTCTGACTGAACACACACATCTTACCTTTTATGTGGATAACAAAATAATGCCAACAGTCTTGCTGATATAGTGTACTGAACTTAATAAAATTACTATTATGCTGATAAATGGACAAGAGGAAAACTTAAAAGAAAAATTATCTCCTTCTTTTATTTGGGTGATAATTTTGCCATCTTCATGTTCACATAATACATTCACCCTCAGGACAGAAGTAGGGAGCAGATAACAATCTGCATTACCAAGAAGCCCTCTGAGAGACTCCATGATATCATGTTACCTGCTTACAATTTATCCTCAGAGGGCTTTGGACAGAACCATGTATGACATATCTTCACTGATTCAGCTGATTTCCACCGATATTTTTTTTTTTTTGGGGGGGGGGACTTCTCAATATCATGAAAGTGTATCTTTGAAGTTAGTGACCAATTTTTGTAGAATGCATTTATGTAGTTAAATATTTTAAGTAATAACCGTATGGACATAACCTAATGATGATCTTAATATTCCAAATTTAAAGACTCGGTTATCTTCTGGAACACCTAAATATTGTCAAAACAAAAATGAATAAAAAAATCAATATCCAAATTTCAAGAATTATCAGCTGAATACAATGACCATGTCTTGCCTGATTCCATGCTATCATGACCCTAGAAGGTCTAAATGTGGGGAGTCTTGATTTACATGGTCTCTCGCATTAACACAGGTGGGAAGATTTCATTGCACACATGCTGAATCTACCCCAAGTATCTAAAAAATAATGAAAATGGCTTTTTCCCGTTTACTTCATGATAAAATGGACAGTGATTCTACAAAATGGCTTGAGTTTTGTTTATTTATGAAAGTAATCTGCCCATTGCAGGGTGAGAGACCACATATTGAGTTAAAATTACATACCCCAGGGTTGACTGTTTCCCAAGATATGATTCATTCCAGTCTACTCTCGGATGTGTAACACATTGGCCTACAAGAACACACATCTTTACTATATATACTTCATTTGAGGCACATGAACAGGCTAAACAAGGCAAGTAAAGCTCATATATGCTTAAGTGAATCACAGTTTGAAGTCATTATAGTCATTAGGGAGACTATAATAAACTGGATGGTGAACAGGGCCATTCCAACATACCTTGGAATAATACCCCAATGACATTTTGTTGTACTTCCTCAGTGAGGTTAAATACCAAGCTTAGCCTGAAATCCTGTAGCACCGAGAGAGAGAAAAATTGGCAACTTGGCCCTTGGACATACAATTGGAAAGTATTCAGGAATATGTTCTTGCAAAACCCATGGAAAGACATCCCCACTGTGTATATGTGTGTGTGTGTTTAAGTGCTAGGGAAGATGAACAGTGGTTTTACGCATATGCTCGCCATGTCAGCACTGTCTAGGTTTTTGGCAATATTACCATTGTCGTAACTTGATTTTGATCTTCTTTGTCACAATGTTTAGTTAAACAAAAGGAAGCACACTTTATTCTACTGAATGTAAATGAATATGCAATATATCATTGTCTTTTGTTGGCTACAAGCAATTATATGGTCCAAGTATCATTAACCTTTAAAGAATCACTCAGAATAGCTATACAAGTACTGTTACCAAACATGAAGTAATATTCATATACATTTGTAACAAATTAGGCAGCAGAATATGTTTAACTTCCTGTCACACATGAACACATCCAAGTTGTCAAGGTATCTGACAATCGAGCAATGCCTAGTCACTGAACCTTACCAGCACAAAGGCTTCCATATGTCCCATAATATACAGCTAATCCTTGTTAAAGCTATGAAATCAGTTTTCAAATACTTGAATACACTGATGTTTGAATGAACCAATCTTACTGACACATCCAGCACAGTAAGACTTTGCTGATGAAGGACAACTTCATAAGGGTGACTGAGCTTCCCCAAAACAATCCCAACAGTGACTAGGGTATTTTAACAGTTTCATTTATCTTGAATGAGTTCTACATATCGCAAATGTTTGACCCATCTTGAGAATCAGTGAAACTAATGAATTACCCTACTATACAATATTTTGATGAGCTTGTGATACAGAAGCCTTTCATAAATTAATCCAGGACATACGGCATAAGAGGTACTGCCATCAGTCGACAAGGTACCTATGGAATACTTGAGCTATTACTGATCAACAGCATTTCTTGTGTGGTCTTTGGACTTGTTAAATCATATAAAAAATTACCCTAGAATTTAGTGATTTGGTAATACCTCTTTTCTGATAAAAAATACTTCTGATACAAAGAAAAGGTTGAGACGCTGGAAAGCCCGGCAAAAACTTTAGCAATGCCATTACAACCTAACATAGGGTAATAGTTTCTCAATAGTATTATCTATGACATTTTCAGCAGTACAAGCTTTATATATAAATATAAGACACAGCCATGAGGGTGCGATATGAGCATTTCCAACCTTTTCTTGGCTCAAGGCAGGAGAGGAGGGGAAAGAAGTTCCCAGCAAACACTCAGGCACTTTTGCTACCACTCAAATTCTGTTTTAGAAATATTCTAATTTCAAAGTAATATCCAATGTAACATGTGAATTTCACCTTAGATACATCAAAATCCAAGACTTTTGCAATTCCTGATATTTTCAATTTTCAATCTCATTACATTTATTTCTGACAAATGTAAACTAACTGAAGATAAAATTAAAAGGTAATGTAGCATCAGTGGAAAAACACATGTCAGTGAAATGTTAAGAGCTTCCTTAGTGTCCCAAGTGCCCAGTGTTACCAGGGAACATATATGACAACAAGAATGAAGCTGCAGGTAAGAGAAGATACACCAGCTCATAGTATTACATGAACTTTATAACATTCATTTCAATATAAAATTTCATTACAAAGGTCATAGACTGCAGTAGTTTCCTGTTTCTGCAGTTTGTGTTTCTATTCTATTATGAATAGTCATATGTTATTGTGAATACAAAAATTCTCTTACTTGCAGCAAAGAGATAGCTGGAATAAGACAGTCCAGGACAAAGGGAGACCATGTCTCAAATAAAGGCAAAGTGATAACCTTCAGTCTGCAGTTAATTCCCTTTCTCAGTCATGCCTTTGGACGACACTAAAGGTACGTTGCAGTGGACACAAAGCTGCTTTACAACAAATCCCAACTTCTACATAAGCTGCTATTCTTACATTAGATCCATATATGGTTCTTAGCCACTTCATCTAAACTGTGATTACAATACAAATTGTGGAATAAATTTTCTTTGTACAAATAAACTCTACAAAAAAGTAGAAGTTAGACACTGTTTCAAACAACTCAGAAACACCTGTGCCACTTACATGCATGAATTTAGAATCACAGACATGAAATTCCCTTTCTAGTATAGAAAATGCCTTGCTAAACTGTCAGTATTCCTTAAATCTTGAAAAAAATACAAACTAATAACTTTAGGGACAGTAAGTGAAAAATGTTGGAATTCATAACCTGTGTAGTCTCTTAGACTAGGGTTATGGAGCTACCAGACATGGTATTGACCTAGCATTCAAGACATCTGAAAAGTTAAGACAAGTCAGTAATCACTTTACAATAAAAAATTGTATGTAAAAGGGTCTGGAAAACATATGACCATTAGGAAATTATTACAGTTAGATCCAATGTACACAGAAAGATAACATAAGATTAAAAAAGGATCATAAATCACTGTGTACAGCACATCTGTGCACTTCCGAACTATTCAACCTTCAATACAGGATTCTGAAATCTGGGAAAGACTATAATTTTACAGAAAACTGTAGTTTATTCAACGTTTCCACTGATGAGCTAAATTTGGTCATTCCATGACTGTAAATTACCACAAGTTAAGATGAAGCTCCTAACAAGATTTAAAGTTTTTGCAATCAGTAACATGACAGATGACTACTGCATTTTCTTTCATAAATGCAGCAGAATACCAGAATTCTTGAAGGCAGCTTGTGTAGAGCCTGTGTATGGTGCCCACTTTATTACCACTCCGTATACTGCTTCCATCATCTGCACCATGACCAATCCATATGAACTTCCTTCATAACTGGAACAACACAATGTCTGGAGTCTTCACGTGTCATTGTACCAACTTTTAAATAGCTTAAATCTTGCTAAAATACCTTTTCTATTATTGTGAGAAATTCCATTGCCATTACAAAGGTGAGTTCACCCGTATTCATTCCGAAACGAATTCTTTGTATCCTGGGATGCATATAGTATTTCCTTGATGCTGCACAGCTTGCTTTTTGGATCTTTGGCTCAACATCCACTTATTCCTTACAAGTTGTTGATGTCATTTTCCTTGGTCTTTCAAACTGTATTTGTCATGAACACCTTTTCAGCTATCATTACATGGTTTTTCACAGTACTCGTTACAAACATTTCACTTTTAACTGCACATTTTTGGGTATATTATTCCTTAAAGTTCACTTTCTTACATTTTTATGACATTAAATTTTCAGCTTTAGTCCCACACGTGATCTATTAGTATCATACAACAAACACATTATGGGCAACTTATTTAGGTTTATAATTTTCTTTTCTTATCAGAAATGTGGACTTGTATGGAAATATCAACAGCTAAAGATTCATAACAATTTTAATTAATGTGTGTAAATCAACCATTACAAGGTGTAGGTGTTAATGCAATATTACTGTATCATACTTTCCTATTATCAATATGAAAAAATACAACTATATTTAGGAATCACCTACCACTCATAATTATTGGCTGATTTACCGTCATAGTGAATTAGATATACCTAAATGCCAACCGTCACTAAAAGCGAAAGCCTCCCTCACTAGTGCTGTTATTGTCAAATGCATATTCTGTCTCGGTTGATTCTGGTACTAAGCTGGGGTCTTCCGCATCCTGAAAAAAGTAACAATATATTAACCTCCAAAAGGATTTTTAAAAGATATATTGGTATTGCTTGACAAATTAACTTGGTATGTAAAAAGACGAGGCAAGAAGCACTTTCAGTGAGGAAATCCAGGTTTCACTAACAGATTGGGTATGAGATGAGGATGTGTGTGAATGATACTTGGGGGCTTGGAGTGCCTGATCCACCCCATTAGATTAGGAATGGAGAAATGATTCCCTGAAACCCCTATTACAATTTTGTTTTCAGCAATTCATGACATAGACGTTCTAAACTCTGAGTGTAGTAATACCATTATATAATTAATGGTAGTTAGCAATTTAAAGCTACATAAACAAAATTACAAATTGATGAAGCCTGCCAATAAGTGACAACAACCCACTTCAAGGCCACTTGTTATTTATTTCATATAATTACCCCTGAACCAACTTCTGTAAAGAATTCCTGGTGTTACCTAGTGCCTTTCTAAAGGCTCCTGCAGGCTAAGACTGCTACAGAGAATTCTTGATTTATGCACATCTGATTTATGCCATTAGAAAAATGTGCATGGTCCATTTACACTTTTCTACTTTACTGGGGTTTAAGTTTGGAATAATGTGATTACCACTGGGCTGGCAGCGCAGTGGTGTGGACACTACCAAAACCATGCAAGAAGCATGCATACACATGGCATGAAAAGAGTTATGAAGTGCTACAATATTTTGTGCTGCAATATACTATACACTGCACTTGTTTTGCCCCTTGCATAATGCCACCAAAGCATTTTTTAAGTACTCTTGGTGCTAGTTTTGTTAAAAAGCATATGGTTTTCACCACTTGGGTTAAGATAGATGTGCTGAACGTTATTAGTGAGGTGAACTAACAGCTGACATTGGGTGTGCCCTTGGAATTATTAATCTATTTTATGGACTATTTGTGACTGTACAGTAATCAAAGATAGTGCCAAGAGAAGAACATTAATATGTGTACCTAAGACCTTGTACTCCCAAAGTTCAATGATGGAGAGAATGGAACAAATGTTTACCATATGGACTGAACAACAAACTCATGAAAATGTTCCCATCGACATGCTTGTGATAATAGCAAAGGCCCAGATACATATATAACCTGGCAGCTGAAGAAGGAGCAGTGAAGACATTTCAAGGAAGTCCAGGTTAGCCTACAAATTTTAGAGGATGCTACTATTGCATCATCATCAAAATGACTAGTGAGGATGCTTCTGCTGAAATTATTGGAGATGAAAATTTCCCAGGAACCCCTAAGACCATAATTGAGGAAGGCAGTTATTCTTCTAAGCAGATTATTGTAGAAGAGGATGAGATTGGATTATGGATTATTTCTGAAGAGACTGCCTACGAGAACAAACAATGTCCGTTAAAAGAAGACTGCACAAGGATCATTTTCTATTTTTATGAATAGAATTCACTGTGTAGTTTGTATATTAAATAATTATATATATCCTGATGAAAGTATACCATAGTTTTTCAATGGTATAAGATTTATTCATGTCTTATTAATAGCATAACACCTAAGCTCCATTATTTAAATAAACTCATTTTTGAGTTCTGTGGCCAAAATATAAAAGCTCACTAAAGATGACTTTTCACTTTTGGTGTAACCTCAAGCAAGCACAGTTCATGAACCACCCTTTAAGCTCACTCTACCCTGCATGCAAAAGAGAACACATGTCTAGGGGAAGTAACACAAGGGGCAGGTAGTGTGGTAACTTCATCCTTTGTCTGCCTTGTCTTGGTTCAAGAAGGTATACCTAAAGTTTACTTGGTGTAGCTTCAGGGGTTTTCTTCCCCCTTAGCCTAGGCTGGGCCCCGGCTGCTAGCATGGGTGATCAGTCAACCATGATGTTGCAAGCCTCAGCCTACAAGTCCACAGTGACCCCACAGAATGGTACTGGGAAACTTTGTAAATACTTGTCCAAAGCCCCTTAAACTTCTCTGCTTTGCATCTAAGAGTGTTTCTCATGATTGTAGACAAGGTTTTGAAGTCTCAGGCCTTGAATGTTCAAGGTGTTCACTCTTTTTCAAAACACTGCCCCTTTGGATTTCAGAGAAAGTATTTTACAGTTTTCCATATGTCATGTGTAAGATGGGCCCATACCTTCTACGATTTTCAAGCTATTGACAATGATGTACTTCTGTTTGCCCCTGGGAGTACATCCTTAATGATTTCAATTGTTCTCAGTAATTTAGTTCCTTTACCACACAAATATCCCTGGGGATAGGGGAGAAAGAATACTTCCCATGCATTCCTCACGTGTCATAGAAGGCGACTAAAGGGGACGGAAGCAGGGGGGCCAGAAACCCTCCCCTCCTTGTATTTTAAGTTTCTAAAAGGGGAAACACAAGGAGTCACACGGGGAGTGCTCATCCTCCTCGAAGGCTCAGATTGGGGTGTCTAAATGTGTGTGGGTGTAACCAAGATGAGAAAAAAGGGAGAGACAAGTAGTATGTTTAAGGAAAGGAACCTGGATGTTTTGGCTCTGAGTGAAACGAAGCTCAAGGGTAAGGGGAAGAGTGGTTTGGGAATGTCTTGGGAGTAAAGTCAGGGATTAGTGAGAGGACAAGAGCAAGGGAAGGAGTAGCACTACTCCTGAAACAGGAGTTGTGGGAGTATGTGATAGAGTGTAAGAAAGTAAATTCTAGATTGATATGGGTAAAACTGAAAGTTGTTGGAGAGAGATGGGTGATTATTGGTGCATATGCACCTGGGCATGAGAAGAAATATCATGAGAGGCAAGTGTTTTGGGAGCAACTGAATGAGTGTGTTAGTGGTTTTGATGCACAAGATCGGATTATAGTGATGGGTGATTTGAATGCAAAGGTGAGTAATGTGGCAGTTGAGGGAATAATTGGTATACATGGGGTGTTCAGTGTTGTAAATGGAAAATGGTGAAGAGCTTGTAGATTTACGTGATGAAAAAGGACTGGTGATTGGGAATACCTGGTTTAAAAAGCGAGATATACATAAGTATACGTATGTAAGTAGGAGAGATGGCCAGAGAGCGTTATTGCATTATGTGTTAATTGATAGGCGTGTGAAAGAGAGACTTTTGGATGTTAATGTGCTGAGAGGTGCAACTGGAGGGATGTCTGATCATTATCTTGTGGAGGCAAAGGTGAAGATTTGTAGGGGTTTTCAGAAAAGAAGAGAGAATGTTGGGGTGAAGAGAGTGGTGAGAGTAAGTGAGCTTGGGAAGGAGACTTGTGTGAGGAAGTACCAGGAGAGACTGAGTACAGAATGGAAAAAGGTGAGAACAAAGGAGGTAAGGGGAGTGGGGGAGGAATGGGATGTATTTAGGGAAGCAGTGATGGCTTGCGCAAAAGATGCTTGTGACATGAGAAGCGTGGGAGGTGGGTTGATTAGAAAGGGTAGTGAGTGGTGGGATGAAGTAAGATTATTTGTGAAAGAGAAGAGAGAGGCATTTGGACAATTTTTGCAGGGAAAAAATGCAAATGACTGGGAGATATATAAAAGAAAGAGGCAGGAGGTCAAGAGAAAGGTGCAAGAGGTGAAAAAGAGGGCAAATGAGAGTTGGGGTGAGAGAGTATCATTAAATTTTAAGGAGAATAAAAAGTTGTTAGAAGCAGTGAAAAGTTTTTATCGAGGATGTAAGGCATGTGTACGTGTAGGAAGAGAGGAAAGTGATTGGTTCTCAGTGAATGTAGGTTTGCAGCAGGGGTGTGTGATGTCTCCATGGTTGTTTAATTTGCTTATGGATGGGGTTGTTAGGGAGGTGAATGCAAGAGTTTTGGAAAGAGGGGCAAGTATGAAGTCTGTTGGGGATGAGAGAGCTTGGGAAGTGAGTCAGTTGTTGTTCGCTGATGATACAGCGCTGGTGGCTGATTCATGTAAGAAACTGCAGAAGCTGGTGACTGAGTTTGGTAAAGTGTGTGAAAGAAGAAAGTTAAGAGTAAATGTGAATAAGAGCAAGGTAATTAGGTACAGTAGGGTTGAGGGTAAAGCCAATTGGGAGGTAAGTTTGAATGGAGAAAAACTGGAGGAAGTAAAGTGTTTTAGATATCTGGGAGTGGATCTGGCAGCGGATGGAACCATGGAAGCGGAAGTGGATCATTGGGTGGGGGAGGGGGCGAAAATCTTGGGAGCCTTGAAGAATGTGTGGAAGTTGAGAACATTATCTCAGAAAGCAAAAATGGGTATGTTTGAAGGAATAGTGGTTCCAACAATGTTGTATGGTTGCGAGGCATGGGCTATGGATAGAGTTGTGCGCAGGAGGATGGATGTGCTGGAAATGAGATGTTTGAGGACAATGTGTGGTGTGAGGTGGTTTGATCGAGTAAGTAACGTAAGGGTAAGAGAGATGTGTGGAAATAAAAAGAGCGTGGTTGAGAGAGCAGAAGAGGGTGTTTTGAAATGGTTTGGGCACATGGAGAGAATGAGTGAGGAAAGATTGACCAAGAGGATATATGTGTCGGAGGTGGAGGGAACGAGGAGAAGTGGGAGACCAAATTGGAGGTGGAAAGATGGAGTGAAAAAGATTTTGTGTGATCGGGGCCTGAACATGCAGGAGGGTGAAAGGAGGGCAAGGAATAGAGTGAATTGGATCGATGTGGTATACCGGGGTTGACGTGCTGTCAGTAGATTGAATCAGGGCATGGGAAGCGTCTGGGGTAAACCATGGAAAGCTGTGTAGGTATGTATATTTGCGTGTGTGGACGTATGTATATACATGTGTATGGGGGTGGGTTGGGCCATTTCTTTCGTCTGTTTCCTTGCGGTACCTTGCAAACGCGGGAGACCGGGGGGGAAAAAAAAAAAAATGTTTTGGAAGGTGGTAAATAAAGTGTGTAAGAAAAGGAAGCAAATGGGAACTTCAGTGAAGGGGGCTAATGGGGAGGTGATAACAAGTAGTGGTAATGTGAGAAGGAGATGGAGTGAGTATTTTGAAGGTTTGTTGAATGTGTTTGATGATAGGGTGGGAGATATAGGGTGTTTTGGTTGAGATGGTATGCAAAGTGAGAGGGTTAGGGAAAATGATTTGGTAAACTGAGAAGAGGTAGTAAAAGCTTTGTGGAAGATGAAAGCCGGCAAGGCAGCAGGTTTGGATGGTATTGTAGTGGAATTTATTAAAAAAGGGGGTGACTGTATTGTTGACTGGTTGGTAAGGTTATTTAATGTATGTATGATTCATGGTGAGGTGCCTGAGGATTGGCGGAATGCTTGCATAGTGCCATTGTGCAAAGGCAAAGGGGATAAGAGTGAGTGCTCAAATTACAGAGGTATAAGTTTGTTGAGTATTCCTGGTAAATTATATGGGAGGGTACTGATTGAGAGGGTGAAGGCATGTACAGAGCATCAGACTGGGGAAGAGCAATGTGGTTTCAGAAGTGGTAGAGGATGTGTGGATCAGGTGTTTGCTCTGAAGAATGTATGTGAGAAATACTTAGAAAAGCAAATGGATTTGTATGTAGTTTTTTTGGATCTGGAGAAGGCATATGATAGAGTTGATAGAGATGCTCTGTGGAAGGTATTAAGAATATATGGTGTGGGAGGCAAGCTGTTAGAAGCAGTGAAAAGTTTTTATCGAGGATGTAAGGCATGTGTACGTGTAGGAAGAGAGGAAAGTGATTGGTTCTCAGTGAATGTAGGTTTGCGGCAGGGGTGTGTGATGTCTCCATGGTGGTTTAATTTGTTTATGGATGGGGTTGTTAGGGAGGTGAATGCAAGAGTTTTGGAAAGAGGGGCAAGTATGTAGTCTGTTGTGGATGAGAGAGCTTGGGAAGTGAGTCAGTTGTTGTTCGCTGATGATACAGCGCTGGTGGCCGATTCATGTGAGAAGCTGCGGAAGCTGGTGACTGAGTTTGGTGAAGTGTGTGAAAGAATGAAGTTAAGAGTAAATGTAAATAAGAGCAAGCTTATCAGGTACAGTAGGGTTGAGGGTCAAGTCAATTGTTGGGTAAGTTTGAATGGAGAAAAACTGGAGGAAGTAAAGTGTTTTAGATATCTGGGAGTGGATCTGGCAGCGGATGGAACCATGGAAGCAGAAGTGAATCATAGGGTGGGGGAGGGGGCGAAAATTCTGAGAGCCTTGAAGAATGTGTGGAAGTCAAGGACATTATCTCAGAAAGCAAAAATGGGTATGTTTGAAGGAATAGTTGTTCCAACAATGTTGTATATCTGCGAGGTGTGGGCTATGGATAGAGTTGTGCACAGGAGGGTGGATGTGCTGGAAATGAGATGTTTGAGGACAATATGTGGTGTGAGGTGGTTTGATCGAGTAAGTAATGTAAGGGTAAGAGAGATGTGTGGAAATAAAAAGAGTGTGGTGAGAGAGCAGAAGAGGGTGTTTTGAAATGGTTTGGTCACATGGAGAGAATGAGTGAGGAAAGATTGACCAAGAGGATATATGTGTCAGAGATGGAGGGAACGAGGAGAAGTGGGAGACCAAATTGGAGGTGGAAAGATGGAGTGAAAAAGATTTTGAGTGATCGGGGCCTGAACATGCAGGAGGGTGAAAGGCGTGCAAGGAATAGAGTGAATTGGAACGATGTGGTATACCCGGGTTGACGTGCTGTCAATGGATTGAACCAGGGCATGTGAAGCGTCTGGGGTAAACCATGGAAAGTTATGTGGGGCCTGGATGTGGAAAGGGAGCTGTGGTTTTGATGCATTATTACTTGAGAGCTAGAGACGGTGAGTGTGAACGAATGGGGCCTTTGTTGTCTTTTCCTAGCGCTACCTCGCACACATGAGGGGGGGAGGGGGTTGTTATTCCATGTGTGGTGAGGTGGCGATGGGAATAAATAAAGGCAGACAGTATGAATTATGTACATGTGTATATATGCATATGTCTGTGTGTGTATATATATGTGTACACTGAGATGTATAGGTATGTATATTTGCGTGTGTGGACGTGTATGTATATACATGGGTATGTGGGTGGGCTGGGCCATTCTTTCGTCTGTTTCCTTGCACTACCTCGCTAACGTGGGAAACAGCGACAAAGGAAAATAAATAAATAAAATAAATACCACATAAATACGGCCCATGTAAGATCTCTACACACTTTTTGATTGCAATTATGCCTGCCTTATAGGATGATGTTAGGACATAGTAATATTCTCTTCAAGAAAAAAATTAGCATGAAAATTATCATGACAGTTTTTCTTGCCTCATCCTGAAAGTCTGCAAGATCAATCCCATCATCCTTCTGAATAAGGCTACTGTTGTCTTGCTGTGTTCACTGAAAGTTACATCATTATATAATATTGCTCAAAGGTCTTTCACATCACTCAAATGGTTTATGAAATTGTCTGTGTCTATTCAGTATTCTATATTGTTTTTAATACTTTCTACACATTCTTCAGCACTACCAGAGCTTTCATCCCCATCCCCCAATCTAAGACTCATTTCCCCTTCCATGGTTCTAATAGTTGCCATTTTCATTCCCTGGTATCTAAAACTTCACATCATCCAATCTAAACCCTAATAATCTTGCTTTTATTGCTTTTATTTATATTCACTTTCAACTTTCTCCTTTCAAACATTCTTCCAAACTCAGTCCCCAACTTCTGCCAATTCTCATTTGAATCTCCCATCAGTGCTATATCAACAAACAACAACCGTCTCATTTCCAAGGCCCTCTCACACTCCACTGACTACATACTCACCCCTCTCCCCAAAATACTCACATTTACTTCTCTCACCACACCATCCATAAACAAAGTAAACAATCATGGTGACATTGCACATCCCTGCCACAGACCAACCTTCATGTGGAATCGTTGTCTCTGCTCTTACTACTTGTACACAAGCCTTACACCCTCCATGAAAACTTCTCACTGCTTCTAGCAGCTTCCCTTCCACAATGGCTGCTCTTAAGACCTTCCACAGAGAATCTTAGTCAACCCTATAATATGCTTTCTCAAGATCCATAAATGTCACACACAAATCCATGTTTCTGTCAGTATTTCTAAAGCACATTCTTTAAGGCAACACTTGATCCACACACCCTCTGCCAATTCTGAAACCACACTGCTCCTCCCCAGACTGATGCTCTGTACAAGTTTTCACCCTCTCAAGCACACAACTTAGATATATTCATCAAGCTTATACATGCATTTCACCAATCCTCAGGCACCTCACCATGATACATACATACAATGAGTATCCATACCAACCAATCAAAACAGTCACCCCCTTTCTTAATAAATTAAACTGCAATACCATCCACTCCAGCTCCCTTGTCACATTTCATCTTATGCAAGGCTTTTACCACTTCTTCTTTCTTCACCAAACCACTCTCCATGACTTTCTCATTCCATACAGCACCCCCCCCCCAAAAAAAAACACCTTACAACCACCACTTAACATCAAACACATTCAACAGTCCTTTAGAATACTCGCTCCATCTCATCTTCACTGCTCAACTACCTATTATCACTTCCACTTTTGCTCCATTCACCAATGCTTCCATTTGTTCTCTTGCCTTTCACACATTATTTACCTCCTTCCAAAACATCTGATACACATTCACCCCAACTCTCACTTGCCCTCTTTTTCAACCCCTGCACCTTCTTGACCTTCTGCTGCTTCCTCTTATACACCTTCCCTGTATGTACTGCCTAAACACCTCTCTTTTCTCTTTTACTGACTACTTTACTTCTTAATCCAACCACTTTCTTATCTGTCTACCTCCCACCTTTTGCATGCCACGTGCATCTCTTGCACATGTCAGCAATGCTTCACTAAGTACATTCAAGTGCCCACCCACTCTTGCTTCATTTACTCTTCACCTTTAGCAATTTTTCACACAAGTCTCTTCCAAACTCACTTTCTCTCACCACTCTCTTCTCATGGACATTGTTTCCTCTATTTTGAAAACCTTTAAATATCTTCACTCTCATCTCCACAAGATACCAATCAGACATTCCCCCAGCTGCCCATCTCAGCACAATTACATCTGAAAGTCTCTCTTTTACATGCCTATCAATCAATATGTGATCCAATAATGCCCACTGACCATTCTCCTACTCACAACAGTATATTTGTATACCCCTCTTTTTAAACCAGATATTCCTAAGCACCAGTCCTTTTTCAGCACCAAACTCAATAAGCTGTTGTCCATTTCCATTCATAACACAGAATACCCCCATGCCCCCAATTAAACCCTCAACTGCCATATTACTCAACTTTGCATTTAAATCATCCATCACTAATACCCAGTCTCTTACATCAAAACTGCTAACACACTCATTCAGCTGCTTCAAAACACTTGCCTCTCATGATCTTTATTCTCATACCCAGTCTCTTACATCAAAACTGCTAACACACTCATTCAGCTGCTTCAAAACACTTGCCTCTCATGATCTTTCTTCTCATGGCCAGGTCATAAGCACTAATAATCACCCATCACTAACCCTCTACTTTCAATTTACCCACATCAATAAAGACTTTACTTCCTTATACTTTATCACACACTCCCATAACTCCTTCCTTAGCTCTTCTCTCACTAAACTGACTTTTACTCCTATTTCTAAACCATTCTTCCCCTTTACCCTTTAGCTTTGTTTCACTCAGAGCCAGAACATCCAGGTTTCTATCCCCAAACATACTGTCTATCTCTCTTGTCTTCTCATCTTGGTTTCATCCATATACATTTAGACACCCTAGCCTGAGGAATCAGTTTCCTTTCAGAAACTGAAATACAAGAATTTTTTTTCTTTCCAGCCCCTACTCCTGCCCCTTTTTGCTACCTTCTATGACATGCAGGGGATACGTATGTAGAATTCTTTACCCACTATACCAGGGATAACGAACATTACCTAACATCAAACAAGTGAAAAACTACAATATGCACATAACAGGAAACATAAAATACTTTAATATACACACTGTAGGGGAGAAAGAACACTTCCACGCATTCCTCACGTGTCGTAGAAGGCGACTAAAGGGGACAGGAGCGAGGCTAGAAACCCTCCCCTCCTTGTATTTTAACTTTCTAAAAGGGGAAACAGAAGAAGGAGTCACGCGGGGAGTGCTCATCCTCCTCGAAGGCTCAGATTGGGGTGTCTAAATGTGTGTGGATGTAATCAAGATAAGAAAAAAGGAGAGATAGGTAGTATGTTTGAGGAAAGGAACCTTGATGTTTTGGCTCTCCTCTAACCTGGATGTTTTGGCTCTGAGTGAAATGAAGCTCAAGGGTACAGGGGAAGAGTGGTTTGGGAATGTCTTGGGAGTAAAGTCAGGGGTTAGTGAGAGGACAAGAGCAAGGGAAGGAGTAGCACTACTCCTGAAACAGGAGTGGTGGGAGTATGTGATAGAGTGTAAGAAAGAAAACTCTAGATTGATATGGGTAAAACTGAAAGTTGATGGGGAGAGATGGGTGATTATTGGTGCATATGCACCTGGGCATGAGAAGAAAGATCATGAGAGGCAATTGTTTTGGGAGCAGCTGAATGAGTGTGTTAGTGGTTTTGATGCACAAGAGCGGGTTATAGTGATGGGTGATTTGAATGCAAAGGTGAGTAATGTGGCAGTTGAGGGAATAATTGGTATACATGGGGTGTTCAGTGTTGTAAATGGAAATGGTGAAGAGATTTTAGATTTATGTGCTGAAAAAGGACTGGTGATTGGGAATACCTAGTTTAAAAAGAGAGATATACATAAGTATACATATGTAAGTAGTACAGATGGCCAGAGCGCGTTATTGGATTACGTGTTAATTGATAGGCGCGCAAAAGAGAGACTTTTGGATGTTAATGTGCTAAGAGGTGCAACTGGAGGGATGTCTGATCATTATCTTGTGGAGGCGAAGGTGAAGATTTGTAATGGTTTTCAGAAAAGAAGAGAGAATGTTGGGGTGAAGAGAGTGGTGAGAGTAAGTGAGCTTGGGAAGGAGACTTGTGTGAGGAAGTACCAGGAGAGACTGAGAACAGAATGGAAAAAGGTGAGAACAAAGGAGGTAAGGGGAGTGGGGGAGGAATGGGATGCATTTAGGGAAGCAGTGATGGCTTGCGCAAAAGATGCTTGTGGCATGAGGAGCGTGGGAGGTGGGCAGATTAGAAAGGGTAGTGAGTGGTGGGATGAAGAAGTAAGATTATTAGTGAAAGAGAAGAGAGAGACATTTGGACGATTTTTGCAGGGAAATAATGCAAATGAGTGGGAGATGTATAAATGAAAGAGGCAGGAGGTCAAGAGAAAGGTGCAAGTGTTGAAAAAGAGGGCAAATGAAAGTTGGGGTGAGAGAGTATCATTAAATTTTAGGGAGAATAAAAAGATGTTCTGGAAGGAGGTAAATAAAGTGCGTAAGACAAGGGAACAAATGATAACTTCAGTGAAGGGGGCTAATGGGGAGGTGATAACAAGTAGTGGTGATGTGAGAAGGAGGTGGAGTGAGTATTTTGAAGGTTTGTTGTAATGTGTTTGATGATAGAGTGGCAGATATAGGGTGTTTTGGTTGAGGTGGTGTGCAAAGTGAGAGGGTTGGGGAAAATGATTTGGTAAACAGAGAAGAGGTAGTAAAAGCTTTGCGGAAGATGAAAGCCGGCAAGGCAGTGGTTTGGATGGTATTGCAGTGGAATGTATAAAAAAAAGGGGGTGACTGTATTGTTGACTGGTTGATATGGTTACTTAATGTATGTATATTCATGGTGAGGTGCCTGAGGATTGGCGGAATGCTTGCATAGTGCCATTGTACAAAGGCAAAGGGGACAAAGGTGAGTGCTCAAATTACAGAGGTATAAGTTTGTTGAGTATTCCTGGTAAATTATATGGGAGGGTATTGATTGCCAGGGTGAAGGCATGTACAGAGCATCAGATTGGGGAAGAGCAGTGTGGTTTCAGAAGTGGTAGAGGATGTGTGGATCAGGTGTTTGCTTTGAAGAATGTATGTGAGAAATACTTAGAAAAGCAAATGGATTTGTATGTAGCATTTATGGATCTGGAGAAGGCATATGATAGAGTTGATAGAGATGCTCTGTGGAAGGTATTAAGAATATATGGTGTGGGAGGCAAGTTGCTAGAAGCAGTGAAAAGTTTTTATCAAGGATGTAAGGCATGTGTACGTGTAGGAAGAGAGGAAAGTGATTGGTTCTCAGTGAATGTAATTTTGCGGCAGGGGTGTGTGATGTCTCCATGGTGGTTTAATTTGTTTATGGATGGGGTTGTTAGGGAGGTGAATGCAAGAGTTTTGGAAAGAGAGGCACATATGCAGTCTGTTGTGGATGAGAGAGCTTGGGAAGTGAGTCAGTTGTAGTTCGCTGATGATACAGCACTGGTGGCTGATTCATGTGAGAAACTGCAGAAGCTGGTGACTGAGTTTGGTAAAGTGTGTGAAAGAAGAAATTGAGAGTAAATGTGAATAAGAGCAAGGTTATTAGGTACAGTAGAGTTGAGGGTTGAGTCAATTGGGAGGTAAGTTTGAATGGAGAAAAACTGGAGGAAGTGAAGTGTTTTCGATATCTGGGAGTGGATTTGGCAGCGGATGGAACCATGGAAGCGGAAGTGAATCATAGGTCAGGGGAGATGGCGAAAATTCCGGGAGCCTTGAATAATGTTTGGAAACCGAGAACATTATCTCGGAAAGCAAAAATGGCTATGTTTGAAGGAATAGTGGTTCCAACAATGTTGTATGGTTGCGAGGTGTGGGCTATGGATAGAGTTGTGCGGAGGAGGGTGGATGTGCTGGAAATGAGATGTTTGAGGACAATATGTGGTGTGAGGTGGTTTGATCGAGTAAGTAATGTAAGGGTATGAGAGATGTGTGGTAATAAAAATAGTGTGGTTGAGAGAGCAGAAGAGGGTGTTTTGAAATGGTTTGGTCACATGGAGAGAATGAGTGAGGAAAGATTGACAAAGAGGATATATGTGTCAGAGGTGGAGGGAACGAGGAGAAGTGGGAGACCAAACTGGAGATGGAAAGATGGAGTGAAAAAGATTTTGAGTGATCAGGGCCTGAACATGCAGAAGGGTGAAAGGCGTGCAAGGAATAGAGTGAATTGGAACGATGTGGTATACCGGGGTCGATGTGTTGTCAATAGATTGAACCAGGGCATGTGAAGCGTCTGGGGTAAACCATGGAAAGTTCTGTGGGGTCTGGATGTGGAAAGGGAGCTGTGGTTTCGGTGCATTATTTCATGACAGCCAGAGACTGAGTGTGAACGAATGGGGCCTTTGTTGTCTTTTCCTAGCGCTACCTCGTGCACATGCAGGGGGGAGGGGGTTTATTATTTCATGTGTGGTGGGGTGGCAATGGGAATGAATAAAGGCAGACAGTATGAATTATGTACATGTGTATATATGTATATGTCTGTGTGCGTATATATATAAGTATACGTTGAGATGTATAGGTATGTATATTTGCGTGTGTGGACGTGTATGTATATACATGTGTATGTGGGAGGGTTGAGTCATTCTTTTGTCTGTTTCCTTGCGCTACCTCGCTAACGCGGGAGACAGCGACAAAGCAAAATAAAAATAAACACGCAGTACAGTAAATTCTATTAATAATAACAAAATAAACTTTGAATCATGGTGCAGTCTACTCTTCATGGGAAATGTGTGTTCTCAAAGGCATTCTCTCCCAAAATATTCCCATCTTATCCACACATCCACATCAAAAATCTGCTTATAAGAATAACCATCTCTCTCAGTAATGGTCTTCAGGGTTTCCAGGAAATTTTTGCCAGTAATGACATCAGCAGAAGCAGCCTCACCAGTCATTTTGATTTTGTGGTAATTATGGCATTTCCTCAAATTTGCAAACCATGGTGACAACGACATCAGCAGAAGCAGCCTCACCAGTCATCTTGATGTTGTGGTAATTGTAGCATTTCCTAAAATTTGCAAACCAACCAGGACCTACTTGAAATGTCTTTGCTGTACCATCTTCTGCTGCCAAACCATCATATACTCCAGGCCTTTGCTTGTATCACAAGAGTGCTGACAGGAATATTTTCATAAATATGACATTTGATCCATGTGCTCACATTCATTCCATTCTCTCCATAACTGAACTTCAGGAATACAAAGTCTTGGATACACTGATTAATGTTGCACTCTTGGCACTCTCCTTGATCATCTTTGCACTATCACGAAATGCTCACATAGAATATTCACCAAGTCTGAGGAAATGCTTAATATCAGCTATTCGTTAACATCTATCATAACAATTGCACGTCCATCTTAACCTCAATGTTGATGACCTTACACCTCTTAGCACCAATGGTACCTGGAAAACTTTAAAAACACTTTGGTGGCATGATGCAAGGGGCAAAACATGTGCAATATTCAGTATATTGCAGCACAAAATATGGTAGCAGTTTATGACTATATACTGTATCCATACCATGCATACATGTGCTTCCAACACAGGATTGGCAATGTCCACATCACTGCACTACCAGCCCAATGATTACATTATTCCCAACTTAAGACTGTGTAGATTAAATAAAAGTGTAATTGGACTATGCAAGTTATTCTAAAAATGGTGTAATTTGAATAAGTATAAATCAAGAGGTTCCTATATCTGTTTAATTTTTTGGATGAGCATATTCATATTCATGAGCAAGACAAGAGAACAAATGGGAACATCAGTGAAGGGGCAAGTCGGGAAGTAATAAAAGGTAGTGATGAAGTGAAAAGGAGATGGAGTGAGTATTTTGAAGGTTTGTTGAATGTGTTTGATGACAGAGTGGTAGATATAGGGTGTTTAGGTCAGGGTGGAGTGTGAAGTGAGAGGGTCAAGGAGAATGGTTTAGTTAAGAGAAAAGAAGTCGTGAAAGCTTTGCAGAAGATGAAATCTGGCAAGGCAGCAGGTTTGGATGGTACTGCAGAAGCATTTATTAAGAAAGGGGGTAACTGTGTTGTGACTGGTTGGAAAGGATATTCAATGTATGTATGGATCATGGTGAAGTGCCTGAGGATTGGCAGAATTCATGCACAGTGCCACTGTACAAGAGCAAAAGAGATAAAGGTGAGTGTTCAAACTAAAGGGGCATAAGTTTGTTAAGCATTCCAAGGAAATTATATGGGATGGTTTTGATTGAGAGGTGAAGGCATGAACAGAGCATCAGATTGGAGAAGAGCAGTGTGGTTTCAGAATTGGTGGAGGATGTGTGGATCAGGTGTTTGCTTTGAAGAATGTGTGTGAGAAATATTCAGAAAAACAGGTGGATTTGTTTGTAGCATTTATGGATCTGGAGATGGCATATGACAGGGTTGATAGAGATGCTTTATGGTAGGTCTTAAGAGTATTTGGTGTGAGAGGTTAGATGCTAGAAGCAGTGAAAAGTTTTTACCAAGGATATAAGCAAATGGATTTGTATGTAGCATTTATGGATCTGGAGAAGGCATATGATAGAGTTGATAGAGATGCTCTGTGGAAGGTATTAAGAATATATGGTGTGGGAGGCAAGTTGTTAGAAACAGTGAAAAGTTTTTATCGAGGATGTAAGGCATGTGTACGTGTAGGAAGAGAGGAAAGTGATTGGTTCTCAGTGAATGTAGGTTTGCGGCAGGGGTGTGTGATGTCTCCATGGCTGTTTAATTTGTTTATGGATGGGGTTGTTAGGGAGGTAAATGCAAGAGTCCTGGAAAGAGGGGCAAGTATGTAGTCTGTTGGGGATGAGAGAGCTTGGGAAGTGAGTCAGTTGTTGTTCGCTGATGATACAGCGCTGGTGGCTGATTCATGTGAGAAACTGCAGAAGCTGGTGACTGAGTTTGGTAAAGTGTGTGGAAGAAGAAAGTTAAGAGTAAATGTGAATAAGAGCAAGGTTATTAGGTACAGTAGGGTTGAGGGTCAAGTCAATTGGGAGGTGAGTTTGAATAGAGAAAAACTGGAGGAAGTGAAGTGTTTTAGATATCTGGGAGTGGATCTGTCAGCGGATGGAACCATGGAAGCGGAAGTGGATCATAGGGTGGGGGAGGGGGCGAAAATTTTGGGAGCCTTGAAAAATGTGTGGAAGTCGAGAACATTATCTCGGAAAGCAAAAATGGGTATGTTTGAAGGAATAGTGGTTCCAACAATGTTGTATGGTTGCGAGGCGTGGGCTATGGATAGAGTTGTGCGCAGGAGGATGGATGTGCTGGAAATGAGATGTTTGAGGACAATGTGTGGTGTGAGGTGGTTTGATCGAGTAAGTAACGTAAGGGTAAGAGAGATGTGTGGAAATAAAAAGAGCGTGGTTGAGAGAGCAGAAGAGGGTGTTTTGAAATGGTTTGGGCACATGGAGAGAATGAGTGAGGAAAGATTGACCAAGAGGATATATGTGTCGGAGGTGGAGGGAACGAGGAGAAGAGGGAGACCAAATTGGAGGTGGAAAGACGGAGTGAAAAAGATTTTGTGTGATCGGGGCCTGAACATGCAGGAGGGTGAAAGGAGGGCAAGGAATAGAGTGAATTGGAGCGATGTGGTATACAGGGTTTGACGTGCTGTCAGTGGATTGAATCAAGGCATGTGAAGCGTCTGGGGTAAACCATGGAAAGCTGTGTAGGTATGTATATTTGTGTGTGTGGACGTGTGTATGTACATGTGTATGGGGGGGGGGGGTTGGGCCATTTCTTTCGTCTGTTTCCTTGCGCTACCTCGCAAACGCGGGAGACAGCGACAAAGTATAAAAAAAAAAAAAAAAAAAAAAAAAAATAAGCCATGTGTACGAGTAGGAAGAGAGTAGAGTGATTGGTTCTCAGTGGAGGTTGATCTGCAGCAGGGGTGTATAATGTCCCCACGGTTGTTTAATCTGTTTATGGATAGGGTGGTTAGTGAGGTAAATGCAAGAGTTTTGGAGAGAGGGGCGAGTATGCAGTCCGTTGGGGATGAGAGGGCCTGAGAAGCGAGTCAGTTGTTTGCCGATGATAGAGCTCTAGTGGCTGATTCAAGTGAGAAACTAATAGTTGGTGTCTGGGTTTGGAAAAGCATGTGAAAGGAGAAAGTTGAGGGTAAATGTGAATAAGAGCAAGGTTATTAGGTTCAGTAGGGTTGAGGGACAAGTGAACTGGGATGTAAGTTCAAATGGATAAAAACTGGAGGAAGTGAAATTTGGAGGAGGTGAAGTGTTTTTTGATATCTGGGAGTGGACTTAGCAGCAGATGGAATCATGGAAGCAGAAGGGAGTCACGGGGGTGTGTGTGTGTGTGTGTGTGTGTGTGTGTGTGTGTGTGTGTGTGTGTGTGTGTGTCCTGGGAGCGATGAAGAATGCATGGAAGGAGAGAACGTTATCTCGGAGAGCAAAAATGGGTAAACTTGAAGGAATAGTAGTTCCAACAATGATAAATGGTTGCAAGATATGGGCTATAGATAGGGTTTGTACGGAAGATGGTGGATGTGTTGGAAATGAAATGTCTGAGGACAATATGTGGTGTGAGGTGGTGTAATTGAGTAAGTAATGAAAGGGTAAGAGATATGTGTGGAAATAAATAGAGTGTGGTTGAGAGAGAGCAGAAGAGGGTGTGTTAAAATGGTTTGGAATTATGGAAAGAATGATTGAGGAAAGATTGACAAAGAGGATACATGTGTCAGAGGTGAAAGAAACAAGAAAGAAACAAGCAGGAGACCAAATTGGAGGTGGAAGGATGGGGTGAAAAGATTTTGAGCGATCAGAGCCTGAACATACAGGAGGGTGAGGTGCGCAAGGAATTGAGGGAATTGGAACAAAGTGGTAAACCAGGATCGACGTGCTGTCAATGGACTGAACCAGGGCATGTGAAGCATCTGGAGTAAACCATGGAAAGGTCTGTGGGGCCTAATGTGAATAGGGAGCTGTGGTGTTGGTGTATTACACATGACAACCAGAAAATGAGTGCGAATGAATGTGGCCTTTTTGTCTGTTTTCCTGGCACTACCTTGCTGAAGTGGGGGGTAGTAACACTATTTCCTGTGTGGCAGGATAGTGACAGGAATGGATGAAGGCAAACAAGTATGAATATGTACATGTGTATACATGTATATGTCTGTGTATGTACATGTATGTATATGTACCTGTTTGGGTGTTTATGTATACCTCGCAAACGCGGGAGACAGCGACAAAAAAAAAAAAAAAATGTGTATATAAGTGGATGGGCCATTCTTTGTTTGTTTCCTGGCGCTACCTCGCTGATGCGGGAAACAGCGATTAAATATAATATAATATAATATGATATGATATACAGTAATACATTATACTGTTCACATGCTTTCTTTTAACTCCTCTACAACTTGATGCCATTTTGAATTCTAAGGATTGCAAAGTTATTTAATAAACAGTCACAATTTTCAGTACACAACCTGACCACACAATAACTTGAGACAGACTGAGACTGAAACAAAGCAAGTATACCCCATGCTACCAAAAACAAGTGTGATATGAAATGTGCATGGAGCAGCGTTTAAGATTTTTTACTTTCCTTTATTTTTTAAATTATTAATCAATGTATTATTATTTGCTTGGTTCGTAAAATCCAAAATCCGTTATATAGGGGTCCATTGTATTAAAGCTTTACTGTATATAGAGGTTAATGAGAGCATAAAGAAGAGACAAGGGAAAGTATGCACTATGCACTAGCTCTGCCTTTTGGCAAAATGGAAAGAGCAATAGATAAAAGTATTAGGTAGGATCTTTAGGATGGAGCATTATGTAGAAACACTGGGTAGAAATAGCAGGTACGAATTTTAGGCAGGAGCATTACGTAGAAGTATTAGGCTGGAACATTAGGCAAGAAAATTAGTAAGACGTGAGGTACTAAAGGCTATGAAGTGGCATTAGAGTTCACCACTTGTGGAGACTTTAGCTGTGGCCACCCCCTTTAGGGAGTTCCCAGAGGGAATGGGCATCCAAGATATGGATAGACAGATAGCAGAGTGGGATGAAATGGAGTTAAAGTTCCCAGGAGAGAAAGACAGGTATACAAAAGGGATGTCTATGTTACCCCTTAAATTATCTGATTCAGCATGTTACAGCAGGAGGTGGAAAAGTTTTCCTAGGCCTTTTAAAAAAGTGATCTAATTCCAGCTGTGACATGCCCCTCTCTCTATAGAATTCCCAGCAGCTATATGAAGCATCTGTAGGTACTCTTCAAAAACTTGAGTGTACATTCACAGTCAGGATTCTTATCTTTAATGAGGGCGAGCATTACCTAGGAAGTTGAAGAATTCTGTGAACCCCTTGATTGTAAAGTGTTCAGTTGTAAGGGATGGTTCTACCTTTTCCTCTCTTTTTTTTCTTTCCAGTAACAATATTTTCATTGAAACTTCCACAAAGCTGTTAAGGAGTGGATATTCGGTATCTTAATTGTTGAGGCTAAAGCTTTGGCATAAGAAATCCTGTGATATGACCTGATATTTGTAATGCTGTAAAGATAGTGATACTCAAAGTGCCGAAATGTAAGTGTGACTCATGTTTGTCTACAGAATAGTATTATAAATGTATATGTCTGGGGAAATTAAGTCCAGAACTTGGATGGGAGATGGATATCCAATGTTTGTTGGGACACTTCAGTATGACTGTTTTATCAAGGTGGTGTTTGCTGGGATTGGAGGGACTCTGTGAATATAAAAAGATATTGATATATATGGATTTAAACTTTAAAGAGCAAAACAACTAATTACACAATTATGATACTTACATCTTCTGAGAAGTACCTTTCAATTATGCCATATGCCAACTTGTATATATCTACGTTTTCATGGTTCTGGAGGAATTCAATCTTATCGAGCCCTGTAACAAATAATGAATGTTAGCATTTTTCAAAACTTTATCTTTTCTCTACATCAAGCTTTCTTCTTTCACACCCTTCACCGAACTCAGTCACGAACTTCTGCAGTTTCTCACCAGTGCTGTATCATCAGCGAACAACAACTGACTCACTTCCCAAGACCTCTCATCCACAATAGACTGCATACTTACCCCTCTCTAAAACTCTTGCATTCACCTCCCTAACAACCCCATCCATAAACAAATTAAACAATCATGGAGACATCACCCAACCCTACCACAAACCGAAATTCACTAGGAACCAATAACTTTCCTCTCTTCCTACTCGTACAAATGCCTTAAATCCTTGATAAAAACTTTTCACTGCTTCTAGCAACTTATCTCCCACACCATATGCACTTAATACCTTCCACAGAGCATCTTTATCAACTCTATCATATGCCTTCTCCAGATCCATAAATGCTACATACAAGTCCATCTGTTTTTCTAAGTATTTCTCACATACATTCTTCAAAGCAAACACCTGATCCACACATCCTCTACCACTTCTAAAACCACACTGCTCTTCCCCAATCTGATGCTCCGTACATTCCTTTACTCTCTTAATCAATACCCTCCCATATAATTTCCCAAGAATACTCAACAAACTTATACCTCAGTAATCTGAACACTCACCTTTATCCCCTTTGCCTTTGTACTTCACCATGAAACATACATATGTTGAATATCCTCACCAACCAGTCAACAATACAGTCACCCCCTTTTTTAATAAATTCCACTGCAATACCATCCAAACCCGCCACCTTGCCGGCTTTCATCTTCCGCAAAGCTTTCGCTAACTCTTCTCTGTTTACCAAACCATTTTCCCTGACCCTCTCACTTTGCACTCCATCTTGACCAAAACACCTTATGTCTGCCACTCTATCATCAAATACATTCAACAGACCTTCAAAATACTCACTCCATCTCCTTCTTACTTCACCATTACTTGTCAATACCTCCCCATTTGCCCCTTCACTGATGTTCCCAACTGTTCTCTTGTCTTATGCACTTTATTTACCTCCTTCAAAAAATCTTTATCTTTCTTTTCTTTCTTTCATACTATTCGCCATTTCTGCGTTAGCAAGGTAGCGTTAAGAACAGAGGACTGGGCCTTTGAGGGAATATCTTCACCTGGCCCCCTTCTCTGTTCCTTCTTTTTTGGAAAAAAAAAAAAAAAGAGAGGAGGATTTCTAGCCACCCGCTCCCTCCCCTTTTAGTCACCTTCTACGACACGCAGGGAATACGGGGGAAGTATTCTTTCTCCCCTATCCCCAGGGATAAAAAATCATTTAAGGAGAATATAAAAAATCTTTATATTCTCCTTGAAATTTAATGATAGTCCCTTATCCCAACTCTCATTTGCCCTCTTTTTCACCTCTTGCACCTTTCTTTTATACATCTCCCAGTCATTTGCACTACTTCCCTTCAAAAACTGTCCAAACGCCTCTCTCTTCTCTTTCACTAACAATCTTACTTCTTCATCCCACCACTCGCTACCCTTTCTAATCTGCCCACCTCCCACCTTTCTTATGCCACAAGATCTTTTGCACAAGCCATCACTGCTTCCCTAAATACATCCCATTCCTCTCTCACTCCCCTTACATCATTTGCTCACACCTTTTTCCATTCTGCACTCAATCTCTCCTGGTACTTACTCACACAAGTCTCCTTTCCTAGCTCACTTACTCTCACCACTCTCTTCACCTTAACATTCTCTCCTTTTCTGAAAACCTCTACAAATCTTCACCTTTGCCTCCACAAGATAATGATCAGACATCCCTCTAGTTGCCCCTTTCAGCACATTACTATCTTAATTATCATCATTATCATTATATCTAATTGCCATCTCCCACGTCAGCGAGGTAGCGCAAGGAAACAGACGAGGAATGGCCCAACCCACCTACAGGGTCGGAAGGGAGGGAGTGTAGGTTCTGGGAGCGTCGAAGCATGTGGGTAAGGTGAGAACATTATCTTGGAGAGCAAAAATGGGTATGTTTGAAGGAATAGTGGTTCCAACAATGTTATATGGTTGTGAAACATGGGATATAAATAGGGTTGTGCAGAGGAGGGTGAATGTGTTGGAAATGAAATATTTGAGGACATTATGTGATGTGAGGTGGTTTGATCGAGTGAGATGTGTGGTAATAAAAAGACTGTGGTTGAGAGAGCAGAAGAGGGTATGTTGAAATGGTTTGGACACATGGAGAGAATGAGTGAGGAAAGATTGACAAAGAGGATATATTATGCCAGAGGTGGAGGGAAGGAGAAGCAGGAGACCAAATTGTAGGTGGAAGGATGGAGTGAAAAAGATTATGAGTGATCGGGGCCTGAACATACAGGAGGGTGAAAGGCATGCAAGGAATAGAGGGAATTGGAATGATCTGGTATACTATGGTCAATTAGCTGTCAATGGACTGAACCAGGGCATGTGAAGCGTCTGGAGTAAATCATGGAAAGGTCTGTAGGGCCCAAATGGAGAAAGGAAGCTGTAGTTTTGGTGCATTACACATGACAACTAGAGACTAAATGTGAATGAATGTGGCCATTTTTGTCTCTTTCTGACACTACCTCGCTGGAGGGGGGGATGCTATTTCATGTGTGGCACAGTGGCCATGGGAATGGATGAAGGCAGTAACGATTTGGTTACAGGTCATAAAGACTGCCAAACATTATTTCAACCCCAGATTCATATTCAACAAGTATTCCTTATACTGAGGTTTTTAAGCAAACCTATTTCATTGATAAAAATGACAAAAATTGCACAATATCTTTTAGTCCAAAAATTCAAACATAATCAAACACATCTGTACTTAAAACAATAATGGAAAATATGTCAGAATGCTTCTCTACCCAATATACAAAATAAATAATCATTTAGCGACTGAATTATACGTTATAAAGTCTGCCAAACAATATTTGAACCCAAGATTTGTATTCTTCATAAAAATTATTCCTTATAATGAGATTTTGATCCAAATTTATTTCCTTTAGAAAAATACCAGAACTTTCAACCAAGATTCATATTCAGCATGAAAATTATTCCTTATACTGAGGTTTAGACAGTTTTTTCCTTGAGGAAAATACCAAAGTCTGCATAGTTCATGGTATTTCTAAGCCCAAAAATCATTTTGTTTCAGAGTATTTTTTAACCAAGAAAACTTCATGTTTCAAAATTGATACATAACATAATTGAACACTTCTATACTTAATAAACAGTCATAAAACAAACTTACAATGCTTCCCCAAGCTGATAAATATCCAATAAATACGAATCGAATCATACGTAAATGTTATAAAATTTGTAATCATTTGAAGAATTAAATACAGATCATAAAGATAGACACACATTTAATATTTAAACCCCAGATTCATGTTCAAGATGAAAATATTCATTATAATGAGGTTTTGATGTAAATCTATTTCCTAGAGAAAAATACCAAAAATTGAAGGTAGCATTTCTTTTTGGCCAAAAAACCTAATGTTAATTGATCCATAACATAATCGAACACTTCTACACTTAAAAGTCATAACAATATATGTCACAATCCTTCCCCTAGCCAAAAGATACCCAATAAATACAAAGCAAATCATCAGAAATGTTTTAAAACTGAAATCATTTAACAACTTAATTACTGGTTATAATGAACTCCAAACAATATTTCAACCCTAGATTCTTATTCAGCATGAAAAATATTCCTTACACTATGGTTGTTATGCAAATATATTGCCCATATTGTGCAAGAAAGTTTTCCTTTTAAAACTGAAATATAACATAATCAACCATTTCTATACTTAAAATAACCATAGAAAATATCTCACAATGCTTCCTCTAGGCAACAGGCACCAAATAAATATGAAGCAGATAATCAGAAAGTTTTAAAATTGTAATAATCTAACATCTTAATTACATGTATTTTTTTTTTTTCTTTTTTTTGCTTTGTCGCTGTCTCCCGCGTTTGCGAGGTAGCGCAAGGAAACAGATGAAAGAAATGGCCCAACCCACCCCCATACACATGTATATACATACGTCCACACACGCAAATATACATACCTACACAGCTTTCCATGGATTACCCCAGACGCTTCACATGCCTTGATTCAATCCACTGACAGCACGTCAACCCCGGTATACCACATCGCTCCAATTCACTCTATTCCTTGCCCTCCTTTCACCCTCCTGCATGTTCAGGCCCCGATCACACAAAATCTTTTTCACTCCATCTTTCCACCTCCAATTTGGTCTCCCTCTTCTCCTCGTTCCCTCCACCTCCGACACGTATATCCTCTTGGTCAATCTTTCCTCACTCATCCTCTCCATGTGACCAAACCATTTCAAAACACCCTCTTCTGCTCTCTCAACCACGCTCTTTTTATTTCCACACATCTCTCTTACCCTTACGTTACTTACTCGATCAAACCACCTCACACCACACATTGTCCTCAAACATCTCATTTCCAGCACATCCATCCTCCGGCGCACAACTCTATCCATAGTCCACGCCTCGCAACCATACAACATTGTTGGAACCACTATTCCTTCAAACATACCCATTTTTGCTATCCGAGATAATGTTCTCGACTTCCACACATTCTTCAAGGCTCCCAGAATTTTCGCCCCCTCCCCCACCCTATGATCCACTTCCGCTTCCATGGTTCCATCCGCTGCCAGATCCACTCCCAGATATCTAAAACACTTCACTTCCTCCAGTTTTTCTCCATTCACACTCACCTCCCAATTGACTTGACCCTCAACCCTACTGTACCTAATAACCTTGCTCTTATTCACATTTACTCTTAACTTTCTTCTTTCACACACTTTACCAAATTCAGTCACCAGCTTCTGCAGTTTCTCACATGAATCAGCCACCAGCGCTGTATCATCAGCGAACAACAACTGACTCACTTCCCAAGCTCTCTCATCCCCAACAGACTTCATACTTGCCCCTCTTTCCAAAACTCTTGCATTCACCTCCCTAACAACCCCATCCATAAACAAATTAAACAACCATGGAGACATCACACACCCCTGTTGCAAACCTACATTCACTGAGAACCAATCACTTTCCTCTCTTCCTACACGTACACATGCCTTACATCCTCGATAAAAACTTTTCACTGCTTCTAACAACTTGCCTCCCACACCATATATTCTTAATACCTTCCACAGAGCATCTCTATCAACTCTATCATATGCCTTCTCCAGATCCATAAATGCTACATACAAATCCATTTGCTTTTCTAAGTATTTCTCACATACATTCTTCAAAGCAAACACCTGATCCACACATCCTCTACCACTTCTGAAACCACACTGCTCTTCCCCAATCTGATGCTCTGTACATGCCTTCACCCTCTCAATCAATACCCTCCCATATAATTTGCCAGGAATGTCTATGTATATGTTTATATACATTGAAATGTATAGGTATGTATATGTGGGTGGGTTGGGCCATTCTTTCATCTGTTTCCCTGCGCTACCTCGCTAATACGGGAGACAGCGACAAAGTATAATAATTTCAACCCCATATTCATGTTCAACATGAAAAATATTCTTTATACTGAGATTTTGATGCAATTCTACTTACCTGTATTTTTTAGTCGAAAAAAGTTTGTTTCAAAACTGAAAGATGACATAATCAACATTATTATTATATTATCATTTTGCTTTGTCTCTGTCTCCCGCGTTAGCGAGGTAGCGCAAGGAAACAGATGAAAGAATGGCGCAACCTACCCACATATACATGCATATACATACACGTCTGCACACAGCACATATACATACCTATACATCTCAATGTATACATATATATACACACACAGACATATACATATATACCCATGTACATAATTCATACTGTCTGCCTTTATTCATTCCCATCGCCACCCCGCCACACATGGAATAACAACACCCTCCCCCCTCATGTGTGCAAGGTAGCGCTAGGAAAAAACCAACAAAGGCCCCATTCATTCACACTCAGTCTCCAGCTGTCATGTAATAATGCACCGAAACCACAGCTCCCTTTCCACAACCAGGCCCCACAGAACTTTCCATGGTTTACCCCAGACGCTTCACATGCCCTGGTTCAATCCACTGACAGCACGTCGACCCCGGTATACCACATCGTTCCAATTCACTCTATTCCTTGCACGCCTTTCACCCTCCTGCATGTTCAGGCCCCGATCACTCAAAATCTTTTTCACTCCATCTTTCCACCTCCAATTTGGTCTCCCACTTCTCCTCGTTCCCTCCACCTCTGACACATATATCCTCTTGGTCAATCTTTCCTCAATCATTCTCTCCATGAGACCAAACCATTTCAAAACACCCTCTTCTGCTCTCTCAACCACACTCTTTTATTACCACATATCTCTCTTACTCTTACATTACTTACTCGATCAAACCACCTCACACCACATATTGTCCTCAAACATCTCATTTCCAGTACATCCACCCTCCTGTGCACAACTCTTTCCATAGCCCACGCCTCGCAACCATACAACATTACTGGAACAACTATTCCTTCAAACATACCCATTTTTGCTTTCCGAGATAATGTTCTCGACTTCCACACATTCTTCAAGGCTCCCAGAATTTTCGCCCCCTCCCCCACCCATGATTCACTTCCGCTTCCATGGTTCCATCCGCTGCCAAATTCACTCCCAGATATCTAAAACACTTCACTTCCTCCAGTTTTTCTCCATTCAAACTTACCTCCCAATTTACTTGACCCTCAACCCTACTGTACCTAATAACCTTACTCTTATTCACATATACCCTCAACTTTCTTCTTTCACACACTTTACCAAACTCAGTCACCAGCATCTGCAGTTTCTCACATGAATCAGCCACCAGCGCTGTATCATCAGCAAACAACAACTGACTCACTTCCCAAGCTCTCCCATCCACAATAGACTGCATACTTGTCCCTCTTTCCAAAACTCTTGCATTCACCTCCCTAACAACCCCATTCATAAACAAATTAAACAACCATGGAGACATCACACAACCCTACCGCAAACCTACATTCACTGAGAACCAATCACTTTCCTCTCTTCCTACACATACACATGCCTTACATCCTCGATAAAAACTTTTCACTGCTTCTAACAACTTGCCTCCCACACCATACATTCTTAATACCTTCCACAGAGGATCTCTATCAACTCTATCATATGCCTTCTCCAGATCCATAAAAGCTACATACAAATCCGTTTGCTTTCCTAAGTATTTCTCACATACATTCCTCAAAGCAAACACCTGATCTACACATCGTCTACCACTTCTGAAACCACACTGCTCTTCCCCAATCTGATGCTCTGTACATGCCATCACCCTCTCAATCAATATCCTCCCATATAATTTACCAGGAATACTCAACAAACTTATACCTCTGTAATTTGAGCACTCACTCTTATCCCCTTTGCCTTTGTACAATGGCACTATGCAAGCACTATGCAACCAATCCTCAGGCACCTCACCATGAACCATACATTAAATAACCTTACCAACCAGTCAACAATACAGTCACCCCCTTTTTTAATAAATTCCACTACAATACCATCCAAACCCGCTGCCTTGCCGGCTTTCATCTTCCGCAAAGCTTTTACTACCTCTTCTCTGTTTACCAAATCATTTTCCCTAACCCTCTCACTTTGCACACCACCTCGACCAAAACACCCCATATCTGCCACTCTATCATCAAACACATTCAACAAATCTTCAAAATACTCACTCCATCTCCTTCTCAGATCACCACTACTTGTTATCACCTCCCCATAAGCCCCCATTTGTTCCCTTGTCTTACGCACTTTATTTACCTCCTTCCAGAACATCTTTTTATTCTCCCTAAAATTTAATAATGACATAAAATTTAATAATGACATAATCAAATGCTTATATTTTCATAGAAAATATCTTATAATGCATCCCCTAACTGATAAATACAAAATAAATAATAATTTAATGACTCAATGTCAGGTCATAAAGACTGCCTAAACTACATTTCAACCCAAGATTCATATTTGGCATGAAAATCACTTAGATGAAATTTTTTCCCAAGAGAAAAATATGGTATTTCTAAGCCCAAAACTCATCGTTTCAGAGTATTTTTTAGACCAAAAAACTTTGTTTCAAAACTGATACATAACATTATCAAACACTTCTATACTTGCAAGTCATAAAAAATGTCTCATAATGCTTTCCCTAGCCAATAGACACCCAAGAAATATGAAGCTAATCATCAGAAAATGTTATAAAATTCTAATAATTTAAAGACTTAATGACAGGTAATAAATACAGCTAAACCATATTATAACACAAGATTTGTATTCAGCATGAAAGTTATTCCATGTACTGATGTTTTGACACAAATCTATTTTTATGAGAAAAATACCAAAAATTTTTTATTTCGTAACTGAAATATAGTCAAATGCTTCTATACTTTAAATAAGTATGGAAAATCTTAAAGCTTCTCTTAGCTGATAGATACCCAATAAATACAAAGCAAATCATCAGAAAGTTTTAAAATTGTAATCATTTAACAACTTAATTGTAATAAAGACCACCAAACAACATTTTCAACCCCAGATTCATATTCAGCATGAAAAATATTCCTCATACCGAGATTCTGATGCAAATTTATTTCCCTGAGATAAATACGTAAAACTTTTTGTTTTGAAACTGAAATATATCAATACTTCTATACTTTAAATAACAATGAAACATGTCTTTAAATCCTTGTCCAAGCAGACAGATACCATTAAGAATATGAAGCAAATGAAAAAAGTTTGTTTAAAAATGTAATCATTCAAGTACACTATTAAGAGGAAAATAACTCCAAAATCTTTCAACCTCACATTTGCATTCAAAAGGAGAGACTGTCTTCAAACAGAGGTTGTAAAGCAAATGAGTTTCCTGGAGAAAAGTAACAAATATTGCAAGAAATTCTTAATTACTCAGACCGAAAACATTTCATTTCAAACTGATATATAACATAATCAAACGCTTCTATACTTAGAATGATCATGGAAAATATCTCATAATAGAATCAATTAATGGTTAGGTGAGGTTTTCACTAGCTTTATTGATTTCTATGAGTGTTTCACCTACCTTTAATTTCATTCACCCCAAATTTGCTCAAGTAGGCTGGAGCAATCTATCAGAAGCAAACGCACAATAATCAGACCACCCAGAAACCAGACTGATGCAGAAGACTGCAAAAATCACATATTTTTCAAATAACACTGTAAGCTAAGTTAATGTATGCTGCAGTAATCATATACAATTTTCAAATAACATCTCAAACAAGGTTACCACCGATTGCTGAGGAAAAGTAGGTCAAGTTTGCGTACACAAGGTTCTCATGAACTCTACTTAAGATTAGGAATGTTTCAACTGTTTCTATATCTTACCTTGTAAGCTGAAGCAATCTACCAAAAGTAACATCAAAAGCAAAGGGAAAATAATGTATGTGCAAAGAAAAGACAAAAACCATATATAATTAGGATCTGCTTCCATACATTCGGGTGAAGACAGTTACTCTTTCTGCAACTTTCTTGCACCCTTTACATTTAAGGTTTCACTTCATTTTTTTTTAAATGTTGAAGGCTCCAGTCATGGACAAAAGACCACATTAAGGCTGGGCCTTAATTGAAAATTGAGAGAATTAAGAAATGGAAAAAGAATAGACAAGGGAAAGTATTTACGAATTTTGGAGGAAGTGAAAGATCTGTCTTTAAAAATGTGCCAGGTCATAGTAATTGGAAAAACATAAGAAGGGAGAGAGTTCCAAAGCTTTGACGAGAAGGGAAAGAGGCAGGTATTAAAATGGCCCTCACTTGAGTAGCCAATGGCCACACAATACTCTTGTGATCCAGTAGCTTGACGAATTTTACGTGGTCTAGCTAGAGGTTGGGGCACACAAGCAGCCAGCTTTCTGGAGCAGAAACCAAAGTAATATCTATAGAAGAAGGAAAGTTAACCAACATTACGGCGTATGGCAAGGGGGTCAAATTTGGAAGTTGGCCTGGGACATCTTATAAGTCGGATCACCTTTGGCTCAACTGAACTTAAGACTTCACATCCATACATCAGAGTTAAGATATTTAGTCCTAAAACTTACACACTTAACTAATTTTTTTTCTTTTTGTTCATATATACTTTCAGTTCATCCCTAGTTTCTCTACCTTGCACAACTTTACTCTCAACTTCAGCTTTCATACTACCATCCTCAGTGAATTTTACTCCCAAATAAATAAACTTTGCAGCTTCCAACTCCTCACCTTTCAAACTAGAAATGCAATGTAACATTCCACCCCTTTGAAACACTAGTTTTATTTTGACTCATTCACTTTTAGCATCCTCCTCCTTCATTCATCATCAACCTAAAAGCACAGGTCAATCTGTACTAAACAACTGTGCTCACTTTTATTCTGTTTCTCCATGATTTTGCCAAACAAATATACCAACCCAACCCACTCTTATGTATTGCCCCATTTGTATATATGATGAATAACTACGGTGAAATCATACAACCTATATGCACAGCCATGTTCATTTCTTACTGCTCACTCACAATGATACAATCTCACACATGCATCACTTTCATTCTAAATGCTTTTAACAACATTCAAAAGTCTTCCATACACATTTATAAAGTCAGCATTCCAAGGTGCTTACTGTTCACTTCATCATATGCTTCTTCTTAATCCGTAAATGCAGTATTCAGTGTCTTCTTTTCTTCTTCAACTTTTTCACATGTACTCATGCAAAAATCTGATATACACATTTTTTTCCAACTTGTTCTTCACCTGTAAGGGATTCACTAACCTGTTCAAGACAATCACTAATCTAATATACATCTTATCAACTATGTTTAAAGAGATCATTCCTCTTTAATGAATTCAATTACTTCTACTTCCTTAACACTTACATGGTGGAACAACTTCTTTTATCCAGTTGCTGGGTGCAAGACAACTTTTCCACATTTCCATTCACGCTTTCCAAAACACTCAACAGCATCTCCACCTACACTATTCACCATCTCCCTACTAATCATATCTATTCTGGGTGTACTTAAACACAAACATAGTATTTCTATTCTTACATGCCAAATATTTAAGCTTACCACCACATTCTTCTATCATGTTGGCCACCATCTCCACATCTTCACCCGCTCGGCTGAGAATGTTGGAGATGCCATCAAGCACTACTTGAATGACCTGTGTGTCCTTGCAGGTTAACAGGTTACAGAAAGGTGGAATTACACCTTCACCAACAAGATATGCCACCTGAAATAAATTTGTATCTTTACAAATAAACTTCTATCGCTACATAACAATTCAAACAAAATAAGAAAATATACAAATACAACTAAAACGGTCAAAGATGAATGTAGTCCTTACCTGTTATGGAAGAGAAAGACTACCCATATACAATAACCTCCAACAAGATTTGGCTATGAAGCAGGGCTAATGCTTGGAGTTTGCCTATGTTTTGCTATCTATCTAACTATAATTATCATTCTAACCCTTTGAGTGTGCAACTGATTTTATTATTTGGCTTATCTCTCAATGTGCAAAACCAACAAAATCATTCTTTTTCATGAAGAGTTGGATACACCATAAAAAAGAAAAAAAAAATTGTGAATTACAACTTACCTATTACTCACTTATGAAAAACCTGTACTTTAATGGACTGGTCAATCCTAAGTATGCAAAAAAAAAAAATCATAACTTATTCATTCATATAATTAGGTGCACAAAAACTATCACATCTTTTGAATTCAAGATTAAGCATAACTAGATTTGGAAAACACAGTATCTACCAGATTGGCCAATTCTAAGTATAGGCAGTGGAGGCATATCAGTAATTGCTGCAAGTAGAAGGTCCCAAGAGGAAGCATGTAATCATCCACTTTGGTCATTAGTAGGCTATAGCAAGGTCTCTAGGTGAATCTAAAGGCTGAATCTTTGTTTAGTTGTGATCTGTAGCCAGCCAACAGAGCCTCCAATGCATATGGAACTCAAACTATGGCATAGAGTCTTAACTGTTGCGCTGAGCACTGGAAGGGTTAATGGGGTGGATCAGGTGAAATACAGCCTTAGCAACATCACAACACATCCTCAACCCATGTGTGTTTAAGGAAAACATGAGTAGATTACCACATTTATACATTTATCATTATTTATCATACTTGATTGCCGTTTCCCACGTCAGCGAAGTAGCACCAGGAAACAGACAAAGAATGGCCCATCCACTCACTCTTTTTTTATTATACTTAACCACTGTCGTGCATTAGCCAGGTAGTGCAAGGAAACAGATGAGGAATGGCCCAACCCAGCCACATACACATGTATGTATATATAAACGCCCACAAATGCACATATACATACATACACATTTCAACGTATAAATATGTGTCATAATTAGTTGCTGTCTCCCGCGTTAGCAAGTTAGTACAAGGAAACAGACAAAAGAATGGCCTAAACCACCCACATACACATGTATATACATAAACGTCCACAAACGCAAATATATGTACCTATACATTTCAACGTATATATACATATACATACACAGACATATACATATATCTATCCTCCAAATTCCAGTTATAGTAAGTAAATTATTCATTGCAACTGATCTTCTTACTTTGACTATCCTGACCAATATGTAATCAAATTTCACATCCACACATCAGTGTTGGAGAAATAATCCTTCATGCAAGCTTCTTGACCACTTTATACTTAATTGTTTTTCCATTCACCACAGCTTTTTGGCACCTCTTAGTTTCCTCACTTGTATGAGTGTACTTTACCTTTCATACTGCTATTCTTACTAAACTTTAAACCAGATACCTAAACTCATTCACAACTACCTGGGTAACACCATGCAAAGTAAACTTAAAATGTGACTTACCATCTCTTTCCAAACTTGTTATATCTCACTTTTAGTACTCTCCTAAATACATCTTAGATCCAGCCTAACATTCCCTCCAACCCTTACCTATGTATTAACAATACATTCCACTTATTCTTTTTCTCTTTGGCTTTCTTTGCCACTTGTTTAAGTCAACAAATCTGATCCACTTTTTTTTTCTCATTTTATTTATTATTTATACTTTGTCGCTGTTTCCCACGTCAGTGAGGTAGCGCAAGGAAACAGATGAAAGAATGGCCCAACCCAGCCACATACACATGTATGTATATATAAACGACCACAAATGCACATATACATACATACACATTTCAACGTATAAATATGTGTCATAATTAGTTGCTGTCTCCCGCGTTAGCAAGTTAGTACAAGGAAACAGACAAAAGAATGGCCTAAACCACCCACATACACATGTATATACATAAACGTCCACAAACGCAAATATATGTACCTATACATTTCAACGTATATATACATATACATACACAGACATATACATATATCTATCCTCCAAATTCCAGTTATAGTAAGTAAATTATTCATTGCAACTGATCTTCTTACTTTGACTATCCTGACCAATATGTAATCAAATTTCACATCCACACATCAGTGTAGGAGAAATAATCCTTCATGCAAGCTTCTTGACCACTTTATACTTAATTGTTTTTCCATTCACCACAGCTTTTTGGCACCTCTTAGTTTCCTCACTTGTATGAGTGTACTTTACCTTTCATACTGCTATTCTTACTAAACTTTAAACCAGATACCTAAACTCATTCACAACTACCTGGGTAACACCATGCAAAGTAAACTTAAAATGTGACTTACCATCTCTTTCCAAACTTGTTATATCTCACTTTTAGTACTCTCCTAAATACATCTTAGATCCAGCCTAACATTCCCTCCAACCCTTACCTATGTATTAACAATACATTCCACTTATTCTTTTTCTCTTTGGCTTTCTTTGCCACTTGTTTAAGTCAACAAATCTGATCCACTTTTTTTTTCTCATTTTATTTATTATTTATACTTTGTCGCTGTTTCCCACGTCAGTGAGGTAGCGCAAGGAAACAGATGAAAGAATGGCCCAACCCACCCATATACACATGTATATACATACATGTCCACACACGCACATATACATACTTATACATCTCAACGTATACATATATATACAAACAGACATATACAAATATACACATGTACATGATTCATACTGTCTGCCCATATTCATTCCCGTCGCCACCCCGCCAAACATGGAATGACAGCCCCCTCCCCCTGCATGTGCATGAGGTAGCATTAGGAAAAGACAACAAAGGCCACATTCGTTCACACTCAGTCTCTACTGTCATGTATAATGCACCGAAACCACAGCTCCCTTTCCACAACCAGGTCCCACAAAAACTTTCCATGGTTTAACCCAGACGCTTCACATTCCCTGGTTCAATCCATTGACAGCATGTCGACCCCGGTATACCACATCGTTCCAATTTACTCTATTCCTTGCACATCTTTCACCCTCCTGCATGTTCAGGCCCCGATCACTCAAAATCTTTTTCACTCCATCTTTCCACCTCCAATTTGGTCTCCCACTTCTCCTCGTTCCCTCCACCTCTGATACATATATTCTCTTGGTCAATCTTTCCTCACTCATTCTCTCCATGTGACCAAACCATTTCAAAACACCCTCTTCTGCTCTCTCAACCACGCTCTTTATTACCACACATCTCTCTTACTCTTACATTACTTACTCGATCAAACCACCTCACACCACATATTGTCCTCAAACATCTCATTTCCAGCACATCCACCCTCCTCCGCACAACTCTATCCATAGCCCACGCCTCACAACCATACAACATTGTTGGAACCACTATTCCTTCAAACATACCCATTTTTGCTTTCCGAGATAATGTTCTCAACTTCCACACATTCTTCAAGGCTCCCAGAATTTTCGCCCCCTCCCCCACCCTATGATTCACTTCCGCTTCCATGGTTCCATCCGCTGCCAAATCCACTCCCAGATATCTAAAACACTTCACTTCCTCCAGTTTTTCTCCATTCAAACTTATCTCCCAATTTACTTGACCCTCAACCTTACTGTACCTAATAACCTTGCTCTTATTCACATTTACTCTTAACTTTCTTCTTTCACACACTTTACCAAACTCAGTCACCAGCTTCTGCAGTTTCTCACATGAATCAGCCACTACCGCTGTATCATCAGTGAACAACAAGTGACTCACTTCCCAAGCCCTCTCATTCACAACAGACTGCATACTTGCCCTCTCTCCAAAACTCTTGCATTCACCTCCCTAACAACCCCATCCATAAACAAATTAAACAACCATGGAGACATCACACACCCCTGCCGCAAACCCACATTTACTGAGAACCAATCACTTTCCTCTCTTCCTACACGTACACATGCCTTACATCCTCGATAAAAACTTTTCACTGCTTCTAACTACTTGCCTCCTACACCATATATTCTTAATACCTTCCACAGAGCATCTCTATCAACTCTATCATATGCCTTCTCCAGATCCATAAATGCTACAAACAAATCCATTTGCTTTTCTAAGTATTTCTCACATACATTCTTCAAAGCAAACACCTGATCCACACATCCTCTACCACTTCTGAAACCACACTGCTCTTCCCCAATCTGATGCTCTGTACCTGCCTTCACCCTCTCAATCAATACCCTCCCATATAATTTACCAGGAATACTCAACAAACTTATACACATATATATACATAAATAAAGTGCATAAAGTTAAATAAAGTGCTTAAGACAAGAGAACAAGTGAACAAGAACAAGTGAAGGGGGCTAATGGGGAGGTAATAACAAGTAGTGGTGAAATGAGGAGATGGAGTGAATATTTTGAAGGTTTGTTGAATGTGTTTGATGATAGAATGGCAGACATAGGGTGTTTTGGATGAGATGGAGTGTGAAGTGAGAGGGTCAGGGAAAATGGTTTGGTAAACAGAGAAGAGGTAGTGAAAGCTTTGTGGAAGATAAAAGCCGGCAAGGCGGCGGGTTTGGATGGTATTGCAGTGGAATATATTAAAATTGGGGTGACTGTGTTGTTGACTGGTTGGTAAGAATAGTCAATGTATGTATGGATCATGGTGAAGTGCCTGAGGATTGGCGGAATGCATGCATAGTGCCACTGTACAAAGGTACAGGGAATAAAGGTGAGTGTTCAGATTACAGAGGTATAAGTTTGTTGAGTATTCCTGGGAAATTATATGGGAGGGTAATGATTGAGAGGGTGAAGGCATGTACAGAGCATCAGATTGGGGAAGAGAAGTGTGGTTTCAGAAGTGGTAGAGGATGTGTGGATCAGGTGTTTACTTTGAAGAATGTATGTGAGAAATACTTAGAAAAACAGATGGACTTGTATGTAGCATTAATGGATCTGGAGAAGGCATATGATAGAGATGCTCTGTGGAAGGTATTAAGAGTACATGGTGTGGGAAGTAAGTTGCTAAAAGCAGTGAAAAGTTTTATCAAGGATGTTAGGCATGTGTACGAGTAGGAAGAGAGGAAAGAGATTGGTTCCCAGTGAATGTTGGTTTGCGGCAGGGGTGCGTGATGTCTCCATGGTTATTTGTTGTTTAATTTGTTTATGGATGGGGTGGTTAGGGAGGTGAATGCAAGAGTTTTGGAGAGAGGGCAAATATGCAGTCTGTTGCGGATGAGAGGGCTTGGGAAGTGAGTCAGTTGTTGTTCGCTGATGATATAATGCTGGTGGCTGATTTGAGTGAGAAACTGCCAAAGTTGGTGACTGAGTTTGGTAAATTGTGTGAAAGAAGAAATCTGAGAGTAAATGTAAATAAGAGCAAGGTTATTAGGTTCAGTAGGGTTGAGGGACAAGTCAATTGGGAGGTAAGTTTGAATGGAGAAAAACTGGAGGAAGTGAAGTGTTTTAGATATCTGGGAGTGGATTTGGCAGCGGATGGAACCATGGAAGCGGAAGTGAGCCACAGGGTGGGGGAGGGGGCGAAGGTTCTTGGAGCGTTGAAGAATATGTGGAAGGCGAGAACGTTATCTCAGAGAGGAAAAATGGGTACGTTTGAAGGAATAGTGGTTCCAACAATGTTATATGGTTGCGAGGCATGGGCTATAGACAGGGCTGTGCGGAGGGTGGATGTGCTGGAAATGAAACGTTTGAGGACAATATGTGGTAAGAGGTGGTTTGATTAAGTAATGAGAGGGTAAGAGAGATGTGTGGTAATAAAAAGAGTGTGGTTGAGAGAGCAGAAGAGGGTGTATTGAAATGGCTTGGTCACATGGAGAGAATGAGTGAGTAAAGATTGACAAAGAGGATAAATGTGTCATAGGTGGAGGGAATGACAGGTGGGAGACCAAACTGGAGGTGGAAGGATGGAGTGAATAAGATTTTGAGTGATCAGGGCATGAACATATAGGAAGGTGAAAGGCGTGCAAGGAATAGAGTGAATTGGAATGATATGGTATACCGGGGTTGACGTGCTGTCAATGGAATGAACCAGGGCATGTGAAGCGTCTAGGGTAAACTATGGAAAGTTTTGTGGGGCCTGGATGTGGAAAGGGAGCTGTGGTTTCAAAGCATCATATATGACAGCTAGAAACTGAGTGTGAAGGTTTCAGTGCATTACACATGACAGCTAGAAACTGAGTGTGAACGAATGTGGCCTTTGTTGTCTTTTCCTAGCGCTACCTCACATACCTGCAGAGGGAGGGGGTGCTGTTTCATGCGTGGCAGGGTGGCGACGGGAATGGATGAAGGCAGCAAGTATGAATATGTACATGTGTATGTGTGTATGTATATGTCTGTGTCTGTATATGCATGTATACATAAAATGTATAGGTATGTATATGTGCGTGTGTGGGCATTTATGTATATACACGTGTGTGTGGGTGGGTTGGGCATGGTTGGGCCATTCTTTCATCAGTTTTCAAGCACTATCTCACTAACATGGGAGACAGCGACTAAGCATAATATATAAATAAAAAAGTAAATAACCCATACATGCAAATATACACACATACACATATCAAGATACACACATATGCATACACAGACATATAAACACACGTACATATTCATGCTTGCCTTCATCCATTCCTGACACTACCCCACCCCACAGGAAACAGCCTCACTACCCCTGCTTCAGTGAGGTAGTACCAGGAAAACAGACAAAAAAGGCCACATTCATTAACACTCAGTTTCTACCTGTCATGTGTAATGCACTGAAAACACAGCTCCCTATCCACATCGTTATGTTGATACATTCTGGTCCTATGGCATAAATAAAACCCCATACATTCAAATACTTCCTTTCTTTCATACTAGTTTAACATTTCCCATGTTAGCAAGGGAGCAGCATGAACAGATGAAGAAAGACCTCATTCACTTACATCCATTCTACAGTTGTCATGTGCAATGCGCCAAATCAAAGTCCTCCCCTGTCCACAACCAGGCCCACAGTCTTTTCCTTAGTTTCCCACAGCTGCTTCACATGCCACCACATCACCCCCTGTATATCACATCATGTCAACTCACTCTATCCCATTCACACCTTTCACCCTCCTGCATGTTCAGGTCCTAAGCACACAAAACCTTAACCCCATCCTCCTATCTCCAATTTGGTCTTCCTCGCCTTGTTTCCTCCATTTCTGACACATACATCCTCTACAAACTGTTGACAAAAACAAATTAATGTTTACTAAATATTCACCTCACAGGATCATTGTTGTATTAACTTTTGCTGACTTCTGTAATTTGCCTTATCTAGAGACAACTCACTTCCAGTGTACATGCCCCAGATGTCATGCAACAGCATATATTTGTGCAAACAACCGATGCAGAATTCATAAAGCTCAAGTACCTTCATTGATGAAACTGCTTGGCCTTTCCATTAAAATGGGCCCAAGAGTATGTACACTTTCACAACAACATTCCTTAAACAATTCATGCAAGGCCAACAGATCTTATCCCATGCACTATCCTACACTTCGCAATTCTCTCATTTGTGTCACTTTCTGCAAAGCACTCACTAACTTTTCATGCTGCTTCTTCTTTTCTTTCATACTATTCACCATCTCCCGCGTTAGCAAGGTAGCGTTAAGAACAGAGGACTGGGCCTTTGAGGGAATATCCTCACCTGGCCCCCTTCTCTGTTCCTTCTTTTGGAAGATTGAAAAAACGAGAGGGGAGGATTTCCAGCCTCCCACTCCCTCCCCTTTTAGTTGCCTTCTACGACATGCAGGGAATACGTGGGAGGTATTCTTTCTCCCCTATCCCCAGGATGTTGCTTCTATGTCATAAATTACTGGAGAACAACTAAAATTATTACATAAGTCATGCGCTAATAATGCACTGACTTCCATCACTATCATCTGCAGAATTCTACTTTCATTCCACAAGCACCATTACACTTAACATAGGATCTTGGACATTTGTTTGGGCTATTGTTAGGGCAATACACAAATAAATAACAAGAGCAATGGATCAACCTATGGCAAACAATAGGCTGTGGTGACACACGGATTTCCTAGCTACAGGACTACGTGGACAACAGAGCCATGAGTTCTGTAATTGCAAGCACCATTTTACCTAACACCAGTATCCTCACATGTGCAAAAATAAGGGAGCTCCTGAAATGTTGGACTGAGGATGTCAGAACACATTAAGTCTTGCAGTTATCTCCATTACCATATAAAAGAGTTACTATATATATGGCATTACTACTGTTGCTACATCATGACTAAAACAACATTAGCTCTGACCTTGCGAAAGGCATGATTTTAACCTAGAATCCTCACTAGCCCTGCAAACGTGTACAACCCACATAAATGCAGTGGAGCCACAAGGACAAAATCAGCAAGAGAAGCAAACAGACATCAAGCAATGCCACACTCATGCTTCTTACTGTTTACAACAAACATCAGTATAATTACTCCTGAAAATTAGTCTAGGAAAATTACCACAAACACAGCAGTAAGCTGCACATACCCCAAAATTTCAGATATCCTCACCATCCTGAGCATACAAATCAGTCCACAGAAACGAGGTATCACTGTGTGTACCCACCTGCTGTTTACTGCCTGATATGGTTAAGTTACTAATGGCCCATGCTGCCTCCTTCTGAGTTTGAAACTCCCCTTTTGTTAACTGCGTTATTATCATTGGGATGAGGCCTGCATCAATCACTGCCTGTACCTGCTGCTTGTTGCCTGCTGTGATATTGCTCAAGAACCAAACTGCCTCCTGGAATAAAAGTTCCTAAATGTGATATAAAGGCATAACTTTTAAAAGTTAAGATTTCATTAGATGTGCAATGAAAAGAATTCTTGATTATTTGCATACCTCAGTACTGAAAAGCACAAAAATATAGTAAATCTCTAGCATAAACAAATACAGCTCATCCATTGCCCATATAAGAGTAGCATATTTACCAGAATTTTTCTATAATGTAACTTATAAATCAGTTCTTTTTTCTAAGTGACTGACATGGCATAGGCAAAATATGCCCCAATCAAAGGCCATTTCGGGTGAAAAATATAAAGTGAAAAAAGAAAGAAAACTAATCAGGATTCCGCAGGTGTTTGTAGTCCTAACACTTAAAGGTAGAAAAATTATAGAAAAGAGAGGAGAGTACAGGGAAAAGGGGTATCATAATGGTCAATCCTCAAGTGGCCAGTTTCCACACAAAAACTGCAGGAAGTAGCAGCCAGACATGTGCAGGCCTCTACGGTAAGGACACATGTAGGTAGCTTACGAGAAGTGACAAAAATAATAGGAAATGAAAGAATGCAGTAAAACTGCAGCATACAAAAAGGGATAGTTGAAAAGAGGTAATACCAGGATAATTAATGAAACAGAAGGCTTCTATTCCACTTTGTTTAAACCCTTCCCTTACTATCCCAAGTATATCTAGGATGAGATTTTGTGTAAATAATTACAGAGTTAACTTGGGTCACTTACGATTTCAGGATTATTATCCTAAGATAACTCATGTGGGGTTTAAATATGCTTTCCATCATTCCCAACACAAAAGAGCAAAACTGGAGTATTTCTCTCAAGATATGCATCACAAAAAATAGCTAAAATCTGCAAGATACAGCACAATTGGGCATCTCTCACAGGAGATACAAGAATCTACCTAATTTTTGCTTACTATTCCAATGTTTCTCACTCAAATATGCTAAGTGATAATGAATATGGTAGTGATAACTATGCAGACACAAAAATGAAGATAATACCTCAGTCCCCAGGAGGAGGTAGGACTCTGATTGGTCAAAGGCAGGCCCAAAATGAGCAAGCTGCCACTGCTACATGAAAATGACTGGCAATGATGAGGGGAAAACCAACATTACCCTATCACTTACATAGGATAACAAAATATCCTAACCTAATCATTTTCACAGGAAAAATCAGCAGAAGAAAGAAGATAGATGTAGAATGAATACTTGAGTATATTCAAGTCAGGTATAGTGACAACAGGATAGAGGTCACCATTTCCTGCCATAGCAAGGTAGTGCTAGGGACAGACAAAGAAAAGGCCTCACTGCTCATATCCATTCTATAGCTGTCATGTGTAATGTACTGATATCACAGTCCCCTATCCACAATCAGACTCTGAAGAGTTTCTGAGGTTCCCCCTGCTGTTATATATGCCCTGGTTCAGTCCAATGACAGCACATCGCCACCAGTAAACCACATTGCTCCAATTCAATCTATTCCGTGAATGCTGTTCAACCTCCTTCCAACTTCCTTCATGCTTAGATCCTAAGCACTCAAACATTTTTCACTCCATCCTTCAATCTCCAAATGATGGCATTTAAAACCTTTCAAGGAAGCCTCGTTCTTAAAACCTCATCCATACTGCAAAGCTGTTGAAGTGAAATATTAAATAATGGATCTCCAAAGAAAACTCTTCAACTAATGTTTTAGTACAATATATACACATCAAACAGATGAAATCTATTCTATGTGTTTTATCATTTTCCAGTTTTCAAACATTATCCAAGGATAATATCTAAGAAATGAATAGGAAATGTGTCTTGCTGACTGAACATCTTTAGCAAATACAAATCACAAACCTTGTTGATTTTCTCCTTTTGGTGTGTGAGGAGAGCTGGAAAATGAAACAGAGCACCACAGTTGAGGACTACTTGTGTCTGATCGTCTGTACCAGTTACTATATTACCCACAGCTCTTAAAGCAGCTGTTTGAACCTGTTCAAGGGAAGCATATCAATCAATAAAGGTTTCTTTCATGTGTGCCTCTCGTCCTTAAACACAATATTAATTTCATTACAATATGAAATTTTTCAGTAAGTATAGCAATGGATGGTCACTATTATCACCAAAAAAAAGAACTAAAGGTGAAAATATTTCTCACATAAACCCGAGATGCCAGAAAAAACTTACCTTAACCTCCTTATGTGAAAGAAGTGGTATAAGCTTCGGTACTACACCACTGTCTATTACCAATTGAATATTTGCATTACCCCCATCAGTCAGGTAACTCAGCGCCCAAACTGTGTCCACCAGAATCTGATAAAGCAAGAAACCACACAACAAAATCATTCCCATTTGCATATACAATGAAAACTTAAGTCACTTTTGCACTTAGATTGCATCTTGCTAAAGGTTTTTATTGAAAATAGAAGCAGTATTTATTTCTCTAAACACTAAGAATATTAGACCATATTTTGGAAATGTTCAGTATTAAGTAAACAGGAAAAAATCCTCATATTTGCTGAGGAACTGGACCATAAATTAAACTTCTCTTGACTCACAGATGTGTCCTGGTGGTGTATCAGTATATTAAGAGCAGGCAATATCTCCTTTATCGTTTGCTGAGGAGGGGGTGGTTCTTTGTTGCGACACAGATTAACGACAACCCACGTCACATTCCGTAAAAATCCAAGTGGTATATCCGGGTTTATAAAGCTGAGGAGGGGTTGAACGACACCCAGGGAGATGACGTAATCTCTGAGTTGTGGCCCATCACCAATTATATTACCTGAGCAGTAAATAAACTATTTCATTACTATAGAGTCAATCTTTACATTCACATGATTCATCTTATGTTTGATAAAGAATGTTCATGTATAATTCTGTTGAAGCATTTATTGTCTACACAACTCATACTGAAAAAGACTATGAGGATCTTCAAAATATACAATATGACATTCTCCAAACTACAAAAACTGTTCCAAGGCCTAATTCTATATGACTTGTTTAGCTATGGCTGCTGTGTTGTATTATGATCACAGACTGGCTATTGCTTTCAAATGCCTAAGAGACTGCCTACTTTCTCAGAAAAAATATAAGATCACAAATAGCCCAAGGTCTTCTTCCAATCAAAGAAATTATATTGTCAAAATTTTATGTGACTGGAAAGCCTCAAATAAAAAGAAAGAAAACTTTAATATTCTGAAAACATAATAGAGCACAAAAAGAGTAAGAACTGTAAGTTCTGTAAGTAAAACTTTCTCTACAGCAATGTTCTGTGAGCCATGAGAGTATCCGAAACCTCTGGGGGTTACAAGCTTCTTAACCCCCTATCTTACTGGTGAGGTAAATGCCTCTAACCCTTCATTAACCACTTAATCAGTAGCAATGGTGAGGTTCAGCCTTAGTCTACCCTCTGACCAAAGAACAATCTACACTCAGTGAAGACATCACTGTCCTCTGGCATCAGTACAGACACAAATCATTATTTTCAAGACACAAAAGTCAACCTGATAAAGGTTAGCATTAGTCAGAGATAAACTTTTCAAAGGAAACAGGGAGGGGAAAAATACAAAGGCAAAATACTTGAGAGACAGAGTCCTGGAAATTTTTTTCACATTTCAAAACTTACATTTTTCAAGGTTAATTTGCCTTGAAAAATATGAGATGCAACCAACATGGAGGATGAGAGTAAAGGAAATACTTCATCATGAGGCCACATAAACCAAGAAAACCAGCTTAAATGTCATCTTTGGCACCCAAGGGTCCCTTTCCCTGACAAAAGGAGCCCCAGTGTTATATCAGATCAAACACCTACAATATCACTGATAAACGTGATGAGGAAACAAAGATCTCTCGATTAACCTTCCCCAAGGGAAGGTTCCTCAGAAAGGCTAAAAACAGATTACCTTCCCAAATTCATGGACTCTGCCATACAAGTAAACTGGATTCACTAAAACAAGCCCCTTTGTCCAGAAAGAAACATTTCCAACTGAAGATTTTAAGGTTTTGGATACAAAAAGACAACACCTTTAGAATCTCTAGTGATGAATGTGATTCTCTCAATTTTCACAAGCCATATCGACTAGATATTAAGTATCAAGTCTAAAACCATTGGTTTCCAACTATTTCACCACCAAGGACCCTATTTGATTCATATTTCCTTCAGCAGACCCCATGTTTCTTTAAGATTACATCCTCTCAATAAGCTTCATTTTAGTTAACTAATAACTAATCTATTTTCCTATTTTTCCAAGACACGTGAAATGCCTAGGGTAAACCATGGAAAGGTCTGAGGGGCCTAGATGCAGAGAGGAAGCTGTGGTTTCAGTGCACTACACATAACAGCTAGAGACTGTGTGTGATTGAATGTGGCTTTTTTTGTCTGTTTTTCTGGTGTTCCCTCCCTGAATCAGGGGGCAGCGATGCTGTTTCCTATGGGGTGGGGAGGTGCAAGGAATGGATTGAAGGCTATGTTTGAAGGAATAGTGGTTCCAACAATGTTATATGGTTGCGAGGCTTGGGCTAAAGATAGGGCTGCATGAAGGGTGGATGTATTGGAAATTAAATGTTTGAGTACAATATGCGGTGTGAGGTGGTTTGATCGAGTAAGTAACGGAAGGGTGAGAGAGATGTGTGGTAATAAAAAGAGTGTGGTTGAGAGAGCAGAAGAGGGTGTATCGAAATGGTTTGGACACATGGAGCGAATAAGAGGGGAAAGATTGACAAAAAGGATATATGTGTCAGAGGTGGAGGGAACAAGGAGAAGCAGGAGACCAAATTGGAGGTGGAAGGGTGGAGTGAAAAAGATTTTGAGCGATTGGGGCCTGAACATACAGGAGGGTGAAAGGTGTGCAAGGAATACAGTGAATTGGAACAATGTGATATAGCAGGATTGACGTGCTGTTAATGGATTGAACCATGGCATGTGAAGAGTCTGTGGTAAGCCATGGAAACGTCTGTGGGGCCTGGATGTGGAAAGGGAGCTGTGGTTTCAGTGCATTACATATGACAGCTGAGTGTGAATGAATGTGGCCTCTTTGTCTTTTCCTGGAGAAATGCATGTATAGTTCCATTGTACAAAGGCAAAGGGGATTAAGGTGAGTGTTCAAAATACAAAGCAATAAGTTTGAGTATTCCTGGGAAATTATATGGGAGGGTATTGATTGAGAGGGTGAAGGCATGTACAGAGCATCAGATTGGGGAAGAGCAGTGTGTTTTCAGAAGTGGTAGAGGATGTGTGGATCAGGTGTTTGCTTTGAAGAATGTATGTGAGAAATACTTAGAAAAACAAATGGATTTGTATGTAGCATTTATGGATCTGGAGAAGGCATATGATAGAGTTGATAGACATGCTCTATGGAAGGTATTAAGAGTATATGGTGTGGGAGGAAAGTTCTTAGAAGCAGTGAAAAGTTTTTAATCGAGGATGTAAGGCTGTGTATGTGTAGGAAGAGAGGAAAGTGATTGGTCTCAGTGAATGATGGTTTGCGGAAGGGGTGTGTGATGTCTCCATGGCTGTTTAATTTGCTTATGGATGGAGGTGAATGCAAGAGTTTTGGAAAGAGGGGCAAGTAAGCAGTCTGTTGTGGATGAGAGAGCTTGGGAAGTGAGTCAGTTGTTGTTTGCTGATGATACAGCGCTGGTGGCTGATTCGGGTGAGCAACTGCAGAAGATGGTGACTGAGTTTGGTAAAGTGTGTGATACAAGAAAGCTGAGAGTAAATGTGAATAAGAGCTAGGTTATTAGGTACAGTAGGGTGGAGGGACAGGTCAATTGGGAGGTAAGTTTGAATGGAGAAAAACCAGAGGAAGTGAAGTGTTTTAGATATCTGGGAGTGGATTTGGCAGCAGATGGAACCATGGAAGTGAAAGTGAATCATAGGGTGGGGGAGGGGGCGAAAGTTCTGGGAGCGTTGAAGAATGTGTGGAAATCAAGAACATTATCTCGGAAAGCAAAAATGGGTATGTTTGAAGGAACAGTGGTTCCAACAACATTATATGGTTGTGAGGCATGGGCTATAGATAGAGTTGTGCGGAGGAGGGTGGATATGCTGGAAATGAGATGTTTGAGGACACTATGTGGTGTGAGGTGGTTTGATCGAGTAAGTAATAATAGAGTAAGAGAGATGTGTGGTAATAAAAAGAGTGTGGTTGAGAGAGCAGAGGAGGGTGTTTTGAAATAGTTTGGTCACATGGAGAATGAGTGAGGAAAGATTGACCAAGAGGATATATGTGTCAGAGGTGGAGGGAATGAGGAGAAGTGGGAGACCAAATTGGAGGTGGAAAGATGGAGTGAAAAAGATTTTGAGTGATCGGGGCCTGAACATGCATGAGGGCGAAAGGCGTGCAAGGAATAGAGTGAACTGGAACGATGTGGTATACCGAACTCAACATGTTGTCAATGGATTGAACCAGGGCATGTGAAGCGTCTGAGGTAAACCATGGAAAGTTCTGTGGGGCATGGATGTGGAAAGGGAGCTGTGGTTTCGGTGCATTATACATGACAGCTAGAGACTGAGTGTGAATGAATGTGGCCTTTGTTGTCTTTTCCTTGCGCTACCTCGTGCACATGCGGGGGGAGGGGGTTTGTTATTTCATGTGTGGTGGGGTGACAATGGGAATAAATAAAGGCAGACAGTATGAATTATGTGCATGTGTATATATGCATATGTCTGTGTGTGTATATATATATGTATACATTGAGATGAATAGGTATGTATTTTTGCGTGTGTGGATGTGTATGTATATACATGTGTATGTGGGTGGGTTGGGCCATTCTTTCGTCTGTTTCCTTGCGCTACCTCACTAACACAGGAGACAGCGACAAAGTAAAATAAATAAATAAAATAAAATATATATTTATGGATCTGGAGAAGGCATATGATAGAGATGCTCTGTGGAAGGTATTAAGAGTATATGGTGTGGGAGGCAAGTTGCTGGAAGCAGTGAAAAGTCTTTATCATGGATGTAAGGCATGTGTACGAGTAGGAAGAGAGGAAAATGATTGGTTCTCAGTGAATGTCGGTTCGCGGCAGGGGTGGGTGATGTCTCCATGTCTGTTTAATTTGTTTATGGATGGGGTTGTTAAGGAGGTAACTGCAAGAGCTTTGGAGAGAGGGGCAAGTATGCAGTCTGTCATGGATGAGAGAGCTTAGGAAGTGAGTCAGTTTTTGTTCGCACATGATACAGTGCTGGTGGCTGATTCTGGTGAGAAACTGCAGAAGATGATGACTGAGTTTGGTAAAGTGTGTGAAAAAAAACTGAGAGTAAATGTGAATAAGAGCAAGGTTATTAGGTACAGTAGGGTTGAGGGACAAGTCAATTGGCAGGTAAGTTTGAATGGAGAAAAACTGAAGGAAGTGAAGTGTTTAGATATCTGGGAGTGGATTTGGCAGCGGATGGAACCATGGAAGCGGAAGTGAGTCACAGGGTGGGGGAGGGGGCAAAGGTTCTGGGAGCACTGAAGAATGTGTGGAAGATGAGACATTATCTTGGAAAGCAACAATGGTTATGTTTGAAGGAATAGTGGTTCCAACAATGTTATATGGTTGTGAGGCATGGGCTATAGATAAGGTTATGCGGAGGATGGTGGATGTGTTGGAAATGAGATGTTTGAGGACAATATGTGGTGTGAGGGGGGTTTGATCAAGTAAGTAATGAAAGGGTAAGAGAGATGTGTGGTAATAAAAAGAGTGTGGTTGAGAGAGCAGAAGAGGGTGTATTGAAATGGTTTGGTCACATGGAGAGAATAAGCGAGGAAAGATTGATAAAGAGGATATATGTGTCAGAAGTGGAGGGAACGAGGAGAAGTGGGAGACCAAATTAGAGGCGGAAGGACGGAATGAAAAAGATTATGAGTGATCGGGGCCTGAACATGCAGGAGGGTGAAAGGCATCTGAGGAAAAGAGTGAACTGGAACGATGTGGTATACCGAGGTCAACATGATGTCAATGGATTGAACCAGGGCATGTGAAGCATCTGGGGTAAATTATGGAAAGTTTTGTGGGGCCTGGATGTGGAAAGGGAGCTGTGGTTTCAGTGCACTACATATGACAGCTAGAGACTTAGTGTGAACAAATGTGGCCTTTGTTGTCTTTTCCTAGCGCTACCTCCCATGTGTGCAGGGGGAGGGGGGAGGTGCCATTTAATGTGTGGGTGGGGTGGCGACAGGAATGAATAAAGGCAACAAGTATGAATTATGTACATGTGTATATATATGCATATGTCTGTGTTCACCGAGAACCAATCACTTTCCTCTCTTCCTACTCGTACACATGCCTTACATCCTCAATAAAAACTCTTCACTGCTTCCAGCAACTTCCCTCCCACACCATAACTCTTAATACCTTACACAGAGCATCTCTATCACTCTTATCATATGACTTCTCCAGATCCATAAATGCTACATAAAAATATAACACATTTGTTTTTCTAAGTATCTCTCACATACATTCTTCAAAGCAAACATGTGATCCACACATCCTCTACCACTTCTGAAACCACACTGCTCTTCCCCAATCTGATGTTCTGTATATGCTTTTACCCTTTCAATCAATATCCTCCCATATAATTTCCTAGGAATACTCAACAAACTTATAACTCTGTAATCTGAGCACTCACCTTTATCCCCTCTGCCTTTGTACATTGGTACTATGCATGCATTCTGCTAATCCTCAGGCACTTCACCATGAGCCATACATTAACTGAATATCCTCACCAACCAGTCAACAACACAGTCACCCCCTTTTTTAATAAATTCCACTGCAATACCATCCAAACCTGCCGCCTTGCCAGCTTTCATCTTCCGCAAAGCTTTCACTACCTCTTCTCTGTTTACCAAATCATTCTCCCTGACCCTCTCACTTCTTCCACCTCCTTGACCAAAATACCCTATATCTGCCACTCTATCATCTAACACATTCAACAAACCTTCAAAATACTCACTCCATCTCCTCACACCACCACTACTTGTTATCACCTTCACATTAGCCCCCCTTCATCGATGTTTCCATTTGTTCTCTCGTCTTACGCACTTTATTTACCTGCTTCCAAAACATCTTTATATTCTTCTGAAAATTTAATGATACTCTCTCACCCCACCTCTCATTTGCCCTCTTTTTCACTTCTTGCACCTTTCTCTTGACCTCCTACCTCTTTCTTTTATTCATCTCCCAGTCATATGCAATATTTCCCCTGCAAAAAACTGTCCAAATGCCTCTCTCTTCTCTTTCACTAACAATCTTACCTCTTCATCCCACCACTCACTACCCTTTCTAATCTGCCCACCTCCCACGCTTCTCTTGCCACAAGCATCTTTTGCGCAAGCTATCATTGCTTCCCTAAATACAGTCCCTTTCCTCCTCCACTCCCCTTACGTCCTTTGCTCTAACCTTTTTCTGTTCTGCACTCAGTCTCTCATGGTACTTCCTCACACAAGTCTCCTTCCCAAGCTCACATATTCTCACCACTCTCTTCACCCCAACATTTTCTCTCCTTTTCTGTAAACCTCTACAAATCTTCACCTTCACCTCCACAAGTTGCACCTCTCAGCACATTAACATCCAAAAGTCTCTCTTTCACATGCCTATCAATTAACAGGTAATCCAATATCACTCTCTGGCCATCTCTCCTACATACATACGTATACTTATGTATATCTCTCTTTTTAAATCAGGTATTCTCCATCACCAGTCCTTTTTCAGCATACATATCTACAAGTTCTTCGCCATTTCTATTTGCAACACTAAACACCCCATGTACACTAATTATTCCCTCAACTGCCACATTACTCACCTTTGCATTCAAATCACCTATTGCTATAATCCAGTCTCATGCATCAAAACTGCTAACACACTCACTCAGCTGCTCTCAAAACACTTGCCTCTCATGATCTTTCTTCTCATGCCCAAGTGCATAGGCCCCAATAATCAACCATCTCTCTCTATCCACTTTCAGTTTTACCCATATCAATCTAGTGTTTACTTTCTTACACTCTATCACATACTCCCACAACTCCTGTTTCAGGAGTAGTGCTACTCCTTCCTTTGCTCTTGTCCTCTCACTAACCCCTGACTTTACTCCCAAAACATTCCTAAGCCACTCTTCCCTTTTGCCCTTGATCTTTGTTTCACTCAGAGCCAAAACATCATGGTTCCTTTCCTCAAACATACTCCCTATCTCTCCTTTTTTCTCATCTTGGTTACATCCACACACATTTAGACACCCCAATCTTAGCCTTCGAGGAGGATGAGCACTCCCCGCGTGACTCCTTCTGTTTCCCATTTTAGAAAGTATAAATACAAGGAGGGGAGGGTTTCTAGACCCCCGCTCCTATCCCCTTTAGTTGCCTTCTATGACACGCGGGGAATGCGTGGGAAGTATTCTTTCTACCCCATCCCCAGGGATATATAATATCATACACATACCTTTTTTTTGTTATACTTAATCGCTATTTCCCACGTCAGCGAGGTTGTGCCAGAAAACAGACGAAGAATGACCCAACGACTAATACGCATATATATACATAAATGCCCACACACACACATATACATACATATACATTTCAACATATACTTACATATACATTTCAACATATACTTTTTTTTTTTTTTTTTGCTTTGTTGCTGTCTCCCGCGTTTGCGAGGTAGCGCAAGGAAACAGACGAAAGAAATGGCCTAACCCACCCCCATACACATGTATATACATACATCCACACACGCAAATATACATACCTACACAGCTTTCCATGGTTTACCTCAGACGCTTCACATGCCCTGATTCAATCCAAATTTCTAAAATTTCTAAAATGGGAAACATATACATACACAGATATATACTTTATCCCTGGGGATAGGGGATTAAGAATACTTCCCACGTATTCCCTGCGTGTCGTAGAAGGCGACTAAAAGGGGAGGGAGCGGGGGGCTGGAAATCCTCCCCTCTCATTTTTTCTTTTAATTTTCCAAAAGAAGGAACAGAGGGGGCCAGGTGAGGATATTCCAAAAAAGGCCCAGTCCTCTGTTCTTAACGCTACCTCGCTAACGCGGGAAATGGCAAATAGTTTAAAAGAAAAGAAGATATATACTTATACACACATGTACATATTAATACTTCCTGCCTTCATCCATTCCTGTCAGCACTCGGCCACATTAGAAATAGCATCCCCCCCCCCCATCCCTCAGCAAGGCAGCACCAGGAAAAGACAAAAAGACCACATTCATTCACTCAATCTCTAGCTGTCATGTGTAATGCACTGAAACCACAGCTCTGCTTCCACATCCAAGGCCCAGAGACCTTTCCATGGTTTACCCCAGACAATTTACAAGCCCTGGTTCAGTCCACTGACAAGCACGTCGACCCCAGTATACCAAATCATTCCAATTCACTCATTTATTTATTCATTTATTTATTATGCTCTGTCTCTGTCTCCCGCATTAGCGAGGTAGCGCAAGGAAACAGATGAAAGAATGGCCCAACCCATCCACATACACATGTATATACATACACGTCCACACACGCAAATATACATACCTATACATCTCAATGTATACATATATATACACACAAAGACATATACATATATACACATGTTCATAATTCATACTGTTTGCCCTTCTTCATTCCCATCACCACCCTGCCACACATGAAATAACAACCCCCTTCCCCCTCATGTGCGCGAGATAGCACTAGGAAAAGACAACAAAGGCCCCATTCGTTCACACTCAATCTTTACCTGTCATGTATAATGCACCGAAACCACAGCTCCCTTTCTACATCCAGGCCCCACAGAACTTTCCATGGTTTACCCCAGACGCTTTACATGCCCTGGTTCAATCCATTGACAGCACGTCGACCCCAGTATACCACATCGTTCCAATTCACTCTATTCCTTGCCCACCTTTCATCCTCCTGCATGTTCAGGCCCCGATCACTCAAAATCTTTTTCACTCCATCTTTCCACCTCCAATTTGGTCTCCCACTTCTCCTCATTCCCTCCACCTCTGACACATATATCCTCTCTGTCAATCTTTCCTCACTCATTCTCTCCTTGTGACCAAACCATTTCAAAACACCCTCTTCTTCTCTCTCAACCACACTTTTTTATTACCACACATCTCTCTTACCCTTTCATTACTTACTCGATCAAACCACCTCATACCACATATTGTACTCAAACATCTCATTTCCACCACATCCACCCTCCTCCGCACAACTCTATCTATAGCCCACGTCTCACAACCATATATCATTGTTGGAACCACTATACCTTCAAACATACCCATTTTTGCTTTCCAAGATAACGTTCTCGACTTCCACACATTCTTCAACACTCCCAGAACTTTCACCCCCTCCCCCACTCTATGTTTCACTTCCGCTTCCATGGTTCCATCCGCTGCCAGATCCACTCCCAGATATCTAAAACACTTCACTTACTCTAGTTTTTCTCCATTCAAACTTACCTCCCAACTGACTCGTCCCTCAACCCTACTTTACCTAATAACCTTGCTCTCATTCACATTTACTCTCAGCTTTCTTCTTTCACACACTTTACCAAACTCAGTCACCAGCTTCTGCAGTTTCTCATCCGAATCAGCCACCAGCGCTGTATCATCAGTGAACAACAACTGACTCACTTCCCAAGCTCTCTCATCCACAACAGACTGCATACTTGCCCCCCTTTCTAAAACTTTTGCATTCACCTCCCAAACAACCCCATCCATAAACACATTAAACAACCATGGAGACATCATGCACCCCTGCCACAAACCAACATTCACTGAGAACCAATCACTTTCCTCTCTTCCTACACGTACACATGCCTTCCATCCTCGATAAAAACTTTTCACTGCTTCTAACAACTTGTCTCCCACACCATATATTCTTAATACCTTCCACAGAGCATCTCTATCAACTCTATCATATGCCTTCTCCAGATCCATAAATGCTACATACAAATCCATTTGCTTTTCTAAGTATTTCTCACATACATTCCTCAAAGCAAACACCTGATCCACACATCCTCTACCACTTCTGAAACCATACTGCTTTTCCCCATCCGATGCTCTGTACATGCCTTCACCCTCTCAATCAATATTTATTTATTTATTTATTTTGCTTTGTCGCTGTCTCCCGCGTTTGCGAGGTAGCGCAAGGAAACAGACAAAAGAAATGGCCCAACCCACCCCCATACACATGTATATACACACACGTCCACACACGCAAATATACATACCTATACATCTCAATGTACACATATATATACACACACAGACACATACATATATACCCATGCACACAATTCACACTGTCTGCCTTTATTCATTCCCATCGCCACCTCGCCACACATGGAATACCATCCCCCTCCCCCCTCATGTGTGCGGAGTAGCGCTAGGAAAGGACAACAAAGGCCTCATTCGTTCACACTCAGTCTCTAGCTGTCATGCAATAATGCCCGAAACCACAGCTCCCCTTCCACATCCCATATAATTTCCCAGGAGTACTCAACAAACTTATACCTCTGCAATTTGAGCACTCACTTTTATCCCCTCTGCCTTTGTACAATGGCACTATGCAAGTATTTCGCCAATCCTCAGGCATCTCACCATGAGTCATACATACATTAAATAATCCTACCTACCAGTCAATAATACAGTCACCCCCTTTTTTCATAAATTCCACTGCAATACCGTCCAAACCCGCTGCCTTGCTGGCTTTCATCTTCCGCAAAGCTTTTACTACCTCTTTTCTGTTTCCCAAATCATCTCCCTAACCCTCTCACTTTGCATATTGCTCAAAATCTTTTTCACTCCATCCTTCCACCTCCAATTTGGTGTCTGCTTCTCCTTGTTCCCTCCACCTATGACACATATATCCTCTTTGTAAATCTTTCCTCACTAATTCTCTCCATGTGACCAAACCATTTCAACACACCCTCTTCTGCTCTCTCAGCCACACTTGTTTTACTACCACACATCTGTCTCATCCCAGATGTTTCACATACCCTTGTTCAGTCCACTGAAAGCATGTCGACCCCAGTATACCAAGTCGTTCCAATTCACTCTATTCCTTGCATGCCTGTCACCCTCCTGCATGTTCAGGCACCGATTGCTCAAAATCTTTTTCACTCCATCCTTCCACCTCCATTTTGGTCTCCCACTTCTTGTCCCTCCACCTCTGTCAACCTTTCCTCACTCATTCTGTCCATATGTCCTAACCATTTCAATTCATCCTCTTCTGCTCTCTCAACCACATTATCATTATCATCATTACCACTAATGAACTTCACTAACAAATATTTCTTACTATAATCTAATTAAACCTTGTACACATTTACCCTTAACAACATTTATTGCACAAATTCCAAAGGTCAGTCTTCTCCAATCTTCATTTCAATGAAGTATATTTTCACATATTTAGTTTATCAAATCCCCCCACCCACTGAAAGATGCTCAAAAGTGTCACATGAAATCTAAAGTAAGACAGGCAAAATGGTAAAAGCAATATATGGAAGTAGTAGGCAGAAACAACAGACAAGGTGCATTCGGTATAAGTGTCAAGTAGGAACATCAGATGGGAGAATTAGGAAGAAGTAATAGGCTGGAACATTAGGTAGGAGCCTCTGAAAACACTGGCTGGGGTTACCCTTTGCCAAAGGCCTGTTAAGGGTGAGGCACTAAAGGCTAAGAAGCAGTCATGGAGTTCACCAGTTATGGAGACTTTGGAAATGGCTACCCCCTAGAGAGAGTTCCTTTAGGGAACAGTCGTCAGAGATATAGACAGATAAATAGATAGATAGATAAGCACATATAGGCAAATGTACAGACTAGCTGGGCATGAATAAAAAATCAAGAAGTTAATGAGAACAACAGTATGAGAGAACAATTTATGACATAAAAGACCGGTGAGTTGCACCTCAAAATGATGTAATTGGAAAGACATCCATAAAATGAAAATCCCACTAACAATGGGACTACACTATAATACCGCAGCATCAATGAAGTTACACTCTATCATCAAAAGGTTGATGGTAACACGTATCCTCAAAATAATGACACCAGCCACATGAATCATATGCTCACCTAGTGCCCAGACGGCTTGTTCACAGACATTCTGGCTTGATGAGTGTAGAAGCTTAAGGAACAGAGGAACTGCACCAGCATGGACAACTGCTTGAGTTTGCCTAGATGTGCCAGATGCTATGTTGGTCAGGGCCCATGCTGCTTCAAACTGCAGTGATGGGCTGTTTAGGGAAGATATACTATTTACATCATATTTCTGTTTACTTCTTAAGAATATTCACATTATCTATGAGGTTTCAAGTTTCATCAACTTCTAAATAAAAAAAAATGGTTTGTATAGTGCCACTATAAAAGGGGTACAAAAGTGATGTTCAAATTACAGAGGTATCAATTTGTTGAGAATACCTGGCACTTTGTATAGGAGTGTAGTGATTGAGTGTTGTGGCATGCAAAAAGCTTCAAACTGTAGAGTAATGTGACTTTGAGAATGGTATATGTAAGCATATGATAAGGGTGATAGAGATGCACTATGGAAGGTGTGACAAATGTATGGTGTGGAATGAAAGCCACTGTTAATGACTTGTTTTAATCAAGAGAGTAAGGCAAGTGTGCAGGTAGGAAGAGAGGAAAGCAAGTGGTTCCAAGTGAGAGTGTATCTCTGTCAAGGGTGTGTGATGTCACCATGTTTTTTTTTCTTTTTTTTTTTTGACATGGTGGAGAAGGAGGTGAATCAATGAGCCTTGGAGAGGCAAGCAGTTATGAAGTCAAATAAGCATGGAGAGGCCTGGGAGGTGAGTCAGTTGATTGTTAATGGCAGAGTACTGGTGAAGGATTCTACTAAGAAACTGCACAGCTGGTGTCTCCGAGTTTGGGAGTGTGTGAAAGGAGAAAGTTGAGAGTAAATGTGAGTAAAAGCAAAGTTAGGCTTAGCAGAGAAAAGGTACATGTTATCTGGGGTGTGAATTTGAATGGAGAGAACTTAAGAGGAGGTGGAGTGACTTAGCTATGTGAGAGTGCATATGGCAGCAAATGGAACTATTGGAGCAGAAACGATCCACAAGGTGGGTGGGTGGGGGGGGGGGGGAGAGAGAGAGAGAGAGAGAGAGAGAGAGAGAAGGTGTATGGAAAGGCAGGTTTTTATGGGCAAAGATGAGTATGACTTGTGGTACAGTGGTGGTGCTGGTGCTGTACAGTGGCGAGGTGACGGCCTTTGGCAAAAATTAAAGAAGAGGGCGCATGTGTAGGAAATGAAATATTTTTATGGCCAATATGTAATGTACAGAGGACTGATCAAATAAGAAATGACAGGGTAAGAGAGAGGTCTGGAAGTAAGAGGAGTACATATGAGAGAGCTGAAGAGGCTGTGTTGAAACAATTTGGGAATATGGAAAGGATGACAGAAGATACACATGTCAGATGTGAAGGGAACTAGGAAAAGGGAGGAACCAAGAAATAGAAAGGAAGGATGGAGAGAAAGATGCTATGAAGGTCTTGGGCCTAAACATGCAGGAGGAAGCAAGGCACGCAAACTGGAGTGATGTGATATATAAGGGATGATGTTCTGTCAATGTGCTGTAACAGGGCTAATGAAATGGTCAGGAGAAACTATGGAAAGGTCTGTGAGCCCTGCCAGCAGATAGAGGGATCTCGTTTCTAAGTATCAATCATGACATCTAGTTTGGATGTGAGCAAATCAGATCATTTCTTCATATTGTCTTGGCACTATTTCACTGTTGCAGAAAATGGCACAGAGTATGAAAAAAAGATAGAAAATATACCTGACAAGACAAAACTGCTTAAAATACAAACAAACAATTGCCTCTCTTTCTCTACAACAATACTGAATGAAAAATTTTACATAAAGCTGATAAGACAGTTCTCTTTTAAGTGCATATACCTTTCTAAGAGGATGTGAGGCATGCAAGAAACAGAGTGAATTGGAATGATGTGGTATACCAGGGTCGATGTGCTGTCAATGGACTGAACCAGGGCATGTGAAAAGTCTGGACTAAACCATGGAGAGGTTTGTGGGGCCTGGATGTGGATAGGGAACTGTGATTTCAATGCATTACACATAACAGCTAGAGACTGAGTGTGAATGAATGTGGCCTTTTTGTTTGTTTTCCTGGTGCTACCTCGCTGAAGCAGTGGGTAACGATGTTGTTTCCTGTAGGCAGAGTAATGCCAAGAATGGATGAAGGCAAGCAAGTATGATATGTACATGTGTATATATATGTATGTCGAGTATGTATGTGTGTATATGCTGATATATATATGTATGTATATGTGTGTGTACGGGCATTTATGTATATATATGTATAAATGAGTGGATGGGCCATTCTTCACCTGTTTCCTGGTGCTACCTCGCTGATGCTGGAAACAACAATCAAGCATATTAAACATTAATATGCTTAAACATTAATATACTTTTCAACTTGTCACATGACTATGCACATTTCAGTACTATCATCATCAAATGCCCTCATTTGAATTTCCGGCTAAAGCATGATTCCACCAATCATCCACAAATGTGACCAGCATTCTCTTGTAACAGCTGGAAAAAGTATTACATTCCCTAATCACTCATAAATTATTTTTTTTTTATTTTGCTTTGTTGCTGTCTCCTGCATTTGCGAGGTAGTGCAAGGAAACAGAAGAAAGAAATGGCCCAACCCACCCCATACACAATGTACACACACACACGTCCACACACGCAAATATACATACCTATACATCTCAATGTACACATATATATACACACACAGACACATACATATATACCCATGCACACAATTCACACTGTCTGCCTTTATTCATTCCCATCGCCACCTCGCCACACATGAAATACCATCCCCCTCCCCCCTCATGTGTGCGAGGTAGCACTAGGAAAAGATAACAAAGGCCCCATTCGTTCACACTCAGTCTCCAGCTGTCATGCAATAATGCCCGAAACCACAGCTCCCTTTCCACATCACCATGAGTCATACATACATTAAATAATCCTACCTACCAGTCAATAATACAGTCACCCCCTTTTTTCATAAATTCCACTGCAATACCGTCCAAACCCGCTGCCTTGCTGGCTTTCATCTTCCGCAAAGCTTTTACTACCTCTTTTCTGTTTCCCAAATCATCTCCCTAACCCTCTCACTTTGCATATTGCTCAAAATCTTTTTCACTCCATCCTTCCACCTCCAATTTGGTGTCTGCTTCTCCTTGTTCCCTCCACCTATGACACATATATCCTCTTTGTAAATCTTTCCTCACTAATTCTCTCCATGTGACCAAACCATTTCAACACACCCTCTTCTGCTCTCTCAGCCACACTTGTTTTACTACCACACATCTGTCTCATCCAGATGTTTCACATACCCTTGTTCAGTCCACTGAAAGCATGTCGACCCCAGTATACCAAGTCGTTCCAATTCACTCTATTCCTTGCATGCCTGTCACCCTCCTGCATGTTCAGGCACCGATTGCTCAAAATCTTTTTCACTCCATCCTTCCACCTCCATTTTGGTCTCCCACTTCTTGTCCCTCCACCTCTGTCAACCTTTCCTCACTCATTCTGTCCATATGTCCTAACCATTTCAATTCATCCTCTTCTGCTCTCTCAACCACATTATCATTATCATCATTACCACTAATGAACTTCACTAACAAATATTTCTTACTATAATCTAATTAAAACCTTGTACACATTTACCCTTAACAACATTTATTGCACAAATTCCAAAGGTCAGTCTTCTCCAATCTTCATTTCAATGAAGTATATTTTCACATATTTAGTTTATCAAATCCCCCACCCACTGAAAGATGCTCAAAAGTGTCACATGAAATCTAAAGTAAGACAGGCAAAATGGTAAAAGCAATATATGGAAGTAGTAGGCAGAAACAACAGACAAGGTGCATTCGGTATAAGTGTCAAGTAGGAACATCAGATGGGAGAATTAGGAAGAAGTAATAGGCTGGAACATTAGGTAGGAGCCTCTGAAAACACTGGCTGGGGTTACCCTTTGCCAAAGGCCTGTTAAGGGTGAGGCACTAAAGGCTAAGAAGCAGTCATGGAGTTCACCAGTTATGGAGACTTTGGAAATGGCTACCCCTAGAGAGAGTTCCTTTAGGGAACAGTCGTCAGAGATATAGACAGATAAATAGATAGATAGATAAGCACATATAGGCAAATGTACAGACTAGCTGGGCATGAATAAAAATCAAGAAGTTAATGAGAACAACAGTATGAGAGAACAATTTATGACATAAAAGACCGGTGAGTTGCACCTCAAAATGATGTAATTGGAAAGACATCCATAAAATGAAAATCCCACTAACAATGGGACTACACTATAATACCGCAGCATCAATGAAGTTACACTCTATCATCAAAAGGTTGATGGTAACACGTATCCTCAAAATAATGACACCAGCCACATGAATCATATGCTCACCTAGTGCCCAGACGGCTTGTTCACAGACATTCTGGCTTGATGAGTGTAGAAGCTTAAGGAACAGAGGAACTGCACCAGCATGGACAACTGCTTGAGTTTGCCTAGATGTGCCAGATGCTATGTTGGTCAGGGCCCATGCTGCTTCAAACTGCAGTGATGGGCTGTTTAGGGAAGATATACTATTTACATCATATTTCTGTTTACTTCTTAAGAATATTCACATTATCTATGAGGTTTCAAGTTTCATCAACTTCTAAATAAAAAAAATGGTTTGTATAGTGCCACTATAAAAGGGGTACAAAAGTGATGTTCAAATTACAGAGGTATCAATTTGTTGAGAATACCTGGCACTTTGTATAGGAGTGTAGTGATTGAGTGTTGTGGCATGCAAAAAGCTTCAAACTGTAGAGTAATGTGACTTTGAGAATGGTATATGTAAGCATATGATAAGGGTGATAGAGATGCACTATGGAAGGTGTGACAAATGTATGGTGTGGAATGAAAGCCACTGGTAATGACTTGTTTTAATCAAGAGAGTAAGGCAAGTGTGCAGGTAGGAAGAGAGGAAAGCAAGTGGTTCCAAGTGAGAGTGTATCTGTCAAGGGTGTGTGATGTCACCATGTTTTTTTTTCTTTTTTTTTTTTGACATGGTGGAGAAGGAGGTGAATCAATGAGCCTTGGAGAGGCAAGCAGTTATGAAGTCAAATAAGCATGGAGAGGCCTGGGAGGTGAGTCAGTTGATTGTTAATGGCAGAGTACTGGTGAAGGATTCTACTAAGAAACTGCACAGCTGGTGTCTCCGAGTTTGGGAGTGTGTGAAAGGAGAAAGTTGAGAGTAAATGTGAGTAAAAGCAAAGTTAGGCTTAGCAGCGAAAAGGTACATGTTATCTGGGGTGTTAATTTGAATGGAGAGAACTTAAGAGGAGGTGGAGTGACTTAGCTATGTGAGAGTGCATATGGCAGCAAATGGAACTATTGGAGCAGAAACGATCCACAAGGTGGGTGGGGGGGGGGGGGGGGGAGAGAGAGAGAGAGAGAGAGAGAGAGAGAAGGTGTATGGAAAGGCAGGTTTTTATGGGCAAAGATGAGTATGACTTGTGGTACAGTGGTGGTGCTGGTGCTGTACAGTGGCGAGGTGACGGCCTTTGGCAAAAATTAAAGAAGAGGGTGCATGTGTTGGAAATGAAATATTTTTATGGCCAATATGTAATGTACAGAGGACTGATCAAATAAGAAATGACAGGGTAAGAGAGAGGTCTGGAAGTAAGAGGAGTACATATGAGAGAGCTGAAGAGGCTGTGTTGAAACAATTTGGGAATATGGAAAGGATGACAGAAGATACACATGTCAGATGTGAAGGGAACTAGGAAAAGGGAGGAACCAAGAAATAGAAAGGAAGGATGGAGAGAAAGATGCTATGAAGGTCTTGGGCCTAAACATGCAGGAGGATGCAAGGCACGCAAACTGGAGTGATGTGATATATAAGGGATGATGTTCTGTCAATGTGCTGTAACAGGGCTAATAAAATGGTCAGGAGAAACTATGGAAAGGTCTGTGAGCCCTGCCAGCAGCTAGAGGGATCTCGTTTCTAAGTATCAATCATGACATCTAGTTTGGATGTGAGCAAATCAGATCATTTCTTCATATTGTCTTGGCACTATTTCACTGTTGCAGAAAATGGCACAGAGTATGAAAAAAAGATAGAAAATATACCTGACAAGACAAAACTGCTTAAAATACAAACAAACAATTGCCTCTCTTTCTCTACAACAATACTGAATGAAAAATTTTACATAAAGCTGATAAGACAGTTCTCTTTTAAGTGCATATACCTTTCTAAGAGGATGTGAGGCATGCAAGAAACAGAGTGAATTGGAATGATGTGGTATACCAGGGTCGATGTGCTGTCAATGGACTGAACCAGGGCATGTGAAAAGTCTGGACTAAACCATGGAGAGGTTTGTGGGGCCTGGATGTGGATAGGGAACTGTGATTTCAATGCATTACACATAACAGCTAGAGACTGAGTGTGAATGACTGTGGCCTTTTTGTTTGTTTTCCTGGTGCTACCTCGCTGAAGCAGTGGGTAACGATGTTGTTTCCTGTAGGCAGAGTAATGCCAAGAATGGATGAAGGCAAGCAAGTATGATATGTACATGTGTATATATATGTATGTCGAGTATGTATGTGTGTATATGCTGATATATATATGTATGTATATGTGTGTGTACGGGCATTTATGTATATATATGTATAAATGAGTGGATGGGCCATTCTTCACCTGTTTCCTGGTGCTACCTCGCTGATGCTGGAAACAACAATCAAGCATATTAAACATTAATATAATCTTTCTCAGACTGGGGTCAAACTTAATGGCAGTATGTTTCAATTACTTTTCAACTTGTCACATGACTATGCACATTTCAGTACTATCATCATCAAATGCCCTCATTTGAATTTCCGGCTAAAGCATGATTCCACCAATCATCCACAAATGTGACCAGCATTCTCTTGTAACAGCTGGAAAAAGTATTACATTCCCTAATCACTCATAAATTATTTTTTTTTTATTTTGCTTTGTTGCTGTCTCCTGCATTTGCAAGGTAGTGCAAGGAAACAGAAGAAAGAAATGGCCCAACCCACCCCCATACACAATGTACACACACACACGTCCACACACGCAAATATACATACCTATACATCTCAATGTACACATATATATACACACACAGACACATACATATATACCCATGCACACAATTCACACTGTCTGCCTTTATTCATTCCCATCGCCACCTCGCCACACATGAAATACCATCCCCCTCCCCCCTCATGTGTGCGAGGTAGCACTAGGAAAAGATAACAAAGGCCCCATTCGTTCACACTCAGTCTCCAGCTGTCATGCAATAATGCCCGAAACCACAGCTCCCTTTCCACATCCAGGCCCCACACAACTTTCCATGGTTTACCCCAGACGCTTCACATGCCCTGATTCAATCCACCAACAGCACGTCAACCCCGGTATACCACATCTATCCAATTCACTCTATTCCTTACCCGCCTTTCACCCTCCTGCATGTTCAGGCCCCGATCACTCAAAATCTTTTTCACTCCATCTTTCCACCCCCAATTAGGTCTCCCACTTCTCGTTCCCTCCACCTCCAACACATATATCCTCTTGGTCAATCTTTCCTCACTCATTCTCTCCATGTGCCCAAACCATTTCAAAACACCCTCTTCTGCTCTCTCAACCACGCTCTTTTTATTTCCACACCTCTCTTACCCTTACATTACTTACTCGATCAAACCACCTCACACAACACATTGTCCTCAAACATCTCATTTCCAGCACATCCACCCTCCTGCACACAACTCTATCCATAGCCCACGCCTCGCAACCATACAACATTGTTGGAACCACTATTCCTTCAAACATACCCATTTCCGCTTTCCGAGATAATGTTCTCGACTTCCACACATTCTTCAATGCTCATACATATCACCATAAAAGGCATATAAGCTCCCATTCTTTCTCTCCCATATAAAACACCATTTAATGAAAATAAAGTTAGTTTTAGAATTAAGACAATTGCTGCCAAATTATTGTTTGAATTTTGATAAAATAACCATCATTACTGAGTAGTAATAACTATCTATTCAATCATTTTTGTACAACAACTCTCAGGAAAGAATGGGTAAAATCATATAAGAAAGTATGTGTATAGTCTAATCAATAAATATATCAAAATAAGGCCAAGTAAGGATTTTCCCTCTATGGCTCAGTCCTCTGATGTTGACACTACCTTGCTAATGTGGAAAATGGTGAATATGTATGAAAAAATAATAATAATGCCTGAAGAGTGATAAAAAGAGTGTGTGCTGCTTGTTTATGTAAATATATATAGCTACATGATATCAAGCCTGGGAAAAACAAATATCATAAACTGACTGCTCAATTGCCTCAATACAGTCCATTCAAAACATCATGACTTTCCTTTTACTTGTGCATATTACATGCATATTTGTTGTGGAAAAGCATTTTTTATATTCTCATTATTTGGAAACACCAGAGTTCCTTGTGATTCCATGCATAGTTTGAGTTCAAATAAAATATGGCTCATTAAAGCCCTAGTCTTCCATAAAATAAGCATTTTCTACAGTTTCCTGTTTTACCTTTAAAGCCAAAACTGCTCATCTAGCTATTTATTATAAATAAGTTCATTAACACTTACTTGTCAGTACCCTCTAAACATTTGACAAGTATAGGAAGGATGCCAGATTGTATCAGATCATCAATAGGTGGGTTTCTGTCTGATGACAAGAGTTTACGGGCTGCCTGAACTGCTGCTAGTTGAACTGCCTGGTCCTCACTCGCTGCATTAGCAACAATTAAAGCCAAGTTATCTGCAGTAAGTTGTTTGTCAACATCTTCATCATCTGAAACAAAGTCCTTGTTACATTTCAACTCAAAATAGAGACAAACATACATTTCTTTACTAAAACTTTAGGGAGAATAAGATATTCTGGAAGGAGGTAAAAAAAAAAGGGGGGGGGGGCACATCAGTGGAAGGGGTAAATGGGGAGCTGGTAAAACATAGTGAAGTGAAGAGGAAATCAAGTATTTTGAAGGCCTGTTGAATGAGTTTGATGATAAGGTTCCCAGTACATTTAGGTCCTTTACCACATTAATATGGGCTGTGAAAGATCTCTCAACATTCTCATTTTGCAACTTTGCTTGGCTTGTGGGGTGAAGTTAGGAAGCAACAATATTCAATTCATAAAAGAATAAGCACTTTGAATAATATCAACACTGGTGTTTCTCCTCAGAGCTTGAAGGTCTGCAGGATCCAAAAAGTCATCTTTCTGCTTAAGGCAACCATTGTTTTGTTAAGCTGAATAAACTGAAAGTAAGGTCGTTAGACATTATTACTCAGAGGTCTTTTACATTATTCAACTGATTTACGACAGGGTGTGTCCATCTGATATTAAGTATTTCAAATTTTCCCAACACCAGAGGAGTTGAAACTTATCTCCACTGAAAAGCATGTTGTTCTTAGATGCATGGTTAAAGATTTCGTTTATGTCTCTTTGTAGTTTTCCCATATCTACTGATGTGATTTTCAAACTTATTCTTGCATCATCTGCAAAGGATGATACCAAACTGTGGCTTGTGTCTGGGTCCATATCAGACATAAGAATGAGAAACAGGAAGGATGCAAGTTGAGTTCCTTGGGGGACTGAACTTTTTATCATGGAGGCACTGGAGATGGTATGGTTTATAACTACATATTGTGATCTGTTAGTTAAAAAGTTGTATATCCATCTCCAAATTTTTCCAGTTATTCAAAGCTTTTACATTTTGTGTGCTAAGACACCATATTCACATATGTTAACTGCTTCTGCATTACCTGTGTAAATTAGGTCAGCATTTTCTTTGTTTTCCTGAGCTTCAACAATCCTATCTCAGTGGTCAAGTAACTTCCAACCTAAAACCATGTTGTTCTGGGTTATGTTGATTGTTCACTTCCATAAATTCCATCAGGTTCCCAGTGAAATTTTACTTTCTGGACAATCTGAAAGCCCTGCTGCCTCTGAGAAATAGTGAGTTGGAGTAGCCATCTGCCAGTGGCCTATCAAGGGTAAGGCACTAAATGGTAAGTAGTGGCAATGGAGTCCACCAGTTCTGACGGGGAATGAAAAGGATGAACAACTGGAGGTGATGGCTCTGATTCTTATGGGATGACTCGTTAGAGTAAGAGGAATGAATTTGCAAAGAAATTTAAGTTATAGTTTAGATAAGCTGGAAACTGGAGAAACCCATATCCTTGGAGAGGGTGTATGGAGTGAAAATGGAAATGACGAATGTAAGTTGTCTGAGGGAATGGAAGGAGGAAAGGTATGGCTGGGGATGAATGAATATAAATAAGGAAGAGGGAAAGAAGGATGTGCAAATGTGCTACCTTTAAGAGTATGGAAGGGTGTTTCAAACCATGGATGGAATGGATCAAGAATAGTATGGGTGAAAGGAAAGATTGAAATTATGAAGTATGCATGAGTATAAATACATGTGAATACAAAGACTGTGTGAGGTAAGGACGAAATGAAGCATTTCTGGAGAAATTTGAACAACTTTTATTAGGTTTGTGAAGAAGAGATAGGAAGTCATACCGAATGATATGAAAGTGAAGGTGGGTGATGAAATCAATGAGATAGTTTGTAAAATGAAGTTCCAGGAGCAAATCAATGAGATAGTTTGTAAAATGAAGTTCCAGGAGCAAACACGAATGGATGTCCAAGCTGAGAGGGGTTTTCTCCATACAGATTCCCTATTTCAACACAAAATGATTCAAAGATGTACGTGGATCAGAAATGATGGAAGAACAAAAGGGTTTGATGACTGTGCGACAGTGGATGAAAGGTTGAGAACAGTTATGCTAAATGTTGGAATTGCAAGAGGATTCTTTGGAGATTCTGACCATTTTGCAGTTCTTATGGATGCAAGGATCAGGGAGAAATGGAGGTGTGGTGTAAGGAAGAATGGAGAATCAGAAAGAATGCATTTAGATACAAATGCAGCAAAATACAAGGATACAGTCATATTTGAATATGCTGTTTAAAAAGTTTAAAGAGAGACTATTAAAAGTTGCAGAATTTGCAATAGGATACAAGGTTGTGTGATTCTGATAAAAAGGGGAAATGCATGGAAGTCAGATGAGATTAGGAATGTTGTGGAAGAGAAGAAAGAGGCATATGAAAGACTGCTTGAAAGTAACGTGCCACTGGAAGTTCAGCAAAAGAGGAGGGTACAAAATGTGTAACTGGAATGTAAAATTGTGATCTACATGCCTTTTCCCTGATATACTCACCTTCTTCACCAACATGAGTTCAGTAATCCTTTTAACACAATCAATCACTTCACTACCATACTTTTTTCATACTTGATCGCTGTTTCCTGCATCAGCAAGGTAGTGCCAGGGAACAAAGAGAGACACATCCACTAACAAGCACATACATTTTTTTTTTCTTTGCTTTGTCGCTGTCTCCCACGTTTGCGAGGTAGCGCAAGGAAACAGACGAAAGAAATGGCCCAACCCACCCCCATACACATGTATATACATACGTCCACACACGTAAATATACATACCTACACAGCTTTCCATGGTTTACCCCAGACGCTTCACATGCCCTGATTCAATCCACTGACAGCACGTCAACCTGGTATACCACATCAATCCAATTCACTCTATTCCTTGCCCTCCTTCCACCCTCCTGCATGTTCAGGCCCCGATCACACAAAATCTTTTTCACTCCATCTTTCCACCTCCAATTTGGTCTCCCACTTCTCCTCGTTCCCTCCACCTCCGACACATATATCCTCTTGGTCAATCTTTCCTCACTCATTCTCTCCATGTGCCCAAACCATTTCAAAACACCCTCTTCTGCTCTCTCAACCACGCTCTTTTTATTTCCACACATCTCTCTTACCCTTACGTTACTTACTCGATCAAACCACCTCACACCACACATTGTCCTCAAACATCTCATTTCCAGCACATCCATCCTCCTGCGCACAACTCTATCCATAGCCCACGCCTCGCAACCATACAACATTGTTGGAACCACTATTCCTTCAAACATACCCATTTTTGCTTTCCAAGATAATGTTCTCGACTTCCACACATTCTTCAAGGCTCCCAGAATTTTCGCCCCCTCCCCCACCCTATGATCCACTTCCGCTTCCATGGTTCCATCCGCTGCCAGATCCACTCCCAGATATCTAAAACACTTTACTTCCTCCAGTTTTTCTCCATTCAAGCTTACCTCCCAATTGACTTGACCCTCAACCCTACTGTACCTAATAACCTTGCTCTTATTCACATTTACTCTTAACTTTCTTTCTTTCACACGCTCTACCAAACTCAGTCACCAGCATCTGCAGTTTCTCACATGAATCAGCCACCAGCGCTGTATCATCAGCGAACAACAACTGACTCACTTCCCAAGCTCTCTCATCCCCAACAGACTTCATACTTGCCCCTCTTTCCAAAACTCTTGCATTCACCTCCCTAACAACCCCATCCATAAACAAAGTAAACAACCATGGAGACATCACACACCCCTGCCGCAAACCTACATTTACTGAGAACCAATCACTTTCCTCTCTTCCTACACGTACACATGCTTTACATCCTCGATAAAAACTTTTCACTGCTTCTAACAACTTGCCTCCAACACCATATATTCTTAATACCTTCCACAGAGCATCTCTATCAACTCTATCATATGCCTTCTCCAGATCCATAAATGCTACATACAAATCCATCTGCTTTTCTAAGTATTTCTCACATACATTCTTCAAAGCAAACACCTGATCCACACATCCTCTACCACTTCTGAAACCACACTGCTCTTCCCCAGTCTGATGCTCTGTACATGCCTTCACCCTCTCAATCAATACCCTCCTATATAATTTACCAGGAATACTCAACAAACTTATACCTCTGTAATTTGAGCACTCACTCTTATCCCCTTTGCCTTTGTACAATGGCACTATGCACGCATTCCGCCAATCCTCAGGCACCTCATCATGACATACATATATACATATATTATTATTATTATTATCATACTTTGTCGCTGTCTCCTGCGTTTGCGAGGTAGTGCAAGGAAACAGACGAAAGAAATGGCCCAAGCCCCCCCATACACATGTATATACATACGTCCACACACGCAAATATACATACCTACACAGCTTTCCATGGTTTACCCCAGACGCTTCACATGCCCTGATTCAATCCACTGACAGCACATCAACCCCGGTATACCACATCGCTCCAATTCACTCTATTCCTTGCCCTCCTTTCACCCTCCTGCATGTTCAGGCCCCGATCACATAAAATCTTTTTCACTCCATCTTTCCACCTCCAATTTGGTCTCCCTCTTCTCCTCGTTCCCTCCACCTCCGACACATATATCCTCTTAGTCAATCTTTCCTCACTCATTCTCTCCATGTGCCCAAACCACTTCAAAACACCCTCTTCTGCTCTCTCAACCACGCTCTTTTTATTTCCACACATCTCTCTTACCCTTACGTTACTCACTCGATCAAACCACCTCACACCACACATTGTCCTCAAACATCTCATTTCCAGCACATCCATCCTCCTGCGCACAACTCTATCCATAGCCCACGCCTCGCAACCATACAACATTGTTGGAACCACTATTCCTTCAAACATACCCATTTTTGCTTTCCAAGATAATGTTCTCGACTTCCACACATTCTTCAAGGCCCCCAGAATTTTCGCCCCCTCCCCCACCCTATGATCCACTTCCGCTTCCATGGTTCCATCCGCTGCCAGATCCACTCCCAGATATCTAAAACACTTCACTTCCTCCAGTTTTTCTCCATTCAAACTCACCTCCCAATTGACTTGACCCTCAACCCTACTGTACCTAATAACCTTGCTCTTATTCACATTTACTCTTAACTTTCTTCTTCCACACACTTTACCAAACTTAGTCACCAGCTTCTGCAGTTTCTCACATGAATCAGCCACCAGCACTGTATCATCAGCGAACAACAACTGACTCACTTCCCAAGCTCTCTCATCCCCAACAGACTTCATACTTGCCCCTCTTTCCAAAACTCTTGCATTTACCTCCCTAACAACCCCATCCATAAACAAATTAAACAACCATAGAGACATCACACACCCCTGCCGCAAACCTACATTCACTGAGAACCAATCACTTTCCTCTCTTCCTACACGTACACATGCCTTACATCCTCGATAAGAAACTTGTCACATATACATCATATGATACAGTGCTGGTGGCTGATCTGGGTGAGAAACTGCAGAAGCTAGGTGACTGAGTTTGGTAAAGTGTGTGAAAGAAAGCTGAGAGCAAATGTGAATAAGAGCAAGGATATTAGGTTTAGTAGGGTTGAGGGACAAGTCAATTGGGAGGTAAGTTTGAATGGAGAAAAACAATTACTTCCTAGCACCTGAAACCTTAAATGCATAAAAACACTTTATCTGGATTTTGCCAAAGTTATGCCCTTTAGAAAAAAAGGTAAATTGGCTCATAAACTGAAGATCTGACCTGGTGCAAAAGGGTTTAATAAAATCTATCAAAGTATACCAACTAATACAAATGTTTCTAAGTTCTTAACCAAATATTTCCACCCAATCTTACTTCTCTCTCAATAACTGACCTGGTGCAAAAGGGTTTAATAAAATCTATCAAAGTATACCAACTAATACAAATGTTTCTAAGTTCTTAACCAAATATTTCCACCTAATCTTACTTCTCTCTCAATAACTATATTGCAATGTTGGCTACATAAGTGTTCCACGGAACACCGCTCTAGTTCTTACATATCATTCATTTAACTTTTCCATTCAAGACTTTATATTCTACATTCTTTGAATTCCACTCATTGTTTTTTCTGAAAGATTCAGCTTCTCAATCTACATTCTTTTCTCAATGACTTCCTCAATTCATTCACTATACAGTACCTCATTTTCTCTAACTGTTACATATAAACGATTACACATATATGTCAACTTCTAATAATGCATTCTTCTGCTGCTTCCTCATCACTTGCATTTGGTCCTTTTAAATGGAGGTGAAGAAGAAAGAAAAAACATAGTCATCACACATTTCTAATAAGAGATCTGAAATGCAAATAAAATACGGACTACTCTGCATGTCTAAACACAAGATAAAAAGTATGAGTAGGGAAATATAATAAAGAAAAGGGCAGAAGTGAGAACAAATAATAAAGGAAATTCGAAGTGGGGAGGGGCTTTGCAAACGTAAGAATATTTCAAGATGAGTTGCACTGTAAAAGTAGGTCAAGAAAAGGACCTCCTTAGAGACAAAGAATGGCAGTGCTAACAAGTTATTCATGGCTAATTGGTACACCATCTTGAAAAAACTAACACAACCAACTGACCCACTACAAGAAACATCTAATATAGTTAACTGATCCACTTTTGAAAACAGTCTACATGGCCAGTTAGTCTCCTATCTAAAGAATTTAACCTGACAAAGAAGTTCACTATTAAAAAAGAAAAGGTCATTTGGTTAACTAAAACATCTCCAATGGTCAACTGGTCCCCCACTCCACACATTTAACACAGGCTAACTAGTTCAGTGTCTAAGAAATATAAAACTGCATATGGGTTCACTACATTAAAAAATTATAAAAAGTTAATTGCTCACCTATTCTAGATATACAGTACCCACAAAAAAAGAATCAGACAATATCTATCTACAATAAGGCTTTCATATATGATGTTTTATTCATGGTACAAACTCCTATCACTCACTGATGATGGGTATATCATACATCTGGCAGCATGGTGCAATCTTTGAAGATGACGTGATTTGCAGCCTCAGGTACCCCATGGTGTTGAGAGTGGAAGAATGCAATTTTTTGCTTACTGTCCTTGCTATTTTCACTATCTATGTCAGGTGATATTCCTAGGTTGTAAGAAGTTGTCCATGGACAAAAAGGTCTGTAATTTTGCTTGAAAGCAAGAAAATATGTGTACAAGCAAAGATTTTTCATACATATTGGCAGAGCTAAGTTCACCATCAGGACACTTTTCTGGGCTTCCTTCTAACATCATCCCTCTCTGAAAAGATGGGTCTGGCCAACACAGGAAGACCAGAAGGGCAACAGATAAACTCTAGGAAGACCAGAAGGGCAACAGATAAACTAACAGGGAGGAGATTCTCAACACCTTGTGCTTCATAAGGTTAAGAGTCATTTCACTGGTTTTCCTAATGCTCACCAGAGCCAGCTTTTCATGTAGAGATGACATTACTAGGAAGTAGGTAGTAGCTGGTGGGCAGCCAACAACCTGGGAGGTATAGTATCAGTATTACCCACCTGGATATCAGGAGGGTTAGTGACACCTGCTTAGTGAGCCAGCACTTTAGTGGCTGTCAAGTTTCACTCCTTTCACCCAGGTATAAGTCTTTTCTTTCTGCCTCACTATCAAGTGGACTACTGGCATTCTGTCCACAAACATACAATCTTTCTAGTTATATGTAAGACTTGACAATGCTTAACTCATGCAGCTAACTCTTTGTAACCTGATTTTCCTGCGGTGAGCACTATTTGCTAGCTCGGGCAAAATGGTAGGAGCAGGAGACAGAAATAGTAGGTAGGAACATTTAGGCAGGATTACTAGGTAGAAACATTAGCTAGGAGCATTAGAAAGAAGTAGTCATTAGGAACATTAGATAGAAGCCTCTGCAAACATTGTGCTAGACTTGCCCTCTACCAGTAGCCTCTTAAGGGTGGGGCACTAAAGGCTAAGAAGCAGCACTGGAGTTCTTTAGTTATAGAGAATTTATTGCCATGGATATCCCTTTGAGAGAGTTCCACTTGGAACAGGCATCTGAGATATATTTTTATATTATATTATACTTTGTCGCTGTCTCCCGCGTTTGCGAGGTAGCGCAAGGAAACAGACGAAAGAAATGGCCCAACCCACCCCCATACACATGTATATACATACGTCCACACACGCAAATATACATACCTACACAGCTTTCCATGGTTTACCCCAGACGCTTCACATGCCCTGCTTCAATCCACTGACAGCACGTCAACCCCGGTATACCACATCGCTCCAATTCACTCTATTCCTTGCCCTCCTTTCACCCTCCTGCATGTTCAGGCCCCGATCACACAAAATCTTTTTCACTCCATCTTTCCACCTCCAATTTGGTCTCCCTCTTCTCCTTGTTCCCTCCACCTCCGACACATATATCCTCTTGGTCAATCTTTCCTCACTCATCCTCTCCATGTGCCCAAACCACTTCAAAACACCCTCTTCTGCTCTCTCAACCACGCTCTTTTTATTTCCACACATCTCTCTTACCCTTACGTTACTTACTCGATCAAACCACCTCACACCACACATTGTCCTCAAACATCTCATTTCCAGCACATCCATCCTCCTGCGCACAACTCTATCCATAGCCCACGCCTCGCAACCATACAACATTGTTGGAACCACTATTCCTTCAAACATACCCATTTTTGCTTTCCGAGATAATGTTCTCGACTTCCACACATTCTTCAAGGCCCCCAGGATTTTCGCCCCCTCCCCCACCCTATGATCCACTTCCGCTTCCATGGTTCCATCCGCTGCCAGATCCACTCCCAGATATCTAAAACACTTCACTTCCTCCAGTTTTTCTCCATTCAAACTCACCTCCCAATTGACTTGACCCTCAACCCTACTGTACCTAATAACCTTGCTCTTATTCACATTTACTCTTAACTTTCTTCTTCCACACACTTTTCCAAACTCAGTCACCAGCTTCTGCAGTTTCTCACATGAATCAGCCACCAGCGCTGTATCATCAGCGAACAACAACTGACTCACTTCCCAAGCTCTCTCATCCCCAACAGACTTCATACTTGCCCCTCTTTCCAAAACTCTTGCATTTACCTCCCTAACAACCCCATCCATAAACAAATTAAACAACCATGGAGACATCACACACCCCTGCCGCAAACCTACATTCACTAAGAACCAATCACTTTCCTCTCTTCCTACACGTACACATGCCTTACATCCTCGATAAAAACTTTTCACTGCTTCTAACAACTTTCCTCCCACACCATATATTCTTAATACCTTCCACAGAGCATCTCTATCAACTCTATCATATGCCTTCTCCAGATCCATAAATGCTACATACAAATCCATTTGCTTTTCTAAGTATTTCTCACATACATTCTTCAAAGCAAACACCTGATCCACACATCCTCTACCACTTCTGAAACCACACTGCTCTTCCCCAATCTGATGCTCTGTACATGCCTTCACCCTCTCAATCAATACCCTCCCATATAATTTACCAGGAATACTCAACAAACTTATACCTCTGTAATTTGAGCACTCACTCTTATCCCCTTTGCCTTTGTACAATGGCACTATGCACGCATTCCGCCAATCTTCAGGCACCTCACCATGAGTCATACATACATTAAATAACCTTACCAACCAGTCAACAATACAGTCACCCCCTTTTTTAATAAATTCCACTGCAATACCATCCAAACCTGCTGCCTTGCCGGCTTTCATCTTCCGCAAAGCTTTCACTACCTCTTCTCTGTTTACCAAATCATTTTCCCTAACCCTCTCACTTTGCACACCACCTCGACCAAAACACCCTATATCTGCCACTCTATCATCAAACACATTCAACAAACCTTCAAAATACTCACTCCATCTCCTTCTCACATCACCACTACTTGTTATCATCTCCCCACTTGCGCCCTTCACTAAAGTTCCCATTTGCTCCCTTGTCTTACGCACTTTATTTACCTCCTTCCAGAACATCTTTTTATTCTCCCTAAAATTTAATGATACTCTCTCACCCCAACTCTCATTTGCCCTTTTTTTCACCTCTTGCACCTTTCTCTTGACCTCCTGTCTCTTTCTTTTATACATCTCCCACTCAATTGCATTTTTTCCCTGCAAAAATCGTCCAAATGCCTCTCTCTTCTCTTTCACTAATACTCTTGCTTCTTCATCCCACCACTCACTGCCCTTTCTAATCAACCCACCTCCCACTCTTCTCATGCCACAAGCATCTTTTGCGCAATCCATCACTGATTCCCTAAATACATCCCATTCCTCCCCCACTCCCCTTACTTCCATTGTTCTCACCTTTTTCCATTCTGTACTCAGTCTCTCCTGGTACTTCCTCACACAGGTCTCCTTCTCAAGCTCACTTACTCTCACCACCCTCTTCACCCCAACATTCACTCTTCTTTTCTGAAAACCCATACAAATCTTCACCTTAGCCTCCACAAGATAATGATCAGACATCCCTCCAGTTGCACCTCTCAGCACATTAACATCCAAAAGTCTCTCTTTCGCGCGCCTGTCAATTAACACGTAATCCAATAACGCTCTCTGGCCATCTCTCCTACTTACATAAGTATACTTATGTATATCTCGCTTTTTAAACCAGGTATTCCCAATCATCAGTCCTTTTTCAGCACATAAATCTACAAGCTCTTCACCATTTCCATTTACAACACTGAACACCCCATGTATACCAATTATTCCCTCAACTGCCACATTACTCACCTTTGCATTCAAATCACCCATCACTATGACCCGGTCTCGTGCATCAAAACCACTAACACACTCATTCAGCTGCTCCCAAAACACTTGCCTCTCTTGATCTTTCTTCTCATGCCCAGGTGCATATGCACCAATAATCACCCACCTCTCTCCATCAACTTTCAGTTTTACCCATATTAATCGAGAATTTACTTTCTTACACTCTATCACATACTCCCACAACTCCTGTTTCAGGAGTATTGCTACTCCTTCCCTTGCTCTTGTCCTCTCACTAACCCCTGACTTTACTCCCCAGACATTCCCAAACCACTCTTCCCCTTTACCCTTGAGCTTCGTTTCACTCAGAGTCAAAACATCCAGGTTCCTTTCCTCAAACATACTACCTATCTCTCCTTTTTTCACATCTTGGTTACATCCACACACATTTAGGCACCCCACTCTGAGCCTTCGAGGAGGATGAGCACTCCCCGCGTGACTCCTTCTTCTGTTTCCCATTTTAGAAAGTTAATACAAGGAGGGGAGGATTTCTGGCCCCCCGCTCCCGTCCCCTCTAGTCGCTTTCTACGACACGCGAGGAATACGTGGGAAGTATTCTTTCACCCCTATCCCCAGGGATAATATACATATATATATACATATACACATACACACACATACACATACATACGCACATATACACACACACACACATACATATATATACATATGAGAAATGTAAGAAACAATTTAGAAAACTGAAACTTCTAGCTTGAAATGAATGAAAAAAAAGAATGTCACATAATGGTTCAACCTCTGGCTATGGAAAAAAGGAAATGTATAGTTTATTTACACAAACGTCAATAGCAGTTCTCATCAATTTAACCACTGTATCAATAAGCTTCAAAAATAAAGCTTATTCTATAATATAATAAAGTGTTGAATACTGCACCATTCTAAAGTTGAAAAATCATGTCGAACCACAGTAAGTCTGAGATATAAATAAACATATACTAGGAAGTCCAAAAAGGTGTGTGGAAGGTGAATGACAAATCTTACTTAAAATCACATTTTCTTGCTTCCAAGCAAGAATACAGGCCTTCTGTTCCTAAGCCAACTCCTTATGACTCACAGTTAGCTACTGGTAAAAATATCACTTGCAATAGAAATACTGAAAATATCAGTAATTGCAAGGACAGCAAGGAAAAGTTACATCACTCCAGTCTCAATACCATTGGTAAAAGAGGCACCAAATCATGTCATCTGACTTCTATGACTGTACCATGCTGCCAGACATGATAATTCACCATAAGTGAGTAATAGGATTTATTCAGTGGTCTTTTTTTTTAAACTATACACTAGAAATAAACCAGTTTATCCCCTAAGCTGAACCAGTGCATACAAGAAATATAAAAGTAACTCTGCACACAGCACAGACAGGATATGAGATATCATACCTGTAGAATCTACTGTGGGTACATTTCGTCGTTTTAAAAGCGTTTCCTCTCTCTTGTTTTTTCTAAGTTCAACTGTCACTTCAGTTCTTCTTCTTCTCATCTCCTAGAAAGAGTGAAAATGGATTCATACCAAGTAATATATTAGAAAAATATGTTAGTACCATTACCAACAACTTACAGTATTATTATCCAGATGAAGGAATTTAACAGTCAGCAACTTAGCTATCAAAGGGGGAGGGAGGTGAGAGAGTACCTAATGACATGAGTACATAAGGAAATATTCTGCCCTGAAATAAGGCTGGCGCCTACAACTCACCACACAGAGCACTTACTGCACAAGACACTTTTTCGTAGTACTGTCATTCTCTACTGCTAGTCTTGACATTCTTTACTATACATGGATTAATCTGTAACAATACCTTGACCAAACTGTTGGAAGCTACAGCACTCAGGCCCACATAACCTCCTTAGTTTGGCTGGTTTGGTGCCATTTGTAAGTGCTTGGTCAGTGCACTCTTAAATTTCTTGAATATACATCCCATCCTGTTTCTGATGATAAATGGCAAGGTGGGGAAGAGTCTTGGCCCCCAGATATTTAAGTTTTCTCTTACCTAGGATTTCAGGAGTATTTTACAAAGCATTTCAGAGGGAGTGTTTCACAAAGTCTTCCATGCCAGTAGGATGTTATTTCTGAATGTAGATTAGGAACCACGCTTCCCAAGATTTTCAAGGCACAGATGACAATATACTTCTCCCATCTACACTCCTGGTTGTTTAACCTTAAGATATTTCAGCCATTCCCAGTAATTCAGTTCCTTTACCACATCAATATTCATCAATTTTGCCTGCCTTGTTGGGTGATGTTAGGAAGCAACAATATTCAATTCACGAATCATACCATCACTGGTTTTTCTTCTCATCCTGAAGGTCTGCAAAATCCAGACTACCATCCTTTTGCATGAGGCAACTGTAGATTTTGTTTTCTTTGCTGAAGGTTTGGTTTTTAAACATCATTACTCCAAGGTCTTTCATATTATTCAACTGGTTCATGATAGCACCTGCATATGTCCAATATTCTCTTTTATCTTAACTTTTTTATTTTTCCTATAACAAAAGAGATGAAACTTATCACCATTGGAAAGTATGTTCTCAGCTGCCCCGTCAAAGACTTCATCTGTCTATTTGTAGCCTTTCATTATCTTCTAACGATGTGATTTTCATGCTTATTCTCGTATCACCTGCAAAGGATGATACAAAAATGTGGCTTGTGTTCATGTCAATGTCAGACATAAGATGAAGAACAGGAGGGGTGCAAGCATAGTTCCTTTGATGACTGAAATTTTTATCATGGAGGCATTGAAAATATCATGGTTTACAACTACATATTGTGATCTGTTACTTAAAATGTTGTATATCCATCTTCCAATTTTTCCAGTTATTCCTATCTTTCAACATTTTATGTGTTATGAGATCATGGTCACATTTGTCAAATGCTTTTGTAAAGTTTGTGTAATTCAAGTCAGCACTTTCATTGCTTTCTAGAGCTTCAACAATCCTATCATGGTGATCAAACAATTGAGAGAGTCAAGATCTTCCTACCCTGAAATCATGTTGTCACTGGTTATATAAATCATACACTTCCATACAGTAAGTCTGCTTTCTCTTAGGACTCTTTCAAAGATTTCAATGGGCCATTCTTCGTCTGTTTCTTGGCACTACATCACTGACACAGGAAACAGCAATTAAGTATATGTGCAGGGAAGTAGTGGAAGTGACTAGGATAGTATGAAAATAAACAGCAAGAGGTCAACAGAACAGTGCAAGAGTTGTAGAAGAGGGCAAATGAGAGTTTGGGTGAGAGAGTATCATTAAATTTTAGGGAGGATAAAAAGATGTTTTGGAGGGAGGTAAATAACATGTGTAAGACAAGAGAACAAATGGAAACATCGGTGAAGGGAGCAAGTGGGGAAGTGATAACAGACAGTGGTGGAGTGAGAGGAGATGGAGTGAGCACATAGAAGGTTTGTTGAAAGCGTTTGATGATAAGAGTGGCAGATATAGAGTGTTTTGGTTAGGGTGGTGTACAAAGTGAGAGGGTCAGGAAGAATAATTTGGTGAAGAGAAAAGAGGTAGTGAAAGCTTTGCGGAAGATGAAATCCGGCAAGGCAGCTAGTTCGGATGTTATTCCAGTGGAATTCATTAAAATAGGGGGGTAACTGTGTTGTTGATTGATTGATAAGGATATTCAATGTATGTATGGATCATGGTGAAGCACCTAAGGATTGGTGGAATGCATGCATAGTGCCACTGTATGAAGACAAAGGGGATAGAGGTTAGTATTCAAACAACAGAGGTATAAGTTTGTTGAGTATTCCTAGGAAATTATACGGGAGGGTACTGACTGAGAGGGTGAAGACATGTACAGAGCATCAGATCGGGGAGGAACAGTGTGGTTTCCAAAGTGGTAGGGGATGTGCATATCAGGTGTTTGCTTTGAAGAATGTATGTGACAAATACTTAGAAAACAGATGGATTTGTATGTAACATTTATGGATCTGGAGAAGGCATCTGACAGGGTTGATAGAGATGCTTTGTGGAAGGTTTTAAGAGTATGTGGTGTAGGAGGCAAGTTGTTAGAATCAGTGAAAAGTTTTTACCAAGGATGTAAGGCATGTGTATGAGTGGGAAGAGAGGAGAGTCTGCAGCAGGGGTGTGTGATGTCCCCATGGTTGTTTAATTTGTTTATGAATGGGGTGGTTAGGGAGATAGGCAAGAGTCTTGTGGATGAGAAGGACTATGAAGTGAGTCAATTGTTGTTCGCCAATGATACAGCTCTAGTGGCTGATTCGTGTGAGAAACTGCAGAGGTTGGTGAGTGAGTTTGGAAAAGTGTGTGAAAGGAGAAAGTTGAAAGTAAATGTGAATAAGAGCAAGGTTATTAGGTTCAGTAGGGTTGAGGGACTGTGAATAAGAGCAAGGTTATTAGGTTCAGTAGGGTTGAGGGACAAGTTAATTGGGATGTAAGTTTGCAAGAAGAAAAATTGGAGGAAGTGAAGCATTTTAGATATATGGAGCTGGGCTTGGCAGTGGATGGAACCATGAAAGCGGAAGTTAGTCATAAGGTGAGGGAGGGGGCAAAGGTTCTGGGAGCAATGAAGAATGTGTGGAAGGAATGTTATCTCTGAGAGCAAAATAGGTACATTTAAAGGAATAGTAGTTCCAACAATGTTATATGGTTGTGCAGCATGGGCTATAGATAGGGTTGTACAGAGGAGGGTGGATGTGTTGGAAATGAAATGTTTGAGGACAACATGTGGTGTGAAGTGGTTTGATCGAGTAATTAAAGTAAGGATATGAGATAGTGTGGAAATAAAAAGAGTATGATTGAGAAAGCAGAAGAGGGTATGCTGAAATGAGTGTGGAAAGACTGACAAAGAGGATATATATATATATCAGAGGTGGAGGGAACAAGGAGAAGTTGGAGACCAAGTTGGAGGGGGAAGGATGGAGTGAAATAGATTTTGAGCAATCGGGCTTGAACATACAGGAGGGAGAGAGGTGTGCGAGGAATAGAGAGTTGGAACAATGTGGTTTATTGGGGTAAACATGCTGTCAGTGGACTGAACCAGGGAATGTGAAGTGTCTTGGGTAAACCACAGAAAGGTCTTTGGGGCCTGGATGTGGATAGGGAGCTGTGGTTTTGGTGCATTACAAATGATAGCTAGAGACTGAGTGTGAATGAATGTGGCCTTTTTTGCATGTATTCCTGGCGCTACCTCGCTGAAGCTGAAGCAGGGGTTAGCAATGCTGTTTTTCTGTAGGGAGGGGTAGTGACAGGAATGGATGAAGAGAAGCAAGTATGAATATGTACATGTGTATGTACGTAATGTCTGCATATGTGTATGTATATGTTGATATGTATATGTATATGTGCCACATATGGGCATTCATGTATATATACGTGTATGTGAGAGGATGGGCCATTTCTTCATCTGTTTCCTGGTGTTACCTCACTGACGCAGGAAACAGTGATTATGTATAATAAATATATGAATATAAACGTGTGGAAGTCGAGAACATTATCTCGGAAAGCAAAAATGGGTATGTTTGAAGGAATAGTGGTTCCAACAATGTTGTATGGTTGCGAGGCGTGGGCTATGGATAGAGTTGTGCGCAGGAGGGTGGATGTGCTGGAAATGAGATGTTTGAGGACAATGTGTGGTGTGAGGTGGTTTGATCGAGTAAGTAATGTAAGGGTAAGAGAGATGTGTGGAAATAAAAAGAGCGTGGTTGAGAGAGCAGAAGAGGGTGTTTTGAAATGGTTTGGGCACATGGAGAGAATGAGTGAGGAAAGATTGACCAAGAGGATATATGTGTCGGAGGTGGAGGGAACGAGGAGAAGTGGGAGACCAAATTGGAGGTGGAAAGATGGAGTGAAAAAGATTTTGAGTGATCGGGGCCTGAACATGCAGGAGGGTGAAAGGCGGGCAAGGAATAGAGTGAAGTGGATCGATGTGGTATACCGGGGTTGACGTGCTGTCAGTGGATTGAATCAGGGCATGTGAAGCGTCTGGGGTAAACCATGGAAAGTTGTGTGGGGCCTGGATGTGGAAAGGGAGCTGTGGTTTCGGGAATTATTGCATGACAGCTAGAGACTGAGTGTGAACATATGGGGCCTTTGTTGTCTTTTCCTAGCGCTACCTCGCACACATGAGGGGGGAGGGGGATGGTATTCCATGTGTGGCGAGGTGGCGATGGGAATGAATAAAGGCAGACAGTGTGAATTGTGTGCATGGGTATATATGTATGTGTCTGTGTGTGTATATATGTGTACATTGAGATGTATAGGTATGTATATTTGCGTGTGTGGACGTGTATGTATATACATGTGTATGGGGGTGGTTTGGGCCATTTCTTTCGTCTGTTTCCTTGCGCTACCTCGCAAACGCGGGAGACAGCGACAAAGCAAAATCAAAAAAACAAAAAATAAACATATCAATTCATTTATTATACTTTGTCGCTGTCTCCCACATTAGGGATGTAGCGCAAGGAGACAGACAAAAGAATGGTCCAACCCACCCACATACACATGTATATACATACACGTCCACACACACACATATACATACCTATATATTTCAACGTACACATACATATACAAATACATGTACATAATTCATACTTGCTGCCTTTATTCATTCCCATCGCCACCCTGCCACACATGTAATGATAACCCCCTCCCCTCGTACACGCACGAGGTAGCACTAGAAAAAGAGAGAAAAGGCCACATTCATTCACACTTAGTCTGTAGCTGTCATATATAATGCACCAAAATCACAGCTCCTTTCCACATCCAGGCACCACAAAACTTTCCATGGTTTACCCCAGATGCTTCACATGCCCTGGTTCAATCCACTGACAGCATGTCGACCCCCGGAGTACCAAATCGTTCTAATTCACTCTATTCCTTAAACACCTTTCACCCTCCTGCGTGTTTAAAATCTTTTTCACTCCATCCTTCCATCTCCAATGTGGGCTTCCAGTTCTCCTCTTTCCCTCCACCTCTGACACATAAATTCTCTTCGTCAATCTTTCCTCACTAATTCTCTCCATGTGACCAAACCATTTCAATACACCCTTTTCTGCTCTCTCAACCACACTCTTTTTACTACCACACATCTCTCTTAGCCTTTCATTACCTACTCGATCAAACCACCTCACACCATATAATGTCCTCAAACATCTCATTTCCAACACATCCACAATCCTCCGCACAACCCTATCTATAGCCCATGCCTCATAACCATATAACATTGTTGGAACCACTATTCCTACAAACATACCCATTTTTGCTTTCCGAGAAAATGCTCTCGCTTTCCGACATTCTTCAACACTCCCACAACCTTCGCCCCCTCCCTCACCCTGTGACTCACTTCCGCTTCCATGGTCCCATCCGCTGCCAAATCCACTCCCAGATATCTAAAACACTTCCTCCAGTTTTTCTCCATTCAAACTTTCCTCTCAATCAACTTGTCCCTCTATGCTACTGTACCTAATAACCTTGCTCTTATTCACATTTACTCTCAGCTTTCTTCTCTCACACACTTTACCAAACTCAGTCACCAGCTTCTGCAGTATCTTACCCGAATCAGCCACCAGCGCTGTATCATCAGCAAACAACAACTGACTCACTTCCCAAGCTCTCTCATCCACAACAGACTGCATACTTGCCCCTCTCTCCGAAACTCTTGCATTCACCTCCCTAACAACTCCATCCATGAACAAATTAAATATCCATGGAGACATCACGCACCCCTCCTGCAAACCAACATTCACTAAGAACAAATCACTTTCCTCTCTTCCTACTCGTACACATGCCTTACATCCTTAATAAAAACTTTTCAATGTTTCTAGCAACTTGCCTTCCACACCATATACGCTTAATACCTTCCACAAAGCACCTCTATCAGCTCTTATCATATGCCTTCTCCAGGTCCATAAATGCTACATACAAATCCATCTGTTTTTGTAAGTATTTCTCACATACATTCTTCAAAGTACACACCTGATCCACACATCCTCTACCACTTCTGAAACCACACTGCTCTTCCCCAATCTGATGCTCTATACATGCCTTCACCCTCTCAATCAATACCCTCCCATAGAATTTCCCAGGAATATTCAACAAACTTATACCTCTGTAATTTGAGCACTCACCTTTATCTCCTTTGCCTTTGTACAATGGCACTATGCATGCATTCTGCCAATCGTCAGGCACTTCACCATGAGCCATACATACACTGAATATTCTCACCAACCAGTCAACAAAACAGTCACCCCCTTTTTTTAATAAATTCCACTGCAATACCATCTAAACCCGTCGCCCTGCCGGCTTTCATCTTCCGCAAAGCCTTCACTACCTCTTCTCTGTTTACCAAATCATCCTCCCTGACCCTCTCACTTCGCACACCACCGCGACCAAAACACCCTATATCTGCCACTCTATCATCTAACACATTCTACAAACCTACATAATATTCACTCTATTTCCTTCTCACACCACCACTACTTGTTATTACCTCCCCATTAGCCCCCTTCACCGATGTTTCCATTTGTTCTCTTGTCTTACGCACTTTATTTACCTCCTTCCAAAATGATCTTTTTATTCTCCCTAAAATTCAATGATACTCTCTCACCCCAACTCTCATTTGTCCTCTTTTTCATCTCTTGCACCTTTCTCGACCTCCTGCCCCTTTCTTTTATACATCTCCCACTCATTTGCACTATTTCCCTGCAAAACTCGCCCAAATGCCTCTCTCTTCTCTTTCACTAATAATCTTACTTCTTCATCCCACCACACATTACCCTTTCTAATCTGCCCACCTCCCACCCTTCTCATGCCACAAGCATCTTTTGCGCAAGCCATCACTGCTTCCCTAAATACATCCCATTCCTCCCCCACTCCCCTTACATCCTTTGGTATCACCTTTTTCCATTCTACACTCAGTCTTTCCTGGTACTTCCTCACACAAGTCTCATTCGAAGCTCACTTATTCTCACCACTCTCTTCACCCTAACATTCTCTCTTCTTTTCTGAAAACCTCTACAAATCTTCACCTACGCCTCCTTTTCATTTATCATATTAAATCGCACTTTCCCGCATCAAAAAGGTTGCACCAGGAAACAGATGAAGAATGGCCCATCCAATATGATTATATTATCATTATTATTATAATACATAATTGCTGTTTCCTATGTCAGCAAGGTAGTGCCAGGAAACAGATGCAGAATGGTTCATCCACTCATATACAAATATATATTGATGGTAACTACACATCCACAATGGTCAAAGTTCAGCAGTAGTATGATACTCTGTGCATCTGAACCTTGAGTGTGTCTGCTGTCAAACCTGTAATTAGTCTGAGTTTTGGGTCTCAGAGGCTTAACCTCTGGTATCTGGTCTTAATCTGCTGACCTAACTTGACCTTACATGCCGCACCCACTTCATTGATAACAGAAAAAATTATCAAGCTGACCTCCTGTCCTAACCAATAAGAAAGAGATTTTCCCTCAACATCTGGCACTCTGACAATGCCTATAAGTCTTTAAAAGACCCCAGAGATCCTATGAGCCCTCTACAACCATCTGTGATGAGGCTGCTGACCCCATATGGGGTCATGACCTCGGATTTGGGAATCATCGTTCTACAGACATCTAAACTCAGTTTACCTTCCCAACCAAAAAATCCTGGGTGCCATTAAGTGGAGTAAATGTTCTGATAACAATGGAATGCACCAACAGCAGAACCCAGAGATCTAAGCATCAAAACAGATATGTTATCTTTGTTTTTATATTTCTAATCATTTTACATGAATTATGTATTACTCAGTCCTACACTTTCCCTCTCCCTAATCATTTTACAACAAATGACAATAATGAAAGACAGATTCTACAAGTGATAAAGGAAAATCTCAAATTCTTAAATCACTCATTACGGTAGCAACAACAATTCTACAAATATAGAACACATATAATCCTAGAAAACACTCGTTAGAAAACTAAAAACCTACTGAACATTTTAGCAAGAGTTCATTCATGTATACCAGTATAGTTTTATAAAAAGAGCTTTCACTATTAGTTAAATAATGTCAAACGAAAGACATTTTAAAAAGTAAAATTGCTTCATTGAAGTGCTCATGAGTTTGTAACCAATGCTTGATTATTTCATACCAGGTTAATAACAATGCTCAACTCTTTAATACTAGGCACATAACTATGCTCAGCTCTTTAACATGAATTTCTAATCATCCTAATTAGTGCATGGCTCAACTGCATTTCTGGACTCTATTATTATGATTTACTTTGAATACATCATAAGGATCACATATGAACAAATATTTGCACATACTTTACGTGCTATTCATAGGAGTTAAACTCTTACTTATTAAATTTAATACATTAATCAATTCTCCAAGCACTAAGCAATACTACTACTGGAAATCAGTTACTCAACGTTCACACCTATCAGAGTTACAGATTTATGCTGAAAGACTGTATTATTCAATATCAAAACAGGATATCTAACATGCCTTATCAATAAGTGTTAGGAGTCTACTGATATGTTTTGTTTCAACTTTCATTAACCATTTCTGTGATGCCCTTGATGCACAACATTATCAATAATATATCAGCTTTACTTTTTTTCCCTAAGAAATCTGTTCGCTGCCCAATAAATGAACACCTTTAACATGTAAGAAGTTGGGGGGTTGACTATCAATAACATGCAAGAGGAGTTACCATTAAAACAAAATAATGGAAGAAAAGCAAATAATTAATGTACAATACCAACACAACTAATATGAGAATATTTTCAAGCTAAACAATTAAGTAATATCCCAGTCAACTTTATATGGAAAGTTGAACAACACAGCACCAATGCCCTACATAAAACAGCAGCTACATCAAGAGACGGCTAAAATGATGGCATCTTCTGTGGATCATGTTTATCAAATCTCCCAAATAAGATTTACCACTAATACTTTGGAAAATACTCATTAAGCAAACTCATCTGAAGGAGTTATTTCCATCATGTGGAACATTCCTGACTCACGCCTGCTGTAACTATCACACTTACATCTTGGTCCTTTCCTTTGTTCTTGAATACTCCCATTCTGTTCTTGAATTGGTCATTTTGTTGTTTATCCATTTTAATAATGTCTCTAATGATAATTTTTTTACAAAAACACGTCCGGTGTCCTGGAAGACAAGACACCGCGTGACGTCACAGCTCAGTAACTACAGGATCTTTGTGAGATATCAGCTGATTGGCCAATTTTCCGCAAGGTTTTGTTTTCTGGTCACAAGTGTAGAATTGCATATAAGTTTCATGTGGCTCTGTGTTACCTAATATAACACCGTTGTTTGTATTTAATACAAAGTACCTCTCCTCTTATGCCATATATGGCTTTCAATCGATTATGTTTAGAAATCTGTGGTAACAGAGTTTTGTTTACAATTTGAAGAACCAATCCCAGTGAAGTTCTCAAAGCCATTAGGCGGATCTTCATAGGTATAATAGCTTTTGTTTTTATTTTTTTTATTTCAAGTAACATTTATTATCAATGAAGTGGCTATAGAAAGCAATTCATTCTATTTCTTTCAATCATGTATCTATTATGATATCGGAATCGGGAAAAGGGAGAATCATCTACAATGCAAAATTATTACATTATATTTCATGATTTTTAGCTTTATAAAATATTGCTATCCTCAACATATAACATATCTTTCATGATTATGAAAAATTCTTTTATTATGGAAATGTGTACTTTCAAAATTGAACACCATATAGACTGCAATCGAAGATAAGCTTCATCAAGAAATTTTGATAAATGATCCGTACAATGGACTAAGAATTGTAGAATTCATCTCACAAATGCACATATGCTAAGGAGATATCAATTAAAGCCGGAGAACTACATTTTTTTCCGAAATTTTCATTCAGCATGAAGTGGCATCAGAACAAGTTCTAAGAACTTTGTTTACCTTCACGTTTTGCACTTGTCTGCACACCTCATACACTATTGTCAGAATGGCATGTCGTTTTGCTGTTTTGGATATTGATGTTGAGCTTGATGAACGAGCCGGGAAGAAAAAGCAAGACAAAGCTAAATTTAAGAATGATGAAACTGCCAAAAAATCTATAAACAAGCCCAATAATAAGAAGAAAAAGCCTGAAAGAGGAAGAGGCCCAACAGTAAGTTCATGTTCAGCCACTTTGGACCAAAGAGTTCACGTATCTTTTACGATAGATTAGAATAAGTTTGTGAATAGCAAAAACTCTACATATACAAGTGTACCAAAACTGAAACTACCAGTAAGAATCATAAACATGTATTGATTCCCACTACTACTATTATGCATTCCTCCCATCGAGGGTATTATTTTAATGTGGATATATACTCAGGAGGATCATAATGGAGTTTTGGGTAATTTACCAATTTAATTACACATTGAAGGGTAGCTTTGGGAATTGGGTAATTTTGTACCATAGCTGTAGCTTTAAGTTAAAGGAATATAATTATAACCAGTGAGATTTGAAGCTTTATATCTTATATGGTATCATACAGTGACAGTAGTTAGGATTATGAATGAGAAAATGTGTGAATATGGATTTAGATGAGGTAAAAGCTTCACATTTTTGTTATTTTTTGGTATTAAGGGATTTGTTTTAGCAGTGCAATTGTAATACTTAAAGAATATAGCAACAGTTGTAGAGTTTGAATCTATCATGTCTTATCGAATTATGTTAGCTCCGATGACCTGATGACGAATCCCTCATCACCCATAACACTTCCATAGATGAACTGAAGATGAATATATTGTCAGTGCTTTTGAAAAAAGTCATGCCAAAAAATAATGTATTCATCAGTTTTTTATATACTATTCGCCATTTTCCACGCTAGCAAGGTAGCATATCAATCTAGAATTTACTTTCTTACACATTAAGAACAGTGGACTGAGCCTTTGAGGGAATATCCTCACCTGGCCCCCTTCTCTGTTCCATCTTTTGGAAAATTAAAAGAACGAGAGGGGAGGATTTCCAGCTCCCCATACCCTCCCCTTTCAGTCGCCTTCTATGACATGCAGGGAATACGTGGGAAGTATTCTTTCTCACCTATCCCCAAGGATTAACCAGTTGTTTTTACGAAGGTTTAAATGATGAGAGGTGTTCTCCACAGTGTGACAAAACCCTGAATTGTATTGAAATACCTTAATGTACCGGAGTAACACTTTGTGGCAATCAAATTGACCTAGGATATGTTGAGATAATCTTGTAGAATAATGATATGAAAGAATATTAGTTACCATTCTGAATGAAAATTATTATTTTGCCTTTTGTGCTATCACTAGATTAGCCTCCCAAATACTGATGGACATCATGAATTGTGAAATGATAAAGTTAGATTCTTCTTATGGAGTGAAAGAAAATCATTAATGAATAATAAAAAGCAAGCGTGGGAGGTGGGCAGATTAGAAAGGGTAGAGAGTGGTAGGATGAAGTAAGATTATTAGTGAAAGAGAAGAGAGAGGCATTTGGACGATTTTTGCAAGGAAATAGTGCAAATGACTGGGAGATGTATAAAAGAAAGAGGCAGGAGGTCAAGAGAAAGGTGCAGGAGGTGAAAAAGAGGGCAAATGAGAGTTGGGGGGAGAGAGTATCATTAAATCTTAGGGAGAATATAAAGATGTTTTGGAAGGAGGTAAATAAAGTGTGTAAGACAAGGGAACAAATGGGAACATCAGTGAAGGAGGCTAATGGGGAGGAGATAACAAGTAGTGGTGATGTGAGAAGGAGATGGAGTGAGTGTTTTGAAGGTTTGTTGAATGTGTTTGATGACAGAGTGGCAGATATAGGGTGCTTTGGTCTAGGTGGCGTGCAAAGTGAGAGGGTTAGGGAGAATGATTTGGTAAACAGAAAAGAGGTAGTAAAAGCTTTGCGGAAAATAAAAGCCGGCAAGGCAGCGGGTTTGTATGTTATTGCAGAGGAATTTATTAAAAAGGGGTGACTGTATTTTTGACTGGTTGATAAGGTTATTTAATGTATGTATGACTCATGGTGAAGTGCTTGAGGACTGGCGGAATGCTTGCATAGTGCCATTGTACAAAGGCAAAGGGGATAAGAGGGAGTGCTCAAATTACAGAGGTATAAGTTTGTTGAGTATTCCTGGTAAATTATATGGGAGGGTATTGATTGAGAGGGTAAGGCATGTACAGAGCATCAGATTGGGGAGGAGCAGTGTGGTTTCAGAAGTGATAGAGGATGTGTGGATCAGGTGTTTGCGTTGAAGCATGTATATGAGAAATACTTGGAAAAGCAAATGGATTTGTATGTAGCATTTATGGACCTGGAGAAGGCATATGATAGAGTTGATAGAGATGCTGTATGGAAGGTATTAAGAATATATGGTGTGGGAGGCAAGTTGTTAGAAGTAGTGAAAAGTTTTTATCGAGGATGTAAGGCATGTGTACATGTAGGAAGAGAGGAAAGTGATTGGCTCTCAGTGAATGTTGGTTTGCGGCAGGGGTGCATGATGTCTCCATGGTTGTTTAATTTATGGCTGGGTTTGTTAGGGAGGTGAATGCAAGAGTCTTGGAAAGAGGGGTAAATATGCAGTCTGTTGTGAATGAGAGAGCTTGGGAAGTGAGTCAGTTGTTGTTTGCTGATGATACAGTACTGGTGGCGGATTCGGGTGAGAAACTGCAGAAGCTGGTGACTGAGGTTGGTAAAGTGTGTGAAAGAAGAGAGCTGAGAGTAAATGTGGATAAAAGCAAGGTTATTTGGTACAGTAGGGCTGAGGGACAAGTCAATTGGGAGGTAAGTTTGAATGGAGAAAAACTGGAGGAAGTGAAGTGTTTTAGATATCTGGGAGTGGATTTGGCAGCAGATGGAACCATGGTAGCGGAAGTGAATCATAGGGTGGGGGAGGGGGCGAAAGTTCTGGGAGCGTTGAAAAATGTGTGGAAATCGAGAACATTGTCTTGGAAAGCAAAAATGGGTATGTTTGAAGGAATGGTGGTTCCAGCAATGTTATATGGTTGCGAAGCTTGGGCTATAGATAGAGTTGTGTGGAGCAGGGTGGATGTGCTGGAAATGAGATGTTTGAGGACAATATGTGGGGTGAGGTGGTTTGATTAAGTAATGAAAGGGTAAGAGATGTGCTGTAATGGAAAGAGTGTGGTTGAGAGAGCAGAAGAAGGTGTTTTGAAATGGTTTGGTCACATGGAGAGAATGAGTGAGGAAAGATTGACCAAGAGGATATATGTGTCAGAGGTGGAGGGAACGAGAAGTGGGAGACCTAATTAGAGGTGGAAAGATGGAGTGAAAAAGATTTTGAGTGATCGGGGCCTGAACATGCAGGAGGGTGAAAGGCGTGCAAGGAATAGAGTGAATTGGGACGATGTGGTATACTGGGGTCGACGTGCTGTCAATGGATTGAACCAGGGCATGTGAAGCGTCTGGGGTAAACCATGGAAAGTTCTGTGGGGCGTGGATGTGGAAAGGGAGCTGTGGTTTCGGTGCATTATTACATGACAGCTAGAGACTGAGTGTGAACGAATGTGGCCTTTGTTGTCTTTTCCTAGCACTACCTTGCGCACATGAGGGGGGAGGGGGTTGTTATTTCATGTGTGGTGGATTGGCAATGGGAATGAATAAAGGCAGACAGTATGAATTATGTACATGTGTATATATGTATATGTCTGTGTGTGTATATATATGTATACGTTGAGATGTATAGGTATGTATATTTGCGTGTGTGGACGTTTATGTTTATACATGTGTATGCGGGTGGGTTGGGCCATTCTTTCGTCTGTTTCCTTGTGCTACCTTGCTAACGCGGGAGATAGCGACAAAGCAAAATAAAATAAAGATGTATTTATGTGGGTATATGAGTGGATGGGTCTTTCTTTGTCTGTTTCCTGGCACTACCTTGCTGATGCAGTAAATGGTGACCAAGAATAATAAATAAAAGATAATTAGTAACAACTATGGAAACTTAAAAGAAACTTGACATGGAGCTAGAGTTAATCCCAGATGAACTCATACTTAATAATTATGGAATGGCAGAGAGGGATAGTCTTATTCATCAAGCAAGACACATGATTACCTATTTGTAATGTATAGGGAGGGAATTTACTCTTGTGGGGTCCTATCTCTTGAATAGTATGAGTTGTACAACTAATTAGATTTCTTTATGGTGTCTGCATTAACCCTATCTTCAGTCATTTTATCCCATTCACCCTCCACTCAAATACTATAAATGTGCTTTCTCATATATTTTTAAACAAGTTTCTGACTTTATTTCATTATATTTAGGTTGTTCTGTTCTTGAAGAACTGTTCACTATCTACATCATCAATATGAAACTTGCAGCCTTTCCTTATATCTCAACTCTCTTAATGCTAGCACATTTTTATTTCTTTGATCTGGACCTTTTGTATTATCTCTTTGAGTTTGAGGTCCAACCTTGAAAAGCATGTCGTAATTTTAGCCATATGCATGATGTGAACAGCATGATGAATAATAATTCATTATCCATGAAGTTGAGTGCTCTTTGATATTTATTGGCAAACTGTTGGTCTCCTTAGCTCTTCCTCATAAGGTGGGGCTCTGGTGACAGGTTAAGGTTAGTGTTGTCTCCCAAGTTTTCCTTGCTCATGGTGACAAGTTAGGGTCTGTGTTGTCTCCCAAGTTATTCTTGCACTCAGATTCTTAGTCATCTTTCTTCACTCACTCTCTCCATGTGTCTGAACCATTTCAGCACATCCTGTTCAGCTCTCTCATTGTCTACTGCACTGTCATTCCTTATATGATCAACCTGCCTCACACCACATATTGTCTTAGGGCATTTCATTTCCAGTACATCTGCCCTCTTCCATTCTTTTACATCTAGGGTCAGTACAGCGCTTGGGATTGCTATGCCTTTAGATATACCCATCTTTACCCTGACTGACCTTATTTGTTTTATTTTTTTAGTGAGATAGGCATCTCAAATGCCTCTTGTTCTTAATTTTTTAATGTTTTAGTCATACCTTGGGTCTTTTTTGTTATGATGTTTCCAAGCTTTATTCTCAAAAGAGGATCTGTGGCTTTCAAGCTGTGAAGTATGTAATCACCAATCAGCCCTTTCAGTCTTTAGCTTTTGAGAAAAATGGCCATGAATCCATCATTGCCTGAATTAACTAATGCATTTCATTTATTTCAACAGCTGCAAGCTATGGCATTTGGAAGCAACAAGGGAAAAAATAAGAAGAAAGTGTCTAAAACAGCTGAAGGAGTGGAGAAAGAATTACCTTCAGTTAAAGCCATTGGTCAGGCGAATTCAAGAATAGATGAAGATTGGCAACGTCGAGATAATGAGGTGTGTTTGGTATGAAATGTGTTAAAGCATGATGTTCCTTATTTGTTTAGAGGTTTTATTTAACCCATTCACTGTTTTCATCTCCTTTGCTTAAAGTCAGATCTTGGTCCCTTATGGTAGCATCTGCTCTATGCAGCACTAGATTTGCTCTCTCTCTCTCTCTCACCAAGCTGCTATTTTTTTTTCGTCCCAGGAGATGATGCCATCATGTAAGAGATAATATGCACTGCTCCTAAATGGAATATGTCATGAAAAAAGCCTTAGTTTATCAAGTAAATTGTGGAGTGAGGAGGTATGGGTTGAAGAACAAAGAAATAAAAGGATATTGATACATTATTGCTCTGATATTGACAAAAGCCTATTTGATACTGTGTACAAGGGTAATGATGTTGATCAGATGCCTGCCAAGCCTTTTCATCTTGGGAAAGTCACAATGCTAGTTAGTGATGATGAAAACGTGTGGATTGCTGCACTGGCTGTGACATATCAATTTTGGACTTTCTTGTTCCACAACTCAATAAGAGCAGTGAACAAGAAAAAGCCAGTTGCACTTAAAAGCACAAGTATGAAAAAGATATTGTAGAAAATAGAAATAAGGAAAGCAGAATATAAGGCTTTGTCAAACTATGACTATATTAACGAGGTGAGTGAACTGCACTGGGCTTGCCCTAAGACAATGGTAACCTTTATTGGTGTCACTGTAACCAGTCAGAGCATTTGTACCCTCTGTAGTAAGATCTATTAATAATATTATATTGTTGATTAGTATCTCCCTCTCCAAAACTCATATGAGAGCAAGGTTATAGGGCTTGCCGGTATTAAACAAGAAACTACACCAGGTTGCCAGAGCAAAGTTATAGGGATCACAGGCATTAAACAAGAAACTACACCAGGCTGCTAGAGCAAAGTTATAGGGCTTGTAGGCAGTAAACAAGAAACTATATCAGGCTGCCAACAAGTATGAAGATGTGTAGGATTACTTCATTTTTTTCATTATCGCTTAATTATTTCAAGTGTTTTTGCATTTGTGAGTTTGTGTGTTTATGCATACCTTTCTCAAGGACGAACTGTAGCACCTAAAGCCCAGATTTTGGTTTTTGGTACTGCAAAAACTGTGCCAAGTTTTATACAACCACAATTTGGCCTAGAATGCTGTTTTGAGGTTGCTGAAGGTCACTAAAGGTCACCCTGGCCTTATTAGATACACTTAGGTAACTACATTCATTCAATATAGTGAATCTCACAGCCTCAGATTAAAACAAAAGTACTACAGGGTGCCAGAACATATCTTTAAAGGCCAACAAAGGCCAGTTTTCAAGGTTCAAACTCAGAATAGCTTCAAGTACTTCACAGAGGTCCCAGAATTTGGGATTAGGCACTTCAGAATCCAGGAAAGGTTTTAAGCTACTGCACTTTGGATTAAAAGCCATTTTGAGGCCACCAAAGGGTATCCCATTCTTTTTTGCTTATACTTAGTTCACTGCTTATAATAGCGACCTAGTAGCCTAAAATTATAATAAAGGTACTTTAGGATTAAAGGCAGGATTCATGGGTACCAGAGTCTTACCTTAAAGGCCAACAAAGGTACTTTTTCAGAGTTCAGATTTACTACAGCTTTTCCATATTTATTGTGTAGATACTTAAGAATCTAGGCAAGGTTTGACATTTCCTTATGATGGCCCTAAATGCCTTTTTGAACTCATTAGAGGCCACTATAGGGTTACAGAATAAACTTACTTTAACAATTTAATTTACAGTTCCAGCAGAAAAACTGGCATGCCCTACTTACAGTGTGATGCAACATGAAAAACTATCAATAAATGAGATAGGGGATAGGGGAGAAAGAATACTTCCCACGCATTCCCTGTGTATCATAGAAGGCGACTAAAGGGGACGGAAGCGGGGGGCTAGAAACCCTGCCCCCCTTGTATTTTGACTTTTGAAAAGGGGAAACAGAAGGAGTCATGCATGTAGTGCTCATCCTCCTTGAAGGCTCAGATTGGGGGTGTCTAAATGTCTGTGGATGTCACCAAGATGAGAAAAAAGGAGATGTAGGTAGTATGTTTGAGTAAAGGAACCTGGATATTTTGTCTCTGAGTGAAACGAAGTTCAAAGTTAAAGGGGAAGAGTGGTTTGTGAATGTCTTGGGAGTAAAGTCAGGGGTTGGTGAAAGGACAAGAGCATAGGAAGGAGTAGCACTACTGAAGCAGGAGTTGTGGGAATATGTGATAAAGTGTAAGAAAGTAAACTTTAGATTGATATGAAAGTGGATGGAGAGAGATGGGTGATTATTGGTGCCTATGCACCTGGTCATGAGAAGAAAGATCATGAGAGGAAAGTGTTTTTTGGAGCAGCAGAGTGAGTGTGTTAGCAGCTTTGATGCTCGAGGCTGGGTTATAGTGATAGGTGATTTGAATGCAAAGGTGAGTAATGTGGCAGTTGAGGGTATAATTGGTGTACATGGGGTGTTCAGTGTTGTAAATAGAAATAATGGAGAGCTTGTAGATTTGTGTGCTGAAAAAAAGACGTGATTGGGAATACCTGGTATAAAAAGAGAGTTATACATAAGTAAGTAGGAGAGATGGCCAGAGAGCATCATTGGATTATGTGTTGATTGATAGGTGCATGAAAGAGAGACTTTTGGTTGTTAATGTGCTGAGATGTACAACTGGAGGGATGTCTGATCATTATCTTGTGGAGGCGAAGGTGAAGATTTGTAGAGGTTTTCAGAAAAGAAGAGAGAATGTTGGGGTGAAGAGAGTGGTGAGAGGAAGTGAGCTTGGAAAGGAGACTTGTGTGAGGAAGTACCATGAGAGATTGGGTGCGGAATGGAAAAAGGTGAGAGCAAAGGACGTAAGGGGAGTGGGGGAGGAATGGGATGTATTTAGGGAAGCAGTGATGGCTTGTGCGAAAGATACCTGTGGTATGAGAAGTGTGGGAGGTAGGCAGATTAGAAGGGGTAGTGGATGGTGGGATGAAGAAGTAAGAATGTTAGTGAAAGAGAAGAGAGAGGCATTTGGACAATTTTTGCAGGAAAATAGTGCAAATGGCTGGGAGATGTATAAAAGAAGAGGCAGGAGGTCAAGAGAAAGGTGCAAGAGGTGAAAAAGAGGGCAAATGAGAGTTGGGGTGAGAGAGTATTATTGAATTTTAGGGAGGATAAAAGGATGTTTTGAAAAGAGGTAAATAAAGTGTGTAAGACAAGGGAACAAATGGGAGCATTGGTGAAGAGGGCTAATGGGGAGGTAATAACAAGTAGTGGTGAAGTGAGAAGGAGATGGAGTGAGTAATTTGAAGGTTTGTTGAATATGTTAGATGATAGAGTCGCAGATATAGGGTGTTTTGGTCGAGGTGGTATGTGAAGTGAGAGGGTCATAGAGAATGATTTAGTAAACAGAGAAAAAGGTAGTGAAAGCTTTGTAGAAGATGAAAGCTGGCAAGGTGCCGGGTTTGGATGGTATTGCAGTGGAATTTATGAAAAAAGGGGGTGACTGTGTTGTTGACTGGTTGGTGAGGACATTCAGTGTATGTATGATTCATGGTGAAGTGCCTGAGGATTGGCAGAATGCATGCATAGTGTCATTGTACAAAGTCAGAGGGGATAAAGGTAAGTGTTCAAATTACAGAGGTATAAGTTTGTTGAGTATTCCTGGGAAATTATATGGGAGGGTATTGATTGAGAGGGTGAAGGCATGTACTGAGCATCAGACTGGCGAAGAGCCGTGTGGTTACAGAAGTGGTAGAGGATATGTGAATCAGGTGTTTACTTTGGAGAATGTATGTGAGAAATACTTATAAAAACAAATGGATGTGTATGTAGAATTTATGAATCTGGATAAGGCATATGGTAGAGTTGATAGAGATGCTCTGTGAAAGGTATTAAGAGTATATGATGTGGGAGGTAAGTTGCTAGAAGCAGTGAAAAGTTTTTGTCAAAGATGTAAGGCATGTGTACAAGTAGGAAGAGAGGAAAGTAATTGGTTCCCAGTGAATGTCGGTTTGCAGCAGGGTTGCATGATGTCTTCATGGTTGTTTAATTTGTTTATGGATGGGGTTGTTAGGGAGGTGAATGCAAGAGTTTTGGAGAGAGGGGCAAGGATGCAGTCTGTTGTGGATGAGAGGGCTTTGGAAGGGAGTCAGTTGTTGTTCGCTTCGGATACAACACTGGTGGCTGATTCGGGTGAGAAACTGCAGAAGCTGGTGACTGAATTTGTTAAAGTGTGTGAAAGAAGAAAGCTGAGAATAAATGTGAATAAGAGCAAGGTTATTAGCTTCATTAGGGTTGAAGGACAAGTCAGCTGTGAGGTAAGTTTGAATGGAGAAAAACTGGTGGAAGTGAAGTGTTTTAGATATCTGGGAGTGGATTTAGCAGCGGATGAACCATGGAAGCGGAAGTGAGTCACAGGGTGGGGGAAGGGGCGAAGGTTCTGGGAGTGTTGAAGAATATGTGGAAGGCGAGAACATTATCTCAGAGAGCAAAAATGGGTACGTTTGAAGGAATAGTGGTTCCAACAATGTTATATGGTTGCCAGGCATGGGCTATAGGTAGGGTTGTGCAGAGGAGGGTGGATGTGCTGGAAATGAGATGTTTAAGGACAATATTTGGTGTGAGGTGGTTAGATCGAGTAAGTAATGAAAGGGTAAGAGAGGTGTGTGATAATAAAAAGAGTGTGGTTGAGAGAGCAGAAGAGGGAGTATTGAAATGGTTTGGTCACATGGAGAGAATGAGTGAGGAAAGATTGACAAAGAGGATATGTGTGTCAGAGGTGGAGGGAATGAGGAGAAGTGGGAGACCAAATTGGAAGTGGAAGGATGGAGTGAAAAAGGTTTTGGGCAATCAGGGCCTGAACATACAGGAGAGTGAAAGGCGTGCAAGGAATAGAGTGAATTGGAATGGTGTGGCATAATGGGATGGACGTGCTGTCAATGGATTGAACCAGGGCATGTGAAGCATATGGGGTAAACCATGGAAAGTTTTGTGGGGTCTGGATGTGGAAAGGGAGCTGTGGTTTTGTTGCATTACACATGACAGCTAGAGACTGAGTGTGAACGAATGTGGCCTTTATTGTCTTTTCCTAGCACTACCTCGCGCGTGTGGGGGCGGGATGCCATTTCACGTGTGGCTGGGTGGCCACGGGAATGGATGAAGGCAGCAAGTATGAATATGTACATGTGTATATATGTATATGTCTGTGTATGTACTGTATATGTATGTATACATTGAAATGTATAGGTATGTATATGTGGGTGTTTATGTATATACCTGTGTATGTGGGTTGGTTGGACCATTCTTTTGTCTATCTCCCTGTGCTACCTCGCTAACGTGGGAGACAGCAACAAAGTATAATATATGAAATAAGTAAATAAAGATAAAGTAGGTACTCACCTCCCATAGTACTTCATATGATGTCCCTTGGCCTTAATACAATCCTGAAGGTGCTTGGGAACAGATGCTGCAAGATATTGAAGGTATGTAGGGTCAAGGTTGTCCCAAATATCCTGGATGGTGGCCTGGAGCTTAGGACTGCTGGATGTATTCCACCCACACAACTGTGAATTTATAATCGACCATAAGTTCACAATAGGATTAAAGTCAGGTGAATTACCTGGTCAGTCCTGAGTGTATGTCACACCTCAAAATGCAAACCAGTCAGGTATTAATTTAGCAGTGTGGCACAGTGCACCATCTTGCAATTGTATATCACAACCAGTCTTCTCAAAACAGTCAGGTAATTCATCACACAACAGCTTCAGGTATCAATTCTGAGTCAATATCACATTTTAAGGTAAAAACACAAGACTTCCAACACCATTATAGCCAAAAGCCCCCCAAACCATTAGTGAGTCTGGAAATTTTACAGTTGCCTGAATGCACGTGCAGTAGGGTCATATGGGTCTTTACCTGGCCTCCAGTGCACTTTTCCTCCATGGCTGTCAGTAACATCAAATGTATCCCCACCAGACCTCAACACTTTCTTCCACTTTTCATCATCCAACTGCAAATATTTCTTGGCAAATGCAAGTCTGTACTTGCACTGGTGATCTGTCAGAAGCTGTTTCTTGAGATGAATACATACACCTCTTGAATTTCAAGTCATGAAGGTGGCTATGAATAGTACATACAGACACATGACCAAGTAGCTTAGGGTTTTCTTCCTCTAACTGTCATTCTTGTCTAATTTACTTGACATTAGGTAATCTTCAGAGTGCATTGGGAAGTGATATGAGGTAGTCCAGGTCTTTGCACACTTCGTAGTGACAGCCCTGTAGATTCAGCTACTTCATTACACTTCCCTGCCTTGTACAAAGCTACAGTAACAGTAATATCCTCTTTAGACAAGCCCTTGGGGCCAGGCATTGCAGCACAAACCCAGTGCGAAGCACATGTAGGGTAGAGTAAGAAAGTGGATGTCGGGGACAACAGAAAAAAACATTTACCCACCACAGTAACTCCAGGCAGACTGACCATCACCTGTTGCTACCATGGGGGTCCCCACTTCCCCACTAATGTCCATGAGTTGCTCTGTATTTTTCAACAAGAGAAGGTGAGGCAGCATTTGTTACATGCATGAGTTTGGAGGATAGAAGAAAAATTATATAAGTGCAGGGGCCTGTAGCAAAATGGGAGGTAATAATGGCAATAGTGAGGTTGAATGTATGAAAGGCACAAGAAGTGGATGGGATTATGGCTGAAATTTTGAAGTATGGATGAGAAAGTGTGATAGAGATGTATTTGATATGTAATTTATTACGGAAGCAGAAGGTTTGAATAATAGGCAAGTAATTCTCTTAAGTATACCAGGAAAATTGTAAGCAACAGTGTTGATTGATAAAGTGATGGAGGTAATTGAATGCAGAATAAGTAAGGAGCGAGGGAGTTTTAGGAAAGGTAGGGGATACATGGATCAGATTTTTGTGGTGAGAATGACTGTGGAAAAGTACTAATGGAAAAGTAAGAAATTGTGTGCAGCTTATATAGAACTGGAAAAAGTGCGTGACTGAGTTGAGAGAAGTGCTTTATGGGATGGGTTAAGGATAAAGCCTTCTATAGAGTAGCAGGTGCATGTGTAAGAGTGGATGGAGAGTTAAGCGAAAGTTTCAGTATAAATGTGGATGAGGCTGGGCTGTGTGATGTCACTGTGGCTTTTTAATATGAATGGAGTGTTGAGAGAGATCAAAGCTAAACTAGGGAATAGGGATGCAGAGAAGGAGTGTGTAGGTGAGGCATGGTGGCTAATGATTAATCTGTATTTGGTTAATACTGTGTTGTTTGCTGAGAGTGCGAAACACATGATGTAGGTTGTAGTTGTTTTTTTATGATGTGCTTAATTGAAGGTACATGCAAGTAAAAGTAAAGCTGTGGTGTTTACAAAGAAACAGAGTGAAAGTATAGATTTTTCAAAGACCTGTAGAGGGAAACAAGAAAGTGCACTAAACTGTGCTGTAGATGTAGGGAAAGAAAGACTGGAATTCATGTATTTGGGAGCTGTCTTGGATAAGTTTGGTGATATGGAAGGAGAGATAAAGGAGAGCAGTATAGGGCAGAACAGTCAGTGAGTCCCTTAATGATGAAGGATAGAAGTTAGAGTGTGGAAGTGAAGAAAGGATTAAGGGGACAGTATATTCCTTCCAACCCTGACCTTCGCAGGCAAAACATGGAAATGGAATGAGTCACAGATCAAGAATCTAGGCTGTGGAAATGAATTGTTTGAGAGGAGCATGTTGTATGATCAGATGGAATGAAAAAAGAAATAAGGGATGTTTGAGAGTTTTGGTATAGCAGGGAACACAAAGGTAATGAATTGTGCAATGGAACAGAATTTGTAACATAATACTTTGAGATGGTATAGGCAGTTGGAACGAATGCAAGACATGGAATTTAAAGGAGAATGTATAAAAGTATGACTCAAGAGGTTGGTGTGAGAGGATGACCACCAGTGACATGGGAAAATAGAGTGGAAGAGTACTGGAGGGAAAGAAGTAGTGGAAGAATGCATGGAACGGTGTATGTAAGGGAAGCATATAAGGACAGGGATAAGTGGAGATTCTTTTGCCATGGTCATCTGCTTGATGGGAGTTCCCAGAGGGAACAAACACCAAAGATATAGGTAGATAGGTGAGAAAAAAAAACCCAGTTCCAACACTGATCATTATGGCACTCCAATTGTTATGTCTAACCATTCTTACTTAGGCTCGACCACCAATCTCATCTCTTTGTTTAGGGCCATTCAACATGTTCCTTATCCACCAAAGTATGACTCCATTAGTGCCATGTAACAATTTTCTTGTTACTAACTGTTGATATGGAACCTTATTGAATGCTATTTGAAAATGTAGATAGATGACATCACCTACTTTTACTTTTGTCTTACGTGTTAATTATGTCATTTAAGAAATCAAGCAGATTTTGTCAGACACGAGCAGTATTGTCAAAAATCATGCACGAGAATCATATATTAAGTGTTGGTCCTCTAAATGGTTTTGATTTCTATCTTGAAAGATGGTTTCCATAAGTTATCCACCTGCATACATTAAGTTAATTGGACAATAATTTCCAGAAACTGACCACTTTTTTGGATATTGGTGTTACACTGGCAAACTTCCATTCATCTGGAACTTTTTCTGCAGGATGTAGTTTATTGGAAAGGCCCATCAAGGGCTTAACTGTCTCATTTTTTGCCTCTTTCATTGTCCTTAGATAAAGCTTATCAGGGCCTGCTGTTTTATTTATTTCCATTCCATTTATTGCTGATAGTATGTCTTTAGCTTTTATATCAGTTTGCCGAAGAATGTTCTTCCTTATCAGTGAAACTGGATTCAGGATGTGGGTTGTGTCATTGATTATAAATACAGATGCAAAAATGTCATTGAAGATTTATTCCATGGCTTCAATGTCTTGAACCATTTTCCTTAATAAATGGACCAGTTGACTGGGTACTGGCTCTGTTGCTTCTAACATAATTGTAAAAGTCCTTAGGGTTTCTTTTACTGTATTCAGCAATATGTGCTTCATATTAAGGTTTGCTTATTTTATAACTCTCTTACTTTCTCTACACAAATTTACATAGCTTATCCGAAAGTGTTGGTTGTGGGGCTGAGTTTCCTGTAAGCTACTTCCTTTGACAAATGGTACTTTTTTGTTTCACCATTCCACCACCTTAGCTTCTTTTTAGAAATTGACTGTCTTATCATACATTTGCATGTATGTTCCCTCTATTATTTCGAAGGTTTTACTGAAGCTTTTCCAGTCTATGTTCATGCAATTCCATTGACCATATCATCCCAGAAATACCTGTCAAGAGCAGCACAAAGATCATTAAAATTTTCACATTTTAAATCATGTATGTTTTTTGTGACTGACATCTTAACCATAATTACATCCAGTGTTGAAACCCACCTCAAAAGTAAGTTTATTGATCATTTGTACCAAACTTTTTTGCAACTTCCATTTTTTCATTACAGGATTTTCTTTCATATGAGCTGTTTAATGAATGTCTTTTCTTTATATAAAAATATAATCATCAGTTTTGGAGAGAGGGGCAAGTATGCAGTCTGTTCTGGATGTTGTTCGCTGATGATACAGCGCTGGTGGCTCAGGTGAGAAACTGCAGAAGCTGGTGACTGAGTATGGTAAAGTGTGTGAAAGAAGAAAGCTGAGAGTAAATGTGAATAAGAGCAAGGTTATTAGGTACAGTAGGGTTGAGGGACAAGGTAATTGGAGTGTAAGTTTTAATGGAGAAAAACTGGAGGAAGTGAAGTGATTTAGATATCAAGGGGTGGATTTGGCAGTGGATGGAACTATGGAAGTGGAAGTGAGTCACAGGGTGGGGTAGGGGGCGAAAATTTTGGGAGCTTTGAAAAATTTATGGAAGGCGAGAACATTATCTCGGAAAGCAAAAATGGGTATGTTTGAAGACTGAGTGTGAACGAATGTGGCCTTTGTTATCTTTTCCTAGTGCTACCCTGCACATGAGCGGGGGGGGGGGGGTTGTCATTTCATGTGTGGTGGGGTGGCGATGAGAATGAATACAGGCAGCAAGTATGAATTATTTACATGTGTATATATGTATATATTTGTGTATGTGTATGTATGTATACGTTGAAATGTGTAGGTATGTATATGTGTTTGTGTGGACGTGTATGTTTATACATGTGTATGTGGGTGGGTTGGGCCATTCTTTCGTCTGTTTCCTTGCGCTACCTTGCTAACGTGGGAGACAGCGACAAAGTACAGTAAATAGATAATCATAGAATTTTGACTCGGGTAATGAATATGTTTGCTGAATTGCAGCTTGATTAGCAGCCATCAGATTTTTTTTCTTTTTTTCCTATCAGTACATTCGTGATGAAAACGAACGCACCCTTCGAGAAGCCTTAATGTTGTCTAAACTTGACTTTGAAGAGAAAAAAAAATTCTATGCACAAAAGAAGAAAGAACAGCAAGAAGAAGCAAAAGGAGGAAAAGTGAAAAAGAAGAAAGACAGACCTATCACTATGTCTTTAGATCAATTCAACAACCTTTTCGAGGACCAGGTAATGTCATGAACATACCTACAGGTTGTTAGTTGTTCTTTTATAGACTTAGTAATTTTTAAGGTGTTCATAATATACACTAACATAAAAGTTTGGATGTCATTAACTTCTTCCTCTGTAAGAATTTATTATAACTGCTCAGCTAAGGAAGCTCATTTACACATATCTCTTTTATCTTCTTTATTATTACTACACTTGTCCAAATTCACCGCAGGGAAGTACTTGTATTATTTTCTTGGAATATTTTGTAATTGCTGTATTTTTTCCTGTTTATTCTTAAATGTTTCAGTGGTTTCAGTGCATTACTACATGACAGCTAGAGACTGAGTGTGAACGAATGTGGCCTTTGTTGTCTTTTCCTAGCGCCACCTTGCACACATGAGGGGGGAGGGGGTTGTTATTCCATGTGTGGCGAGGTGGCGATGGGAATGAATAAAGGCAGACAGTATGAATTATGTACATGTGTATATATGTACATGTCTGTGTGTGTATATATATGTGTACATTGAGATGTATAGGTATGTATATTTGCGTGTGTGGACATGTATGTATACACATGTGTATGTGGGTGGGTTGGGCCATTCTTTCGTCTGTTTCCTTGCGCTACCTCGCTAATGCAGGAGACAGCAACAAAGCAAAATAAACAAAATAATACTTATTCACCCTTTCTTCATTTTACCATCAAAGTTTACACTTTTTATAACCCCTTTTTTCACACTTTCTGTTTGTCTTCCCAAACTTATTTTCTACAAAACCCCTAGAGCATTGATGCACCTGTCTTAATTTTTGTCAGTTATTCCACACAGAAATATCACTCCTTACTTTCTCTTCTCTTCATTTTGTGCATCTATGTTCCATGAAATTTATTTTAACTTCAGTTTTTTACCAACCTTGCATGCCAATCTCGCGTTAGCGAGGTAGCGCAAGGAAACAGACGAAAAAATGGCCCATTCCACCCACATACACATGTATATACCTACACGTCACATGGAGAGAATGAGTGAGGAAAGATTGACCAAGAGGATATATGTGTCAGAGGTGGAGGGAACGAAGAGAAGTGGGAGACCAAATTGGAAGTGGAAAGATGGAGTGAAAAAGATTTTGAGTGTTTGGGGCCTGAACATGCAGGAGGGTGAAAGGTGTGCAAGGAATAGAGTGAATTGGAACGATGTGGTATACCGGGGTCAGCGTGCTGTCAGTGGATTGAACCAGGGCATGTGAAGCGTCTGGGGTAAACCATGGAAAGTTCTGTGGGGCCTGGATGTGGAAAGGGTGCATTATTACATGACAGCTAGAGACTGAGTGTGAACGAATGTGGCCTTTGTTGTCTTTCCTAGCGCTACCTCGCACACATGAGGGGGGAGGGGGTTGTTATTCCATGTGTGGCGAGGTGGCGATGGGAATGAATAAAGGCAGACAGTATGAATTATGTACATGTGTATATATGTATATGTCTGTGTGTGTATATATATGTATACATTGAGATGTATAGGTATGTATATTTGTGTGTGTGGACTTGTATGTATATACATGTGTATGTGGGTGGGTTGGGCCATTCTTTCATCTGTTTCCTTGCGCTACCTCGCTAACGCGGGAGACAGCAACAAAGCAAAATACATTTCAACTTATATGTACATGCACAGACATATACATATATACACATGTATATGATTCATACTTGCTGCCTTTATTCATTCCCGTCGGCACCCCGCCACACATGAAATGACAACCTCCTCCCCCACATGCGCGGGAGGTAGCGCTAAGAAAAGATAACAAAGGCCACATTCATTCACACTCAGTCTCTAGCTGTCATGTATAATGCACTGAAACCACAGCTCTCTTTCCACATCCAGGCCCCACGAAACATTCCATGGTTTACCCCAGGCGCTTCACATGCCCTGGTTCAATCCATTGACAGCATGTCGATCCCGGTATACCACATTGTTCCAGTTCACTCTATGCCTTGCATTCCTTTCACCCTCCTGCATGCTCAGACCCCGATCGCTCAAAATCTTTTTCACTTCATCCTTCCACCTCCTATTTGGTCTCCCACTTCTCTTTCCCTCCACCTCTGACACAGATATCCTCTTTGTCAATCTTTCCTCACTCATTCTCTCCATGTGACCAAACCATTCAATACACCCTCTTCTGCTTTCTCAACCACACCTTTTTGTTGCCACACATCTTCCTTACCCTTTCATTACTTACTCGATTAAACCACCTCACACAACATATTGTCCTCAAACATCTCATTTCCATCACATCCACCCTCCTCTGCACAACCCTATCCATAGCCCACGCCTTGCAACCGTATAACATTGTTAGAACCACTATTCCTTCAAACATACCCATTTTTGCTTTCCGAGATAATGTTCTCGCCTTCCACACATTTTCCAATGCTCCCAGAACTTTCGCCCCTACCCCACCCTGTGACTCACTTCTGCTTCCATGGTTCCATCTGCTGCCAAATCCACTCCCAGATATCTAAAACACTTCACTTCCTCCAGTTTTTCTCCATTCAGACTTACCTCCCAATTGACTTGCCCCTCAATCCTACTGTACATAATAAGCTTGCTCTTATTCACATTTACTCTCAGCTTTCTTCTTTCACACACTTTACCAAACTCAGTCACCAGCTCCTGCAGTTTCTCACTGGAATCAGCCACCAGTGCTGTGTCTTCAGCAAACAACAACAGACTCACTTCCCAAGCCCTCTCATCCACAACAAACTGCATACTTGCCCCTCTCTCCAAAACTCTTGCATTCACCTCCCTAACCACCCCATCCATAAACAAATTGAACAACCATGGAGACATCACACACCCCTGCCATAAACCAACATTCACTGAGAACCAGTCACTTTCCTTTCTTCCTAATCGTACACATGCCTTACATCCTCGATAAAAACTTTTCACTGCTTCTAGCAACTTGCCTCCCACACCATATACTCCTAATACCTTTCACAGAGCATCTCTATCAACTCTATCATATGCATTCTCCAGATCCATAAATGCTACATTCAGAACCATTTTTTTTCTAAGTATTTCTCACATACATTCTTCAGAGCAAACACCTGATCCACACATCCTCTACCACTTCTGAAACCACACTGCTCTTCCCCTATCTGATGCTCTGTACATGCCTTCACCCTCTCAATCAATACCCTCCCACATAATTTCCCAGCAATACTCAACAAACCCATACCTCTGTAATTTGAACACTCACCTTTTATCCCCTTTGCCTTTGTACAATGGCACTATGCATGCATTCCACCAATCCTAAGGCATTTCACCATGAACCATACATATATTGAATATCCTCACCAACCAGTCAACAAAAGTCACCCCCCCTTTTTTTTATAATAAAGAAGTCCACTGCAATACCATCCAAACCCACTGCCTTGCTAGCTTTCACCTTCCGCAAAGCTTTCACTACCTCTTCTCTGTTTACCAAACCATTCTCCCTGACCCCTCTCACGTTACACACCATCCCGACCAAAACACTGTATATCTGCCTCTCTATCATGAAACACATTCAACAAACCTTCAAAATACTCACTTCATCTCCTTCTCACTTCATCACTACTTGTTATTTCCTCCTTCCAAAATATCTTTTTATTCTCCCTAAGATATGATGATACTCTCTCACCCCAACCCTCGTTTGCCGTCTCTTTCACCTCTTGCATCTTTCTCTTGACCCTCTGCTGCTTTCTTTTATACATCTCCCAGTCATTTGATGGCTGTTTCCCATATTAGTGAGGTATCACAAGGAATAGATGATGAAAGACTGCAGCCGCTCACTTCTGTACTCTAGCTGTGATTTGAAATGCACCAAAACCATAGCTCCCTATCCAAAATCAGCCACCACAGTCCTTTTCATGATTTACTCTGTATGCTGTACATGCCTTGATTCAATCCATTAAGATACCATTATACCACATTGTTTCCGTTTACTCTAAACTGTGCATGCCTTTCACCCTCCTGCATGTTTAGGCCCTGATCACTGAAATTCTTCTCTTTGAAATCCTTCCATGTTCAATTTGGTCTCCCCTTTCTCCTTGTTCTCTCTGCTTTTTACTCATATATCCTCTTTGTCAACCTCTTCTCACTCATTCTCTCCATTTATCCAAACTATTTCAGCACATTCTCCTCCACTTTCTCAACCGTTTATCCTTTTAGTATTTACTCGATCAGATGATCTAACATGATATATTGTCTCAAGCATTTCATTTTCAACACATCCACCCTCCTCTGCACAGTCTTATGCATACCTCATGTCTTGCATTTATACATCCTTCGGACTATTATATCTTAGTATGTACCCATTTTCACCATCCCCTATTATGACCTATCTTTCCAAACATTTTTCAATGATCGCAGAACCTTTGCCCCCTAACCACCCTCTAACACAATTCTGCTTCCATGGTTCCATTTGTTGCCATGTCCACTCCCAGATATCGTAAACATATTACTTTTTCTAAATTTTCCCCATTCAAACTAACATCCCAACTGACCTGTTCCTCTACCCTAGTAAACCTAAAATCCTTGCTTTTATTCACATTTACTCTCAACATCCTTCTTTCACTACTCTTCCAAACTCAGTCAGTAACTTCTGCAGTTTCCCACTCAAATCTCCTCCAGTACTGTGTCATCGGCAAACGACAATTGACTTATTTCCTGGGCCCTCTTACTCCGTACAGACTGCATATTCATCCCTCTCTCCAAAACTTTTGCATTTGCCTCCTTCACCACACCATCCATAAACATATTTGATAGCCATGGTAACATCACATACTCTTGCTGCAGACCAACTTTATTCAGATAAAATTTTTTAGTTGACAAGAAAACCTGAACTGGATCAGCCAGAGCCACCTAACCAGGAAGTAGTACAGGATGAAGGAAGATTCTTTGAAGACATTAAGGAAGTAGCACGCAAGACCTTGGAGAGGGAAACTAGGCATGAAAATTATAAAGCCACAGCTGGCCAGGTAAGCATGGATAACTGCTTTGCAGCTATCCATGAGTCATTAACAATTGTGCTTTCTGCTTTGCTATATGATTGTTTTATCTTTAACACTTAACTAGTCTTAGATGGTGACTTTTCTTTTTATGTGTATTCTGAGTGCTTCCCCTTACCTCCTCCACACATCCAATATTTAGCATGTCTCTTCAAATTTTTATATGGATCTTACATGTTCTCATTCTCATGTTTCCCCACATTACTTTTAGTTTCCCATTATCACTCATAGTCATTCTTTCCAAGCCCTCATTATCACTCATGCTGTCATTCTCTCCATTTTCTCCCTTTTCTTTGCCACATCATTACTTCTGTCTTACTTCATGAATCATTCCTGGTGTCACGCCAACACCCCATCTTTTTCTCTTTCCTTTCCTTTATACTCTCTCTTTCTACCCAATGAACTCCACATCTGCTCTGTAGAAACAGTCTTAGAAGCTTATACTTAACTTACGGTTCTATTGTTGGACGCATACAGGTTGTACCTCTATTATCTGGCCACCTTGGTACCTGGCCATTGCTGGACAACAGAAAATGTTGGATAACAGAAATTGACCCCTAAGTCATACACAGTTGATGATCCGATCTCATAGAACTTACAAAGTCTTTACAGAAGTTCCTTTATCTAATTTTTTCTGTAACTCCACCTTTTCAAGTGTAGATAAAGATTTATGCTGACACTTATTAGCACTAGCACTATCTTTGTACCTTTTGCTCTTTTGGATGAGATCCTGAAGGGCTAAATTACAGCTGAATATAAGAAATTAACAGGACTGTTGATTAGTTCGGCTGCAGTGTAAACAAATTTTGGTGCCTTAGTGCTGCTAACAGTGCCACCCTGGTGGCAGATCTGCAAACTGATATCTAATGGCAGCAGATTCCAAACATACTGGACCATGGGAGTTGCCAGACCTCAGAGTACTGGGATTAGTGAGGTACAACCTTTACTTCAAAAGCATGCAGTAATATTAATCAAATCAGCACCTTCTTTGCAAACTGCCACTCCATAATAGTAGTAAAGTGTTTTAGATATCTGGGAGTGGATCTGGCAGCAGATGGAACCATGGAAGCGGAAGTGAATCATAGGGTGGGGGAGGGGGCGAAAATCCTGGGAGCCTTGAAGAATGTGTGGAAGTCGAAAACATTATCTCGGAAAGCAAAAATGGCTATGTTTGAAGGAATAGTGGTTCCAACAATGTTGTATGGTTGCGAGGCGTGGGCTATGGATAGAGTTGTGCGCAGGAGGGTGGATGTGCTGGAAATGAGATGTTTGAGGACAGTGTGTGGTGTGAGGTGGTTTGATCGAGTAAGTAACGTAAGGGTAAGAGAGATGTGTGGAAATAAAAAGAGCGTGGTTGAGAGAGCAGAAGAGGGTGTTTTGAAATGGTTTGGGCACATAGAGAGAATGAGTGAGGAAAGATTGACCAAGAGGATATATGTGTCAGAGATGGAGGGAACAAGGAGAAGTGGGAGACCAAATTGGAGGTGGAAAGATGGAGTGAAAAAGATTTTGTGTGATCGGGGCCTGAACATGCAGGAGGGTGAAAGGAGGGCAAGGAATAGAGTGAATTGGATCGATGTGGTATACCGGGGGTTGACGTGCTGTCAGTGGATTGAATCAGGGCATGTGAAGGGTCTGGGGTAAACCATGGAAAGCTGTGTAGGTATGTATATTTGCGTGTGTGGACGTGTATGTATATACACGTGTATGGGGGTGGGTTGGGCCATTTCTTTCGTCTGTTTCCTTGCGCTACCTCGCAAACGTGGGAGACAGCGACAAAGCAAAAAAGAAAAAAAAAATATTTTCCTTTTAGTTATTTCTCTCAAACATCTGCAATATACTTACTTTTCAAAGCACATATATCATGGATCCCATTCGTCCATCCTCACCAGAGATATTACCCTCGCATTTCATCTCAGATCACCTCTCCACTATCTGTGTATTCATCCAAGATGTATTGCACACTGATTCTTCCTCCTCAAGTGCAGCTTCCTTATTATCATTATTTTTTGTAATTATTCGCTTTCCCACATTAGTGAGGTAGTGCTAGACAAAGAAATGGCCTCATTTGCTCACATCCATTCTCAAGCTGTGTTGCGGTGCACCGAACTTACAGCCCCCTTTCCACAACCTGGTCCCACAGATGTCACAGACTGTAACATATGCCTTAGTTTAGCCCATTGACAGCATGTTGTTCCCTGAGGCAGACAGACTAACAGAGCTTCAGTCAGGGATCCCTGTTTCTTCTAGGATTTTGGAGGGATTGCAGCTCACGAAGCCTATTATGTACATGTAAGGAGTGAAAGAGAGAGAACATGAAGGTGCCCCCTCAGTGATATTGTCATTAGATATTCAGTTTGAGTGTGCTAATTTTGGGATTTTAAAAGGGCTTATGATAAAGCAAATTAGAACGATGTGGTGTACTGGGGTTGACATACTGTCAGTGGACTGAACCAGGACATATGAGGTGTCCAGGGTAAACCATGGAAAGGTTTATGCGGCCAGGATGTGGATAGGGAGCTATTGTTTGGGTGCATTACACAAAATGATAGCTAGGAAATGCATGTGAGCAGATGTGGCCTTTCTTTGTTCCTAACACTGCTTCAGCGATCAAGTATGAAACAAAGAAAAAGAAAATCACGGAAGTGCATGCAGTATTTAAGGGTTTAGAAAAAGAGTACGTTACATTGAAAGTGGTTGGAGAGAGATGGGTGATTATTGGGGCCTTTGCACCTGGGCATGAGAAGAAAGATCATGAGCAGCAAGTGTTTTGAGAGCAGCTGAGTGAGTGTGTTACCAGTTTTGATTTGAATGCAAAGGTGAGTAATGTGGCAGTTGAGGGAATAATTGGTGTACATGGAGTGTTGTAAATGGAAATGGAAAAGAGCTTAGAGATTTGTGGGCTGAAAAAGGACTGGTGATTGAGAATACCTGGTTTAAAAACAGAGATATACATAAGTATACGTATGAAAGTAGGAGAGATGGCCAGAGAACATTATTGGATTACGTGTTAATTGATAGGCATGTGAAAGAGAGACTTTGGATGTTAATGTGCTGAGAGGTGGAACTGGAGGGATGTCTGATCATTATCTTGTGGAGGCGAAGGTGAAGATTTGTAGAGGTTTTCAGAAAAGAAGAGAGAATGTTGGGGTGAAGAGAGTGGTGAGAGTAAGTGAGTTTGGGAAGGAGACTTGTGTGAGGAAGTACCAGGAGAGATTGAGTGCGGATTGGAAAAAAGTGAGAGCAAAGGATGTAAGGGGAGTGGGGGAGGAATGGGATGTATTTAAGGAAGCAGTGATGGCTTGCGCAAATGATGCTTGTAGCATGAGAAGCGTGGGAGGTGGGCAGATTAGAAAGGGTAGTGAGTGGTGGGATGAAGAAGTAAGATTATTAGTGAAAGAGAATAGAGAGGCGTTTGGATGATTTTTGCAGGGAAATAGTGCAAATGACTGGGAGATGTATAAAAGAAAGAGGGAGGAAGTGCAAGAGAAAGGTACAAAAAGTGAAAAAGAGGGCAAATGAGAGTTGGGGTGAGAGAGTATCATTAAATTTTAGGGAGAATAAAAAGATGTTTTGGAAGGAGGTAAATAAAGTGCGTAAAACAAGAGAAAAAATGGGAACGTCAGTGAAGGGGGCTAATGGGGAGGTAATAATAAGTAGTGTTGATGTGAGAAGGAGATAAAGTGAGTATTTTGAAGGTTTGTTAATTTGTTATGTTATAGAGTGGTAGATATAGGGTGTTTTGGTCGAGGTGATGTGCAAAGTGAGAGGGTCAGTGAGAATGTTTGGTAAATAGAGAAGAGGTAGTGAAAGCTTTACAGAAGATGAAAGCTGGCAAGGCAACAGGTTTGGATGATATTGCATTAGAATTGATTAAAAAAGGGGGTGACTGTGTTGTTGACTGGTTGTTGAGGATATTCAGTGTATGTATGGCTCATGGTGAAGTGCCTGAGGATTGGTGGAATGCATGCATAGTGCCATTGTACAAAGGCAAAGGGGATAAAGGTGAATGCTCAAATTACAGAGGTATGGGTTTGTTGAGTATTCCTGGGAAATTATATGGGAGGGTATTGATTGAGGGGATGAATGCATGTACAGAGCATCAGATTTGGGAAGAGCAGTGTGGTTTCAGAAGTGGCAGAGGATGTGTGGATCAGGTGTTTGCTTTGAAGAATGTTTGTGAGAAATACTTAGAAAAGCAAATGGATTTGTATATAGCATTTATGGATCTAGAGAAGGCAGATGATAGAGATGCTCTGTGGAAGGTATTAAGAATATATGGTGTAGTAGGCAAGTTGCTTGAAGAAGTGAAAAGTTTTTATCGAGGATGCAAGGCATGTGTACGAGTAGGAAGAAAGTGATTGGTCCTCAATGAGTGTGGGTTTGTTTATGGATGGGTTTGTTAGGGAGGTGAATGCAAGAGTTTTGGAGAGAGGGGCAAGTATGCAGTCTGTTGTGGATGAGAGGGCTTGGGAAGTGAGTCAGGTGTTGTTCGCTGATGATACAGCGCTGATGGCTGATTTGTGTGAGAAACTGCAGAAGCTGGTGACTGAGTTTGGTAAAGTGTGTGAAAGAAGAAAGCTGAGAGTAAATCTGAGTAAGAGCAAGCTTATTATGTACAGTAGGGTTGAGGGACAAGCAATTGGGAGGTAAGTTTAAATGGAGAAAAATTGGAGGAAGTGAAGTGTTTTAGATATCTAGGAGTGGATTTGGCAGTGGATGGAACCACGAAAGCAGAATTGAATCACAGGGTGGGGGAGGGGGCGAAAGTTCTGGGAGTGTTGAAAAATGTTTGGAAGGTGAGAACATTATCTCGGAAAGCAAAAATGGTTGTGTTTGAAGGAATAGAGGTTCCAACAATGTTGTATGGTTGCGAGGCGTGGGCTATAGATAGAGTTGTGTAGAGAAGGGTGAATGTGTTGGAAATGAGATGTTTGAGGACAATATGTGGTGTGAGGTGGTTTGATTGAGTAAGTAATGAAAGGGTAAGAGAGATGTGTGGAATTAAAAAGTGTGGTTGAGAGAGCAGAAGAGGGAATATTGAAATGGTTTGGTCACATGGAGAGAATGAGTGAGGAAAGATTGACAAAGAGGATATATATATATGTGTGTCAGAGGTGGAGGGAATGAGGAGAAGTGGGAGACCAAATTGGAGGTGGAAGGATGGAGTGATAAAGATTTTGAGTGATCGGGGCCTGAACATGCAGGAGGATGAAAGGTGTTCAAGGAATAGAGTGAATTGGAACAATGTGGTACACATGTGAAGCATCTGTGGTAAACCATAGTAAGTTTTGTGGGGCTTGGATATGGTAAGGGAGCTGTATTTTCGGTGCATTATACATGACAGCTAGAGACTGAATGTTAAAGAATGTGGCCTTTGTTGTCTATTCCTAGCACTACCTTGCTATGTGTATATGTGTCTTATGTCTGTGTATGTTTATTTATTTATTATACTTTGTCACTGTTTCCTGCGTTAGCGAGGTAGCACAAGGAAACAGATGAAAGAACGGCCCAACCCACCCACCTACACATGTATATACATACACGTCCACACAAACACATATACATACCTATACATCTCAACGTATGCATGTATATACACACACAGATATATACATATATACACATGTACATAATTCATACTGTCTGTCCTTATTCATTCCTGTCCCCACCCCACCACACATGAAGTGACAACCCCCTTCCCCCGCATGTGCGTGAGGTAGCGCTAGGAAAAGACTCAAAGGCCACATTCGTTCACACTCAGTCTATAGCTCTCATGTATAATGCACTAAAACCACAGCTCCCTTTCCACATCCATGCCCCACAAAACTTTCCATGGTTTACCCCAGACGCTTCACATGCCCTAGTTCAATCCATTGACAGCACGTCAACCCTAGTATACCACATCGTTCCAATTCACTCTATTCCTTGCATGCCTTTTACCCTCCTGCATGTTCAGGCCCCAATCACTCAAAATCTTTTTCACTCCATCTTTCCACCTCCAATTTGGTTTCCCACTGTGGATGGGTTGGGCCATTCTTTTGTCTGTTTCCTTGCACAACCTCGCTAACGTGGGAGACAGCAACAAAGTATGATAAATGATTAGATAAATATAAATACATTGAAAGAAAAGAGCTCATTGATATTTAAACTTTATAAGGCATGCATGGAAGACTTTTCTGAATGGGGGAGTGCAGCAAGGCTGTTTAATGTCACCTTGGTCATTTATTATTTTTATGGATGGGGATTTATGAGATTAGGTGTTTAATTATACAGCTGAATCTTGATAGAGTAGAAAGAGAGCTCTTGTAAGTTCATGGTAAGTGTAAAAGGAGGATGGCGAAAGTGAAAGAATTTAAGATCAAGATTCTTGTGTTTAAAGACATGGACAGACTCACTTTAGTATGGATATGAATGGAGAAAAATTAAAAGTTGGAAATGAGTTGAGGTATGTAGGAGTGATGATTAGTGAGGATGATGGTAGAAAAGCCAGGGAGAAGAATTAGAGTTGCAGAAAGAGCTCCAGTGTAGTAGGAAGAATTGAGTGTAAAGTATACAAGAAGCCTTCATGATGGAATGCATGCCTGACTTTCGTATTTTGATTTTAAACTAAAGTGTTCCAGAGTTCAGACAGGTCAAGAATACAATAAGACCAGGAGAAATGAAGATCTTATGTAACACAGTTGAAATTAGTGGGGTAAATTGAGTAAATAATGGAAATGAGAAAGATATGCATTGTAAAGAAGTTATTTGAATAATTAATGTATGAGAGTCATTGAAGATTGTAAAAACATGTTGAACTTAAGGTAGAAGAAAGTTTATGGATTTGTGCGGGAGTCTAGTTGAAGTTGTAAAGAGAAGAGACAGACCAAAATGAGAGATGAACAGGTTGCAGTGAATGTATTGTTTGGGGCTGGAGATGTTTCAGAGGAAGATCCCAGAAAAATTATCTTTGTTCTTATGCATACTTTATCATGTTCAGCTGTCACTTTCTGATACAAAACATAATAGCTAGAAGGGAGTAAATGCATTTATAGTATTTATTTTCTCCTCAGTACAGCCAAGAAATTCGTGTGTCTCAGTACGAAGCTGAGTTAGAAAAGCAAGAGTTTGAGATTCAGGCTCTGAGACTAGAAGTTGATTCTCTGAAGAGTGAAATCAAGTCAGTCAAAGGTAGAAATAAAAAACTGTGTGAGGTAAGTTTTGGTATTGATTATGCTGTTTGATTGTTGTGAGGGATTACCATAAGATCCTTGATTATGGATGGTAGAATAACACAATCCAGTATCATATGAAGATATTTTCTTGAATTTTATGATCTCTGTGCAAGTTCATGCTATCGTTTGTTTGTTCATGATGCTTCTTTGGAAAGTGGAATTGGCAAATAGGTTAAAGAAAAAGTGAGCTGTAGCACATTAGTGGATGTCAAGTGCACTCCTGTGACCCAGGTAACTGTCTTTTCTTTCCACTTCACCCACATGTGGACTACTGGTGTTTTGTCCGCAAACCTACAATCCCTCCCTATCACACACATCTCTTGACAACACTTAACTCACTCAAGATTTTCCTGTGATAAGCATTAAGTGCTTGCCCTGTCTTTTGGCAAAATGGTAGGGGCAATAGATAGAGGTTGTAAGTAGGAACATTTAGGTATGAGCATTAGGTAGAAATACTAAGTAGTAAGTAGGAACATTAGGGAGGAGCATTAGGTAGAAGTAGTCTGTAGGAACATTAAGTAGTAGCCTGTACACTGTGCTAGACTTGCCCTCTGCCAGTGGCCTATTAAGGGTGAGGAATTAAAGGTTGAGAAGCAGCAGTGGAGTTCACTAATTATGGAGACTTTATTGCCGAGGTCAGCCCTCTTGAGGGAGTTCCAGAAGCAAACAGGCATCAGATATATAGATAGACAGCCAACTTTTAAAAAATATCATTATCAGAGTTTTTGTTAGTATGGTTTAAGCATCTAAAGGATTAAGTTACCCAGAGAGGTATGACCACATTATAGTAAGGTACATTATAAGATGACATTAGTTTGTATGGAGTTGAGATAAGATTTTGTTAATATTATCATGTTTAACATAATCACTGTGACACAAAAACCTTTTGGATAATGCTATATTATAAATGTAAGATTAAGCTTGACTCATTTTGTATCTACCTTTCTCCATCTGTCTCTTCATGTGAATCCTTTTCAAATTTAACTTGAGTTCTCCATCTCCTGTATCCACAAAAATTTGGAGAAATGTTCATCTTTTGGCCACTTCTTGCTTTTCTTGGAAGACTGATTACCTGTTAGCATATCCAGAAAGTGCTTATGTTAACGCAGTTGTTACATGTAATACAATCACTCAAAGGGGCCTTATTTCCAAATCTGGTTTGTGTATTTGGAACAGTGTTGGCAGTATAGCATGACATTTAGCCATATTAGAACCATGTGTCATAGAAAAAGCAGTCCTAATAATTCACTTTTTACACATATCTTTTCATCCCTAAATATGTGATGGTTTTATTAATGGGTACTTTAGTGAAAAGGGAAGGGGCAAGGCAAGACTGAGATTGGGCAGTTTCCTCCTTAAATATATGATGGTTTCATTAATGATTACTTTAACTTTGATGTGAATTCCCTTTTCACTAAAATACCCATTAGTAAAACCATCATATATTTAAAGGAGGAAATTGCTCAATCTGTCTTGCCTTGCCCCTGCCCATAAAAACTTTCATTGACTTAGTAGGGCTTTGTATTTCCTATAATGTTTTCCAAGATGATGAAGGTAATTTTTATAGACAGACTTGGTCTTGCCATGGAAACCCTCTTAGTCCTATTCTTAGTAACTTGTTCATGGGATATTTTGAGACTGAAATTGTAATTTCAATCAATAATCATCCAAAAGTCTGGTTTAGATAGGTGGAGATGTGTGGTCCTTTTGGCCATGCTCCCATGATTGTGATGTCCTCTTCAATGAATTAGATAACATCCACCTCACCATCAAATTCAAGACTGAATGGGAAAAAGTAGGCAAACTTCCCTTCTTGATGTATTGACAACTAGAGAATCTGATCATTTGTCCTTTAAAATCTACAGATAGCCAACCAACTCTGAGAGCTATATTCATTATTTTCAGTACTTGATTCTTCTATGAAAATGTCTGTAGTTATGTCATTGTTTTTAAGAGCACTACGGTTATGTGATCCCATAGGCCTGGTAGACGAATGTAGTCATATAAGAAGTATCTTTATTTTGTAAACAGAGATTACTGAAAAACTAGGAAGACATTTTATGTTTCTTGTAACAAAAATGTGACAAATAAGGATGAGTCTAAATGTTTAGTGTTGCCCTATTCTCCCAACTTACCTAATCTAAGACATGTTCTAAAAAACAGTGCTTGTAATGTTGCTTTCCAGTACAATAACACTATCAGTAAGACTTTGATAAATAGTAGGCCAAGTCATGCAACAATTGGGAGTGATTACACAGTCAAATACTTGGCATGTAAAGATATTTTTTTTTTCTATCATTATTTACTTTGTCACTGTCTCCCGCGTTAGCGAGATAGCGCAAGGAAACAGATGAAAGAATGGCCCAACCCACCCACATACACATGTATATGCATACACTTCCACACACGCAAATATGCATATTAATACATCTCAACGTATACATATATATACACACACAGTATATTTATTTATTCATTTTGCTTTGTCACTGTCTCCCTCGTTAGCGAGGTAGCACAAGGAAACAGACGAAAGAATGACCCAACCCACCCACATACACATGTATATACATACACGTCCACACTGCAAATATACATACCTATACATCTCAATGTATACATATATATACACACACACAGACATACACATATATACACATGTACATAATTCATACTGTCTGCCTTTATTCATTCCCATTGCCACTCCGCCACACATGAAATACCCCCCACCCCCCCACCCCCCGCATGTGCGCAAGGTAGCGCTAGGAAAAGACAACAAACGCCTCATTCCTTCACACTCAGTCTCTAGCTGTCATGTATAATGCACTGGAACCACAGCTCCCTTTCCACATCCAGGCCCCACAGAACTTTCCATGGTTTACCCCAGACGCTTCCATTGACAGCACGTCGACCCCGGTATACCACATCGTTCCAGTTCACTCTATTCCTTGCATGCCTTTCACCCTCCTGCATGCTCAGGCCCCAATCATTCAAAATCTTTTTCACTCCATCTTTCCACCTCCAATTTGGTCTCCCACTTCTTCTCGTTCCCTCCACCTCTGACACATATGTCCTCTTGGTCAATCTTTCCTCTCTCATTGTCTCTATGTGACGAAACCATTTCAAAACTCCCTCTTCTACTCTCTCAACCACACACTTTTTATTACCACACATCTTTCTTACCCTATTATTACTTACTCGATCAAACCACCTCACACCACATATTGTCCTCAAACATCTCATTTCCAGCACATCTCCTCTACACAGCTCTATCTATAGCCCACGCCTCGCAACCATATAACATTGTTGGAACCACTATTCCTTCAAACATACCCATTTATGCTTTCCAAGATAATGTTCTCGACTTCCACACATTCTTCAACGCTCCCAGAACTTTCGCCCCCTCCCCCACCGTATGATTTACTTCCGCTTCCATGGTTCCATCCGCTGCCAAATCCACTCCCAGATATCTAAAACACTTCACTTACTCCAGTTTTTCGTCATTCAAACTTACCTCCCAGTTGACATGACCCTCAACCCTACTGTACCTAATAACCTTGCTTTTATTCACTTTTATTCTCAGCTTTCTTCTTTCACACACTTTACCAAACTCAGTCACCAGTTTCTGCAGTTTCTCACTCGAATCAGCCACCAACACTGTATCATCAGGGAACAACAACTGACTCGCTTCCCAAGCTCTCTAATCCACAACAGCCTGCATACTTGCCCCTCTTTCCAAAACTCTTGCGTTCATCTCCCTAACAACCCCATCCATAAACAAATTAAACAACCATGAAGACATCACACACTCCTGCCACAAACGAACATATACTGAGAACCAATCACTTTCCTCTCTTCCTACATGTACACATGCCTTACATCCTCGATAAAAACTTTTCACTGTTTCTAACAACTTGCCCCCCACACCATATATTTTTAATACCTTCCACAGAGCATCTCTATCAACTCTATCATATGCCTTCTCCAGATCCATAAATACTACATACAAATCCATTTGCTTTTCTAAGTATTTCTCACATACATTCTTCAAAGCAAACACCTGATCCACACATCCTCTGCCACTTCTGAAACCACACTGCTCTTCCCCGATCTGGTGCTTTGTACATGCCTTCACCCTCTCAATCAATACCCTCCCATACAATTTCCCAAGAATACTCAGCAAACTTATACCTCTGTAATTTGAGCACTCACTCTTATCCCCTTTGCCTTTGTATAATGGCACTATGCAAGCATTCCTCCAATCCTCTGGCACCTCACCATGAGTCATACATACATTACATAACCTTACCAACCAGTCAACAATACAGTCACCCCCTTTTTTTAATAAATTCATAACCTTACCAATCAGTCAACAATACAGCCACCCCCTTTTTTAATAAATTCTACTGCAATACCATCCAAACCCACTGCCTTGCCAGCTTTCATCTTCCGCAAAGCTTTTACTACCTCTTCTCTGTTTACCAAATCATTCTCCTTAACCCTCTCACTTTGCACACCACCCCGACCAAAACACCGTATATCTGCCACTCTATCATCAAACACATTCAACAAACCTTCAATATACTCACTTCATCTCCTTCTCACATCACCACTTCTTGTTATCACCTCCCCATTAGCCCCTTCACTGATGTTCCCATTTGTTCCCATGTTTTACGCACTTTATTTACCTCCTTCCAGAACATCTTTTTATTCTCCCTAGAATTTGATGATACTCTCTCACCCAACTCTCATTTGCCCTCTTTTTCACCTCTTGCACCATTCTCTTGACCTCTTGCCTCTTTCTTTTATACACCTTCCTGTCATTCGCACTACTTCCCTGCAGAAATCGTCCAAACGCCTCTCTCTTCTCTTTCACTAATAATCTTACTTCTTCATCCCACCACTCACTACCCTTTCTAATCTGCCTACCTCTCACCTTTATCATGCCACAAGCATCTTTTGCACAATCCATCACTGCTTCCCTAAATACATCCCATTCCTCCCTCATTCCCCTTACGTCATTTGCTCTCACCTTTTTCCATTCTACACTCAATCTCTCCTGGTACTTCCTCACACAGGTCTCCTTTCGAAGCTCACTTACTCTCACCACTCTCTTCACCCCAATATTCTCTCTTCTTTTCTGTTTGAGAACATGTAATATACTTTCATGTGGAAAGTAGTTATTGTGACCAAAAGAAAGGACTTTGTGTTAAATATTGTAGGGTTGGTAATGTATGTGTCATGCTCTTTATATCAACATCTTTACTTGGATTGATAAATATTGGTGATAAGTTCTTGATTACACTTATGAATGACATTCCTTGAGGTAATTTTATCACATAGATTTAAGTCATCATGACTTAAAAGAGGTTCTACTGCTTTGCAGGTCATATGTTCTGGTGAAATGAAAAGCATAGCTGAATTAGTAATGGAGCTAGAAAGAATGACCAAAGTGCGGGAGGAACTCACACAGGAAGTATCAAACCTTTCTGCTCAGCTGGAGCAAGAAAGGTCTAAAGTCAATCATCTTACCCTTGAACTTAAAAAATCACATGTAAGTGGCTTATCCTTGATAGTTTCATATGATTTTAGTTTGATTAATATCTCATCTTACACATTTTGTTTGGTTCATATCCTTAGAGATTACTGTTTGTTTATGATTTGATATAATCATACCTATTGTTCACTTATCATGAGGGCCTTTTAATAGGGAAGATAATGCAGTGATCATTAGGCTGGCTATGTTAGAATGTCAGGCATATATGAAGGTTTATGGTGTTCTCATTCTGGGAGGAATGTTTTGAGATGAGATAACCTTTTACAAATGTTTATACATAGTGCCATTTGTTATATGCCATTTCTGTGGGGATGTGACATCAGTCCAGTACTCAGGTCAGATTTATTATTTTTTTCTTATACATTCATGAGAGACCAGAGTGTCCATCCTGATATCTCTGAAACCTTTTGAGTTCCTCCAACCTCCCATTTTCGTAGACATCTTGAATTTCACAGTTTCTTCTTTGGTTACCAGTATGGTTTTTAGTAAAGCAAGATTCACTGGTGATGGCTTTTTGCTGTGTTACAGGAAAGGCTTTGTTATCCAGCATGTATTAGAGATAGGCAATGTCCAGCATTAGAATGTGCTGGTTACAGATGTTATTTTCCTGAACACCATTTACCTTCTTATAATAATGACAGTTTTAAGCATTAGTAAGGTTGGAAAAAATAAACTGCATAAACCCATCAGCATAAGACCCGAAACAGGTGTATTTTCAGCTCATTTTACTTTGAACACTTTATTTGGTGTAGTGTCTAATTGCTCTATGGTAATTCAGGTTGAGCACCCTAATCCAAAAAACTGAAATTGAAATGCTCCAAAATCCTAAACTTTTTGAGTGGTGACATGATGTTACAGGTGGAAAATTCCATATCTGACCTCACTTACCCATGCTGAGCTCTGACGCTCTGTTGGCACCAGTATGTTACAAACCTTCATCACCAACTGACCTGCATGCATTCTTCTGTGTTTTCTGCTTATTCTTTGCCGTGTGTATAAGTGTAAGAAAAATGATTGCTTATCAGTAGCATATAAATTCAGATATCCCTGGGGATAGGGGATTAAGAATACTTCCCACGTATTCCCTGCGTGTCGTAGAAGGCGACTAAAAGGGGAGGGAGCGGGAGGCTGGAAATCCTCCCCTCTCGTTTTTTTTTAATTTTCCAAACGAAGGAACAGAGGAGGGCCAGGTGAGGATATTTCCACAAAGGCCCAGTCCTCTGTTCTTAACGCTACCTCGCTAATGCGGGAAATGGCGAATAGCTTAAAAGAAAAGAAAAAGATAAATTCAGAGTATGGAATGGTGATGCCAAACGAACATAGATTGTCCACATGGGCAGCTGACGTTGACAGCTTAGCTTTCCATTGGTTCAGTGTTACAGAAACTTTGTTTTATATGCAAAATCTTTTGAAAATATTATATACTTTACCTTCAGGCTATGTGTATAAGTTGTTCATGAAACATAAATGGATTTTGTGTTTAGACTTGGATCCCATCCCCAAGATATCTCATTATCTGTTATCCATCATGACACATGTGGAAAACAGGATGGTATGGAAACAAACAGGTTAGAGCTGAGACATACTTCAATGTGTCAACTGTTCAACGGTCTTCCTCAGATGTTGATTCCAGCATTCGTCTGGACTGTGTTCCCAGCAAGTGATGGTCACCTGGTCAAATGCCTTGGCATGTCACTCTCTGATTGGATCGCTTGTCCTGCTGCCTCCACCCGTTCACAGCAATCTCTGCTGCTTGACATGACGAGCAGATCAACCCATACCTTGTGTTAATGTTGTTCCTAACCTCTTCCTCTAGGTGAGCTCTCACACTATCACAAGATGGTTTGTCATTTGCCTGTAGTTGCTTTGGCATTGACTGTTTAGTGACAGTGTGAGAGCTTACCTAGAGGAAGGGATTAAGAACAACATTAACACAAGATCTGGCTTCATCTGCTGGTCACGTCAGGCAATGGGGATCGCTGTGAACTAGGGAGGTAGGAGGACAAGCGCTCCAATCAGAGAGTGACACGCCAAGGTGTTCAACCAGGTGACCATCACTTGCTGGGGAACAGTCCTCAGAAATGCAGGAATCAGTATCTCCTGAGGAAGACTGTTGAATGGTTGAAATGTTGAGGTATGTCTTAGCTCTAACCTGTTCCTCTCTATACCATCCTGTTTTCCACATATCGCATTATGTATATGTAAAATCCGAAGAAAATCCGAAATCTGAAATACTTCTGGTCCCAGGCATTTCGGATAAGGGACACTCAACCTGTTTAGGTTTTAGTATATTATTTTGCTTAGCAAAAGCTTTTTTATTTTGACTCAGCATGATAGTATCTTATGGAATTGGTTACCACAGTAGGCATTTTGTGTTGAAAGATATTAGAATTCCAGATACAGTAGCTTTCTGGTTAGTGAAAGCCTGATGTTAAAGCATTTACTGTACTGTTGTTGAGTTATACTTTTTGAGAGACAAAAGAGTTTTATGTCTTGGTAATTGATGTCTCAGAAGCATTTGATGGAGTATAGCATAGGAGTCTGGTCTCTTTGGGCTTTCCTTCCCCATTCTCTTCTATCAACCTTCCTGTGTGGTTGGTCCAGTTTTATTGTTGATTGGTTAACCTCTCCTTTCCCTGTCTTTGGTAGTGTCCTTAAAGGTTCAGTCCTGTCTCCTGCCCTTTTTCTTCTTTTTATGAGTGACCTTTCTGCAGCATATAATCCAGTCTTATTATGTTGTTGATGGCTCAACTCTGTATTTCTTAAATTCTTTCAAGTCCACTCCATCTTCCTTTGTTTAATGTGCATTTTGTCATTGTTACTCCTTTAAACTTGGATTTGGGTTGAATTTAACAGAGTGGCAAATTTAACCAAATTAAGTGTAAGAGCCCTAGAACCCATTTTCTATTTAATTCTTTAAAAATTCCCTTCAATTTTTTTCATCTATTTTGATGGTTTGATGATTTCTCATAATATATTCATACTTGATATCACTTTAGATGTGTAATGTATCTTAAAACCCCCACATTGCACAAATAGTCAAACCTGCCTAAAAAGATTGGAAGTCTTTTTCAGATGCCAAAAATTCTTACTTCTTGAGCAGTTACACAGTTATGCAAGGGAATGATATGTCCATGTATTGAGGGAAGGTTCTTGCTTTGTGTACATAATTATGGAATCTAAACCAGTCTAGTTTCTTACCATTCTTCACTTGACATGGCATTCATTTTCTTTACGTTGCATTGATGATTCTCTTTCCTTCTTCTACTGATATTTCTGTGGTTTCTACTCCTGAGAGCTTGTTGCTTGTATGCCTTTACCGTAAGGTAGACGATACAGTACTTAGAACCAATCTGTCACATAATCATTGTGGCCTTTTACAACATGAGAATGGGTTTCTGCAATGTCCTTTTCATTTTCTGTTCTGCTGCGCAACAGAACTTTACCTTATCATGTGTTTCTTAACAATTGCAACTTTTTCATTTCTAAAAAGCAAGCTTTCTACTTCCTTAGAAATTCATGGGCTATTGATTCGTTTTTTCTCTATTTCTTTGGTATTTTGTATGTTTTATTAAAGGACTGTTCTTTATAAATTTTTCTTTCCATGGTTAAAATGGCCCCAATTTTTATCCTGTTTAAAAGACAAGTTTTCCATCAGTAACTTTTAATTTTTTTGTTTTCTTCTTTATCTTTTGCCTGCTTTTGATGAGATGAGGTTTGCTGTAACTGCTTGGAGCTTTTAACATAGAAAGGAAAAAGATGTAGCTTTTTTACAAATGGTGTACACCAACTAATGGTCTGGAGTCCATTTTATATACTTCAGTCATCAGTCATACTTTTTTATTTTTCATAAATCTTTGCATTTGTTTGCCATTTCCCTCTTAGTGAGGTAGCACCAAAAACAGATGAATAGTAGCCTCAGTATCTCATTCACTTTCTAGCTGTCATATATAATGCAATGAAATCTATCCACAGCCAAGCCATACAGACCTTTCCTAGGTTTCCACTGACCACTTCATATACCCTGGTTGACAGCACGTCACTCCCTGTATACAGGGAGTGACGTGCTTGCCTCACATCCTCCTGCCTGTTCAGGTCTCATTTACTCAAAGTATCTTTCATTCCAGTTTTCCCCATATCTTTGTTCCCTCCATTTACAACACATATATGCTCTTAGTCATTCCCTCATCACTCATCCTCTTCTTGTACAGCTCCCATGGATCCAGAGGTGAAAAAGATGGCAAATGAGAGTTGGGGTGAGAGAGTACCATTAAATTTTAGGGAGAATAAAAAGATGTTTTGGAAGGAGGTGAATAAAGTGCGTAAGACAAGGGAACAAATGGGAACTTCAGTGAAGGGGGCTAATGGGGAGTTGATAACAAGTAGTGGTGATGTGAGGAGATGGAGTGAGTATTTTGAAGGTTTGTTGAATGTGTTTGATGATAGAGTGGCAGATATAGGGTGTTTTGGTCGAGGTGGTGTGCAAAGTGAGAGGGTTAGGGAAAATGATTTGGTAAAGAGAGAAGAGGTAGTAAAAGCTTTGTGGAAGATGAAAGCCGGCAAGGCAGCGGGTTTGGATGGTATTGCAGTGGAATTTATTAAAAAAGGGGGTGACTGTATTGTTGACTGGTTGGTAAGGTTATTTAATGTATGTATGATTCATGGTGAGGTGCCTGAAGATTGGCAGAATACTTGCATAGTGCCATTGTACAAAGGCAAAGGGTACAAAGGTCAGTGCTCAAATTACACAGGTATAAGTTTGTTGAGTATTCCTGGGAAATTATATCGGAGGGTATTGATTGAGAGGGTGAAGGCATGTACAGAGCATCAGATTAGGGAAGAGCAGTGTGGTTTCAGAAGTGGTAGAGGATGTGTGGATCAGGTGTTTGCTTTGAAGAATGTATGTGAGAAATACGAAGAAAAGCAAATGGATTTGTATGTAGCATTTATGGATCTGGAGAAGGCATATGATAGAGTTGACAGAAATGCTCTGTGGAAGGTATTAAGAATATATGGTGTTGGAGGCAAGTTGTTAGAAGCAGTGAAAAGTTTTTATCGGGGATGTAAGGCATGTGTATGTGTAGGAAGAGAGGAAAGTGATTGGTTCTCGGTGAATGTAGGTTTGCGGCAGGGGTGTGTGATGTCTACATGGTGGTTTAATTTCTTTACGGATGGGGTTGTTAGGGAGGTGAATGCAAGAGTTTTGAAAAGAGGGGCAAGTATGCAGTCTGTTGTGGATGAGAGACCTTGGGAAGTGAGTCAGTTGTTGTTCGCTGACGATACAGCACTGGTGGCTGATTCGTGTGAGAAACTGCAGAAGCTGGTGATTGACTTTGGTAAAGTGTGTGAAAGAAGAAAGTTGAGAGTAAATATGAATAAGAGCAAGGTTATTAGGTACAGTAGGGTTGAGGGTCAAGTCAATTGGGAGGTAAGTTTGAATGGAGAAAAACTGGAGGAAGTGAAGTGCTTTAGATATCTGGGAGTGGATTTGGCAGCGGATGGAACCATGGAAGCGGAAGTGAATCATGGGGTGGGGGAGGGGGTGAAAATTCTGGGAGGCTTGAAGAACATGTGGAAGTCAAGAACACTTTCTCGGAAAGCAAAAATGGGTATGTTTGAAGGAATAGTGGTTCCAACACTGTTGTATGGTTGCGTGGCATGGGCTATAGATAGAGTTGTGTGGAGGAGGGTGGATGTGCTGGAAATGATTTGTTTGAGGACAATATGTGGTGTGAGTTGGTTTGATCGAGTAAGTAATAATAGGGTAAGAGAGATGTGTGGTAATAAAAAGAGTGTGGTTGAGAGAGCAGAAGAGGGTGTTTTGAAATGGTTTGGTCACATGGAGAGAATGAGTGAGGAAAGACTGACCAAGAGGATATATGTGTCAGAGGTGGAGGGAACGAGGAGAAGTGGGAGACCAAATTGGAGGTGGAAAGGTGGAGTGAAAAAGGTTTTGAGTGATCGGAGATTGAACATACGGGAGGGTGAAAGGCGTGCAAGGAATAGAGTGGATTGGAACAATGTGGTATACCGGGGTCGACGTGCTGTCATGGATTGAACCAGGGCATGTGAAGCGTCTGGGGTAAACCATGGAAAGTTCTGTGGGGCCTGGATGTGGAAAGGGAGCTGTGGTTTCTGTGCATTATTACATGACAGCTAGAGACTGAGTGTGAATGAATGGGGCCTTTGTTGTCGCACACCTGAGGGGGGAGAGGGTTGTTATTTCATGTGTGGTGAGGTGGCGATGGGAATGAATAAAGGCAGACAGTATGAATTATGTACATGTGTATATATGTATATGCCTGTGTGTGTATATATGCATACTGGAAAGGATCACAATTTTGTGCGTGATCGAGATATTCCTATGAGTCCACGGGGAAAATGAAACACGAAAAGTTCCCAAGTGCACTTTCGTGTAATAATCACATCATCAGGGGAGACACAAGAGAGAAATATAACAGTCAGTTGATATACATCGAAGAGACGAAGCTAGGATGCCATTTGGTAAACATGTGACATTGGACAGTCACATGTTTACCAAATGGCGTCCTAGCTTCGTCTCTTCGATGTATATCAACTGACTGTTTATTTCTCTCTTGTGTCTCCCCTGATGATGTGATTATTACACGAAAGTGTACTTGGGAACTTTTCGTGTTTCATTTTCCCCGTGGACTCATAGGAATATATGCATACGTTGAGATGTATAGGTATGTATATTTGTGTGTGTGGACGTGTATGTATATACATGTGTATGTGGGTGGATTGGGCCATTCTTTCATCTGTTTCCTTGCGCTACCTCGCTAATTCGGGAGACAGTGACAAAGCAAATAGAAAAAAAAAGTATTTACTGTATTTATTTTGCTTTGTCGCTGTCTCCTGTGTTAGTGAGGTAGCGCAAGGAAACAGACGAAAGAATGGCCCAACCCACCCACATACACATGTATATACATACACGTCAACACACGCAAATATACATACCCATACATCTCAACGTATACATATATATATACACACACAGACATATACATATATACACATATATATAATTCATATTGTCTGCCTTTATTCATTCCCATCGCCACCCCACCACACATGAAATAACAACCCCCTCCCCCCAAATGTGCGCGAGGTAGCGCTAGGAAAAGACAACAAAGGCCACATTTGTTCACACTCAGTCTCTAGCTGTCATGTAATAATGCACCGAAACCACAGCTCCCTTTCCACATCCAGGCCCCACAGAACTTTCCATGGTTTACCTCAGACGCTGCACTTGCCCTGGTTCAATCCACTGACAGCACGTCGACCCCGGTATACCACATCATTCCAATTCACTCTATTCCATGCACGCCTTTCACCCTCCTGCATGTTAAGGCCCCAATCACTCAAAATCTTTTTCACTCGATCTTTCCACCTCCAATTTGGTCTCCCACTTTTCTCGTTCCCTCCACCTCTGACACATATATCCTCTTGATCAATCTTTCCTCACTCATTCTCTCCATGTGACCAAACCATTTCAAAACACCCTCCTCTGCTCTCTCAACCACACTCTTTTTATTACCACACATCTCTCTTACCCTATCATTACTTACTCGATCAAACCATCTCACACCACATATTGTCCTCAAACATCTCATTCCCAAGCTCTCTCATCCACAACAGACTGCATGCCTGCCCTTCTTTCCAAAACTCTTGCATTCACCTCCCTAACAACTCCATCCATAAACAAATTAAACAACCGTGGAGACATCACACACCCCTGTCGCAAACCTACATTCACTGAGAACCAACCACTTTCCTCTCTTCCTACACGTACACATGCCTTACATTCTCAATAAAAACTTTTCACTGCTTCTAACAACTTGCCTCCCACACCATATATTCGTAATACCTTCCACAGAGCATCTCTATCAACTCTATCATATGCCTTCTCCAGATCCATAAATGCTTTTCTAAGTATTTCTCACATACATTCTTCAAAGCAAACACCTGATCCACACATCCTCTACCACTTATGAAACCACAGAAGATATTTTCTAGCATCATAGATATTTGTAAGGTATTCACATTGTGACATTACATCTCTATATAAAAGTGAAATACATGACTTAAGTGTTGAATTTGTATTTCAGGGTAGAAAAAAGCAAAATGCTGAAGCTTCTAACAAGGACTAAAGGGAAAGTTTTGGAAGTACAGTTGTTTTTATATTGCTTTAGATAATTATATCAATTCCACTTTTCTGATGTATATTAAGAATTCTCTCTACACATATGAATATCCTGAGGAGTGTATCAGAAACATTAAGAAACTTAGTAAATATATGGTTGAGTACAAATAAGTATTAGAACATTCGATTAGTTCGTATGGGATTAATTCAATAAAATGTATATTTTATGAGGAAAATTGATAAACCGTGGTATTCTACAAACCCTTTTTTCAGTATTCACATAAGAGAAGCAGATGATAATCAAATTTTTGTAATGTTTTTTGTGTACTTTAGTGAACACCAAATATGTTATGAATGTGTTATAAATTGGTTGTTAAACTTCATGATTATCCAGACATTAAATATCTTTACTAGCTGTGGATTTCCCTTCTTACTGAACTCTCTGAAAATGTTGTTGCACTTATGACACACTGGTGTGGATCTGTTATGCCTTAGCTTATCTGTAATGTTGTATATATTCTCCCAAGAAAATACTTTTATACTTTATGTTTTCTTATTCTACTGTAGACAGCAGTCAGTTTCAGGATTATTTTTTTAGATAGTATTGGTATGTGAAACCATATTACAGACAGCCTTGAATGGGAAGAAAAGTAGTTTTGCTATTTTCTCAAATTTGTTTTAGTGGCTATTAAAGTTATCAAAAACTTACTCTTTTGTAAAACGTGAAGCTGAAAGAGCTATTTTCTGTCATTTCTCCCTTCAACTTTCATTCCTTTGTTTCATGAAATAACTCTCTTAGCCAGATTTATGATGTGTTATTGGAGCAACATCAGCAGTAATTTTGAATTCTTGTTGATTATACAATTTACAGCATCATATATATTTTTTTATCTTTTATACTTTGTTGCTGTCTCCCATGTTAGCGAGATAGTGCAAGGAAACAGACAAAAGAATGGCCCAACCCATCCACATACACATGTATATACATACATGCCCACATGCACATATATATACCTATACATTTTAACGTATACATACATATACATACACAGACATATACACATATACACGTTTAGATATGCATACTTTTTGCCTTCATCATTTCCCGTTGCCACCCCTGCCACACATGAAATGGCACCCCCTCCTCCATGTGCGTTTGCAAGGTAGCGCTAGGAAAAGACAACAAAGACCACATTCGTTCACACTCAGTCTCTAGGTGAGGTGTGTAATGTACCGAAACCATAGCTCCCTTTCTACAGCTAGGCCCCCCCAAAACTTTCCATGGTTTATCCCAGACGCTTCACATGCCCTGATTCAATCCATTGACAGCATGTCGACCTTGGTATACCACATCGTTCCAATTCACTCTATTCCTTGCACACCTCTCACCCTCATGTATGTTCAGGCCCCGATTGCTCAAAATCTTTTTCACTCCATCCTTCCACCTCCAATTTGGTCTCCCACTTCTCGTTCCCTCCACCTCTGACACACACATCCTCTTTGTCAATCTTTCCTCACTCATTCTCTCCATGTGACCAAACCATTTCAGTACACCCTTTTCTGCTCTCCCTACCACACTCTTTTTATTACCAAACATCTCTCTAACCCTTTCATTACTTAATCAAACCACCTCACACCATATATTGTCCACAAACATCTCATTTCCAACACACCCACCCTCCTCCGCACAACCCTATCTATAGCCCACGCCTCGCAACCATATAACATTGTTGGAACCACTATTCCTTCAAACATACCCATTTTTGCTTCCCAAGATAATGCTCTCGCCTTCCACGCATTCTTCAACACTCCCAGAACCTTTGCCCCCTCCCTCACCCTGTGACTCATTTTCGCTTCCATGGTTCCATCCGCTGCCAAATCCACTTCCAGATATCTAAAACACTTCACTTCCTCCAATTTTTCTCCATTCAAACTTACATCCCAATTTACTTGTCTCTCAACCCAACTGAACTTAATAACCTTGCACTTTTTCACATTTACTCTCAACTTTCTCCTTTCACACACTTTTCCAAACTGTCACCAACCTCTCCAGTTTCTCACTTGAATCAGCCATCAGAGCTGTATCATCGGCGAACAACAACTTGTCCCTCAACCCTATTGTACCAGATAACATTGCTCTTATTCACATTTACTCTCAGCTTTCTTCTTTCACACACCTTACTAAACTCAGTCACCAGTGAGTCACAGGGTGCGAAGGTTCTGGGAGTGTTGAAGAATGTGTGGAAGTCAAGAATATTATCTCGGAGCAAAAATGGGTATGTTTGAAGGAATAGTGGTTGCAACAATGTTATATGGTTGGGAGACATGGGCTATAGATAGGGTCATGTGGAGGAAGGTGGATGTGTTGGAAATGAAATGTTTGAGGACAATATGTGGTGTAAGGTGGTTTGATCGAATAAGTAATGAAAGGGTAAGAGAGATGTATGGTGATAAAAAGTGAGGTTGAGAGAGCAAAAGAGGGTGTGTTGAAAAGCTTTGGTCACATGGAGAGAATGAGTGAGGAAAGATTGACAAAGAGGATATATGTGTTAGAGGTAGAGGGAATGAGGAGAAGTGGGAGACCAAATTGGTGGTGGAAGGATGGAGTGAAAAAGACTTTGAGCGATAGGGGCCTGAACATACAGGAAAAGTGAAAGGCATGCAAGGAATAAAGTGAATTGGAACTACGTGGTATACTGGGATTGACGTGCTGTCAATGGATTGAACCATAGCATGTGAAGCGTCTGGGGTAAACCATGGAAAGTTTTGTGGGACCTGGATGTGGAAAGGGAGCTGTGATTTCGGTGCATCCTTCCATCCTTCCACCTCCAGTTTGGTCTCCCACTTCTTGTTCCCTCCATCTCTGACACATATATTATCTTTGTCAATCTTTCCCCACTCATTCTCTCCATATGTCCAAACCATTTCAAAACACTCTCTTCTGCTCTCTCAACCATACTCTTTATTTCCACACATCTCTCTTCCCCTTACATTACTTACTTGATCAAACCACCTCACACCACATATGAACCTCAAACATTTCATTTCTAACACATCTACCTTCTTCCATACAACCCTATCTGTAGCCCATGTCTCGCAACCATGTAACTTTGTTAGAACTACTGTTCCTTCAGACATACTCATTTTTGCTCCGAGATAATGGTCTTCCCTCCCACACCCTCTTCATCGCTCTAAGAACCTTCTCCTTTTCCTCACCCTGTGGCTCACTTCCACTTCCATGGTTCCATTTGATGCTAAGTCCACTCCCAGATATCTAAAACACTTCATCTCCTCCAATTTTTTTGCATTTAAACTTACTTCCCAATTAACTTGTCCCTCAACCCTACTGAAACTAGTAACCTTGCTCTTTTTCACATTTACTCTCAACTTTCTCCTTTCACACACTTTTCCAAACTCAGTCACCAACCTCTCCAGTTTCTCACTCGAATCAGCCATCAGAGCTGTATCATCAGTGAACAACAACTGACTCACTTCCAGGCCCTCTCCATAGACTGCATACTCGCCCCTCTCTCCAAAACCCTGTAGCAGTTACCTCCCTAACCACCCCATCCATAAACAACTTAAACAACCATGGAGACATCACAGACCCCTGCCACAGACTGACCTTCACTAGTAACCAATCACTCTCCTCTCTTCCTACTCGTACACATGCCTTACATCCTTGACAAAAACTTTTTACTGCTTCTAGCAGCTTTCCTCCTCCACCTTATACTCTTAAGACCTTCTACAAAGCATCTTTATCAGCCCTATTATATGCCTTTTCGAGATCCATAAATGCTACATACAGATCCATCTGTTTTTCTAAATATTTCTCTCACATTCTTCAAAGCAAATACCTGATCCACACATCCTCTACCTCTTCTAAAACCACACTGCTTCTCCCAGCCTGACACTGTATACATGCCTTCATCCTCTCAATCACCCTCTTAATTGCTGTTTCCTGCATCTGTGAGGTAGTAGCGCCAGGAAAGACAAAGAAATACCCATCCATTCATATACACACATATATACATACATGCACAGACACATCAACATATACACATACATGTACAAACACAGACATATACATATATACACATGTGCCTATTAGTATTCACTTGCCTTCAACCAGTTCTGGCACCACCCCGCCTGACAGGAAACAGCATTGCCTCCCCCTGTGTTGGGAAGGTAGCTCTAGGAAAAGAAAAAAGAAAAAGGCCACATTCGCTAACATTCATTCTCTAGCTGTCATGTGTAATGCACCAAAACCACCGCTCCCTATCCACATCCAGGCACCACAGACCTTTCCATGGTTTACCCATGAAGTTTCACATGCCCCGTTTGAGTCCATTGACAGCATGTCAACCCCAGAACACCACATTGTTCCAATTCACTTTATGCCCCTTGCACACCTCTCACCCTCCTGCATGTTCAGGCCCCAATTGCTCAAATTTTTTCACTCCATCCTTCCACCATCTGTTTGGTCTTCTGCTTCTCCTTGTTTCCTCCGCCTCTTTATCAGCTTTTCCTCACTCATTCTCTTCATAAGTCCAAACCATTTCAACACACTCTATTCTGCTCTCCCAACAACACTGTTTGTTATCACACATCTCTCTTATCATTACATTACTTACTCATCAAGCCACCTTGCACCACATATTATCCTCAGACATTTCATTTCCAACACATCCACCCTCCTCCGTACCACCCTATCTACAGCCCATGCCTCACAACTATATAATATTGTTGGAACTACTATTCATTCAAATGTTCCCATTTTTGCTTTCCAAGATAACGTTCTCTCTTTCCACACATTCTTCATTGTTCCCAGAACCTTCGCTGTCTCCCCCACTGTATGACTCACTTCCGCTTCCATGGTTCCATTCGCTGCAAAGTCCATTTCCAGATATCTAAAACATTTTACTTCCACCATTCCAACTTGCATCCCAACTTGTTCCTCAACCCCACTGAACCTAATAACCTTGTTCTTATTCATATTTACTCTTAACTTTCTCCTTTCACACACTTTTCCAAACTCAGTCACCAACTTCTCTTTCTCACTCAAATCAGCCATCAGTGCTGTATCATAGATGAACAACAGTTGACTCACTTCCTAGGCCCTCTCATCTCCAACAGAGTGCATTCTCGTCTTTCTCTCCAGAACTCTTGCATTTACCTCCCTAACCACCCCAGCCACAAACAAATTAACAACCATGGTGACATCATACACCCCTGCCGCATACTGACCTTCACTGGGAACCAATCACTCTCCTCTCTTTCTACTTATACACATGCCTTACACCCTTTATGAAGATTTCTTACTGCTTCTAGCAGCTTACCTCCCTCACCATATGTCATTAAGACCTTTCACAAAGCATCTCTATTATCAACCCTATCATATGCCTTATCCAGATCCATGAATGCTATGTACAAATCCATCTGTTTTTCTAAGTATTTCTCACATTTATTTTTAAACCCATTATCCACACATCCTCCACCACTTCTAAAACCACTTTGCTCCTCCCTAGTCTGATGTTCTGTACATGCCCTCGTCCTCTCATTCATCACCCTCCATTATAATTTTCTGGGAATACTGAACAAACTTATGCCTTTGTAGTCTGAACACTCACCTTTATCCTCTTTACCTTTGTATAGTGGCTCCATACAAACATTCTGCCAATCCTCAGGCACTTCATCATGATCCGTACATACATGAGTATCCTTACTAACCAATCAACAACAGAGCCACCTCTTTTCTTCATAGATTCAGCTACAGTACCATCCAAACCTGCTGCCTTACCGGTTTTCATCTTCCACAAGGCTTTCACCACCTCTTCTCTCTTCACCGAACCACTCTCCATTACTCTCTAACTTTGCACACCACCCTGGCCAAAATACTTTATATCTGCCACTCAGTTACCAAAAATATTCAACAGGCCTTCAAAATACTCACTCTATCTCCTCACTTCACCACTACCTGTAATCACTTACCCCCTTGCCCCCTTTACTGATGTTCCCATTTGTTCTCTTGTCTTACGTATGTTATTTACCTCCTCCCAAAACATCTTTTTATTCTCCTTAAAGTTTAATGATACTCCTTCACCCCAACTCTCATTTGCCTCTTCTTCAACCCTTGCACTTTCATCTTGACCTCCTGCTGCTTTCTCCTATACATCTCCCAGTCATTTTCACTCCTTCCTTGCAAGTGTTGTGCAGACTCCTCTCTTTTATCTTTCACTAACAAATTTCCTTCATCCCATCACTCACTACCCTTTCTAATCTGCCCACCTCCCACCTTTCTCATGCCATATGCATTTCTTGTGCATGCCATCACTGTTTCCCTAAATACATCCCATTCCTCACCCACTCTCCTAATGTCATTTGCTCTCACCTTTTGCCATTCTACACTCAATCTCTCTTGGTATTTCCTCACACAAAGCTCTTTCCCAGCTCACTTACTCTCTTCTCCTAGACATTCTGTCTTCTTTTTTGTAAACCTCTACAAATCTTCACCTTCGCCTCCACAAGATATTAATCAGACATCCCACCAGATGCCTCTCTCAGCACATTAACATCCAAGTCTGTCTTATTACACGCCTTGCCTATCAATCAAAATGTAATCTAATAATACCCTGTAATCTAATTATACCCTTTGGCCATTTCTCCCACTCACATATGTGTACTTGTGTATATCTCTTTTTAAACCAGGTATTCCCAATCACCAGTCTTTTTTCAGCACACAAATCCACAAGCTCTTCACCATTTCCATTCATAACACTGAATACCCCTTGTACACCAACTATACCCTCAACTGTCACATTACTCACCTTCACCTTTAATTTACCCATTTTGCTTGTTGAGTCATGTTTAGAACAAGTTGAAGATTTCCAGTCAGAATATCCAAAGTCTAAAAACATCCAAAATCCATAGGTTTATGCATTTAAGATTTAAAGATTTAACTCTGAATTCTAGGCAGTAGTACTCTATACTTTTGTTTATTTTGTGGTTTTCCCCTTGTTCTGCCCACATACTTGTTTTCAAGAAGCATCCAACCCCAAGCCCTTCATCTGTATAATCACAAAACACTGAATTAATCTACATTACACTTGTTCGAAGAAGACACAAGGAGGAATCTTGAGTAAACACAAGTGGTTTTCTGAATATTTTATTGACATATATAAGAATAATAATTAAAAACTGCAAAACCCCATTGGTAAAATGTGCATATACTGTATAATCTAAAAAAAAATAAAAACCTGAAGAGTGCTGGGTTCTAAGGAATTTAGACTGTAGATCATCTACCTGTATTATTGTAATCAAGATGGGATTTGTTTGGGTTTACCAAAAATATTTCATTTTTAATCATATGACTGTACCAAAGTGTGTACTGGATTATCCTTGGGTTATTTTTATACTTGCAAATCTCTTGACTAATGTTTCCAGGTTCCACCTGTCGGTGGTAACTCCATAAGCAGGCAGTCACCAGACAGAAAGGAATGCAGTGTTATCGAGAACATTCCCATCCAAAAGGAGCTTACCTTACTCTGCTTCTGTGTGGAGTGCAATCTTAAAATAGCAGGAGTCTTTATCAAAGGGGTCCTTGGGTGGTAGCATAACTAACTTCATAACATCTTTTAATGTTATTTTATTTCTCATCATAGGAAGTCATATGGTATTTTACAGTAAATGTTTGAAATTATCTGTATGTAATTGAATCCTGGTTAGCAATGGTGTTAAGTTTCTGGAGATCTGTTAGTCAGGCAGTAAGTTGTAACATGAGTAATTGAAACACTTGATAAGGGGGTAATGTGACAAAGTAAAAAATTTCCCCATCAAACTTTTATTTAAAGTATGGACTACACCTGAAACAACTTACTGATGAGATACTGAGAGAGTTCTCATTTAAGCAAGATTTGGTGGGTTTCTTGAAATAGTGCAGAGATGAGAACCATATAATTGAGAATAAGAATGTATATTTACATGTTAATGGTGGGCATAGATTCCACAGCAAAACACAAAGTCGATAAACTAAGGAGGTGAATAGTGTTAGAACAAGTGAATAGATGAGTGCATCTGTGCAGAGAGCAGATGGGAAAGTGGTAACAGGTGAAGATTTATGATAATCGAGTTGCAGTGACATATTAGTGATAATATAAATAAATACTAAAGATATACATCTCATAATAGGGGAGAAAGAATACTACAAATGTATCTCCATTGTGACACAAATTGACCAAGATGATTGGAACTTTGAGGTTAGAAAGTCTTCTCTCCTGTATTATCTTTTCTAAAGTTAAGAAATGAAGGAGCAAGATAAGGATTTTTCCTCAAAGACATAATTAAAATAACTTGTTTGTATGAGTAAAATCGTGCATATAGACTTGTATGTGGGAACATTTATGTCTACACTTTTTTTCTATACACAATAGTATAAACATTTTCTATTTCAACTCTAATTCAGACTGAATGCTGAAGTTACAGCTGCTCACTCTACTGTAACTTTAGGGAAAACTACATTTCAGTTGTCTCAGATGTTGGAAGGACTAATGGAGGAATACTTTCCCTTGTATTATGGACATGTGATGTTGCCTGATTGTGAAGGTAGAACGAATTCAGTTAATCAGTTGATTTTTTAGCTTTCATGAATATAGGAAAATAGTGCATTGTTATGCTTCCTTTTCAAGGTAGCAAATGGTATAAACATAGGAATATGAAGAGATCTATATTACTTGTGAATGGTTTCTATTATTTTTAACATAAAGTAATATTTATCCAGGATATTGTAATTCAAAGGATTCAGTATTTGAAAGTAATTAAGATTAATCTGCTATCTGCTAATACCTGTGATACTTGATTTGTAAGACAAAATAGGTTTTTGCTGTTTATCCATAGGGTTGAATAAATTTAATCAGTTGTTTTATCTTATTTCTTACCAGCAATAAATTATACTTTATACATGTCATGTAGAAACCAGATGTGTCCAAATAAGGATTTAGTTCCTGAGCTTGTGATGTTGCCCCACAATGAAAGAAAAATATACTATATGTATGTACTTTACTTCCCAAAGATCCCCTTCTATAGGGCTCTTGTGGCACTGAGAAAGCTGGTTACTTCCACTGGGCAGGACCATAGGTCAATATGTGTGTGGTGATGTTGTGTACATGAACTGTGTGAGGTGAACACAAGATAATTGGGAAGTAGGTTTAGTGTCCTCAGTATGGAAGTTGCATCTTGGGCATGATGGATCTTGTTGTATGAACCAATGTTTGTAATGGAGAATTATTTAGTGTCTAGAATGTAGACAAGAATAGCATGGCTCACACAGAGACATTGGTTTATTTCTGGTGGAGTAGAGCTTAAGGCTATTTGGGAGAACAGTTGTTTAGTGTTTACTGAGGCATCACTGTATTTATTTATATTTCTGATGCCCTTTCCCTCCAGGAAGGGGCATCATGGCAAAAGAGTCTCCATGACGTGTGAACTCTAGTGCTGCTTCTGTCTATTACCCCTATCATAGGAGGAGGCATAACTGTACTGTGTTTTTTGACAGTGATCATGTTTGTTGGAGAGGGAGTTATTTGTGTAATAGTTTGCTGAAAAGTGAATCAGGTAATTGTGTTTTTGCATCTACTTGATGGTTGTTGGTTGGTTATGGGGTGGTTTCAGTGGTAGAGAGGTTGTGTTGTGAAGATTCATATGCTGAGCATATTGAAATGAGGTTGTTTTGGAAATATTTTTTGTTTCTTTGTGTGGGTGCTGGATGTTTGCAGATGTTAGGCAGCCAGTGAGTGTTCTAAGAGGCTTGTTTGGTATAATTTGAATCTTTGTTATATTTGCTTTTGACCTCCCTTACTGCTCCATCCATAAACAAATTAAATAACTATGGAGACATCACACACCCCTACCACAGACTGACCTTCACTGGGAACCAGTCACTCTTTCTTCCTATTCGTACACATGACTTACATCGATGATAAAAACATTTCACTGCTTTTAGCAGCTTACCTCCCACACTGTATACTCTTAAGACCTTCCACAAAGCTTCTCTATCAACCCTATCATATGCCTTCTCCAGATCCATAAATGCCACATACAAATCCATCTGTTTTTCTAAATATTTCTCTCACATTCTTTAAAGCAAACGCCTGATCCACACACCTCTACCACTTGTGAAACCACACTGCTCTTCCCCAATCTGATGCTCTGTATATGCCTTTACCCTCTCAATCAATACCCTTCCATACAATTTCCCAGGAATACTCAACAAACTTATGCCTCTGTAGTTTGAACACTCACCTTTATCCCCTTTGTCTTTCTACAATGGCACTATACATGCATTCTGCCAATCCTCTTGCACTTCACAGTGGTCCATACATACACTGAATATACTTACCAACCAATCAACAACACAATTCACCCCCTTTCTCAATAAATTCAACTGCAATACCATCAAAACCCACCGCCTTGCCGGACTTCATCTTCCACCTGGCTTTCACCACCTCTTCTCTCTTAACCAAACCATTCTCCACCCCGACCAAAACACCCTACATCTGCCACTCTATCATCAAACACTTTCAACAAACCTTCAAAATACTCATGCCATCTTCTCACTTCATCACTACCTGTTATCATTTCCCCCCTTGCCCCTTCACCGATGTTCCCATTTGTTCTCTTGTCTTTCACACATTATTTAGCTCCTTCCAAAACATCTTTTTATTCTCCCTAAAGTTTAATTATACTCTCTCAATCCAACTCTCATTTGCCACTCTAATCTGGCGCTCTGTGATCCTGCAACTCTCATGGTCTGGCACATTTTGAATCTGCTGCCATTAGTTTGTGGATCTGCCACCAGAGTGGTGCTCTTAGCAGCACTATCCAACTGATCAAGAAATCATGAAGATAGTTCAGAAAGGTGAGAAGAAACAAGATGATCATGAAGAAAGTGTAGAGGAAAACATGGAAGTGGAAGAAAGAATTTTATAGGTAAATGTATCCAGATGATGAGAGATTTAATTGCAGGATTGGAGCAAAGGGACTTTATAACAGAACAAGAAATTATATCTGTATTTAATTCAAAGAAAATTAAAGAAAAGCCAAAGTAACAGAAGCAAGCTATATTGCAACAATGGTTGAAGAAGGTCGTTGATAATACTGCCAAGTCTCATTCCAGCATAGAAAATCCACTTCCCTGCACCTCGTCTGCCCAAATGTGCAAGCATTTGCTAACCACAGAGGCCCTGATGACTGCACACCTTGAAGACCCCACTGATCCTTGAGACACTACTGACCATGAACCTGCTGACCCTGATTTCCTTCTGATGTAATGATAAAAACTGTTTGGAAGTATTAATGGTTGTATTATTTCCTGTTTTAAGCTTTATTCTACCTTTGAAAACACAACAATATGCATGTGGAATGAGCTGACAAGACTAGGAGTCAGGCATATGTTTACATAGGACTTTCCCTCAGTGGTCAATTTCTGTGGTGCCCAGCAATGGCCAAGTCCCAAGCTTGCTGGATTAAAGAGGTACAAGCTGTATAGGAATAGAGTGAATTGGAACGATGTGGTATACTGGGGTCAACGTGCTGTCAGTGGATTGAACCAGGGCATGTGATGCGTTTGGGGTAAACCATGGAAAGTTTTGTGGGGCCTGGATGTGGAAAGGAAGCTGTGGTTTCACTGCATTATACATGACAGCTAGACTGAGTGTGAACGAATGTGGCCTTTGTTGTCTTTTACTAGTGCTACCTCACGGGAGTTGTCATTTCATGTGTGGCGGGGTGGCAACGGGAATGAATAAGGGTAGACGGTATGAATTATGTACATGTGTATATATGTGTATGTCTGTGTGTGTATATATATGTATACATTGAGATGTATAGGTATGTATTTGTGTGTGTGTGGACGTGTATGTATATACATGTGTATGTGGGTGGGTTGGGCTATTCTTTTGTTTCCTTGCACTACCTCACTAATGTGGGAGACATCGACAAAGTATTATTATTTTATTATATTTATTTATTCATTAAACTTGTCGGTCTCCCACATCCGCGAGGTAGTGCAAGGAAACTGACAAAAGAATGGCCCTACCCACCCACATACACATGTACATATATAAACATCCACACACGCACATAAACATACCTATACATTTCAACGTATACATAAATATACATACACAAACATATTCATACATGCTGCCTTCATCCATTCCCGCCGCCACCCCGCCACGCATGAAATGACACCCCCCTCCCCCCGTGTGTACGTGAGGTAGCGCTAGGAAAGAACAACAAAGGCCACATTCATCAACACTCAAACTCTAGCTGTCATGTGTAATGCACCAAAACCACAGCTCCCTTTCCACATCCAAGCCCCACAAAACTTTCTATGGTTTACCCCAGATGCTTCACATGCCCTGGTTTAATCCATTGATAGCACATCGACCCTATTATACCACATCATTTCAATTCACTCTATTCCTTGCACACCTTTCACCCTCCTGTATGTTCAGGCCCCAATCACTCAAAATCTTTTTCACTCCATCCTTCCACTTCCAATTTTGTCTTCCACTTCTCGTTCCCTCCACGTCTGACACATATATCGTCTTTGTTAATCTTTCCTCAATCATTCTGTGCATGTGACCAAACCATTTCAATACACCCTCTTTTGCTCTTAACCACACTCTTTTCATTACCACACATCTGTCTCCTCCTTTCATTACTTACTTAATCAAACCACCTCACACCACATATTGTCCTCAAACATCTCATTTCCAAAATATCCACCCTCCTCTGCACAACCCTATCTATCACCCAAGCCTCACAACCATATAACATTGTTGGAACGACTATTCCGTCAAACATACCAATTTTTGCTTTCCGAGATAACGTTCTTGCCTTCCACGAATTCTTCAACGCTTCCAGAACCTTTGCCCCCTCCCCCACCCTGTGACTCACTTCCGCTTCCATGGTTCCATCTGCTGCCAAATCCACTCCCAGATATTATGCTTTGTTGCTGTCTCCCATGGTAGCGAGGTACGCAAGGAAACAGACGAAAGAATGGCCCAACCCACCCACATACACATATACATAAATGCCCATACACGCACACATACATACACAAACATATTCATATATACACATGTACATATTCATACATGCTGCCTTCATCCATTCCTGCCGCCACCCTGCCACACATGAAATGGCATGGGAATGGATGAAGGCAGCAAGTATGAATATGTACATGTGTGTATATGTATATGCATGCATGTGTTGAAATGTATCCCTTGGGATAGGGGAGAAGAATACTTCCCACACATTCCCCGCGTATCATAGAAGGCGACTAATGGGGACGGGAGCTTGGGGTTAGAAACCCTCCCATCCTTGTATTTTAACCTTCTTAAAGGGGAAACAGAAGGAGTGACGTGAGGAGTGCTCATCCTTGTGGAAGTCTCAGATTAGGGTGTCTAAATGTGTGTGGATGTAACCAAGATGAGAAAAAAGGAGAGGTAGGTGGTATGTTTGAGGAAAGGAACTTGGATGTTTTGGCTCTGACTGAAATGAAGCTCAAGGGTATAGGGAAAGAGTGGTTTGGGAATATTTTGGGAGTAAAGTCAGGGGTTGGTGAGAGGACAAGAGCAAAGGAAGGAGTAGCTCTACTCCTGAAACAGGAGTTGTTGGAGTGTGATAAAGTGTATGAAACTAAACTCTAGACTGATATGGGTAAAACTGAAAGTGGATGGAGAGAGATGGGTGATTATAGGGGCCTATGGACCTGGGCATGAGAAGAAAGATCATGAGAGGCAAGTGTTTTGAGAGCAGCTGAGTGATTGTGATAGCAGTTTTGATGCACGAGACTGGGTTATAGTGATGGGTGATTTGAATGCAAAGGTGAGTAATGTGGCAGTTGAGGAAATAATTGGTGTACATGGGGTGTTCAGTGTTGTAAATAGAAATGGTGAAGAGCTTGTAGATTTGTGTGCTGAAAAGGACTGGTGATTGGGAATACCTGATTTAAAAAGTGAGATATACATAAGTATATGTATGTAATTAGGAGAGATGGCCAGAGAGTGTTACTGGATTATGTGTTAATTGATAGACTTGTGAAAGAGAGACTTTTGGATGTTAATGTGCTGAGAGGTGCAACTGGAGGGATGTTTGATCATTATCTTGTGGAGGCGAAGGTGAAGATTTGTAAAAGTTTTCAGAAAAGAAGAGAGAAAGTTGGGGTAAAGAGAGTGGTGAGAGTAAGTGAGCTTGGGAAGGAGAGTCATGTGAGGAGGTACCAGGAGAGACAGCAGAATGGAAAAAGGTGAGAGCAAAGGCCATAAGGGGAGTGGGAGAGGAATGGGATGTATTTAGGGAAGCAGTGATGGCTTGTGCAAAAGATGCTTGTGGCATGAGAAGTGTGGGAGGTGGACAGATTAGAAAGGGTAATGAGTGGTGGGATGAAGAAGTAAGATTATTGGTGAAAGAGAAGAGAGAGGCATTCGGACAATTTTTGCAGGGAAATAGTGCAAATAACTGGGATATATATAAAAGAAAGAGGCAGAAGGTCAAGAGAAAGGTGCAAGAGGTGAAAAAGAGGGCAAATGAGAGTTGGGGTATAATTAAATTTTAGGGAGAATAAAAAGATGTTTTGGAGGGAGGTAAATAAAGTGCGTAAGAAAAGAGAACAAATGGGAACCGGTGAAGGGGGCTAACAGGGAGGTAATAACAAGTAGTGGTGATGTTAGAAGGAGATGAAGTAAGTATTTTGAAGGTTTGATGAAAGTGTTAGATGATAAAGTGGCAGATATAGGGTGTATTGGTCTAGGTGGTGTGCAAAGTGAAAGGGTCAGGGAGAATGGTATGATAAACAGAGAAGAGGTAGTGAAAGCTTTGCATTAGATGAAAGCCGGCAAGACGGTGGGTTTGGATGGTATTGCAGTGGAATTTATTAAAAAAGGGGGTGACTGTGTTGTTGACTGGTTGTTAAGGATATTCAGTGTATGTATGGCTCATGATGAAGTGCCTGAGGATTGGTGGAATGCATGCATAGTGCCATTGTACAAAGGCAAAGGGGATAAAGGTGAGTGTTCAAATTACAGAGGTGTAAGTTTGTTGAGTATTCCTGGGAAATTATGTGGGAGGGTATTGATTGAGAGGGTGAAGGCATGTACAGAGCATCAGATTGGGGAAGAGCAGTTTGGTTTCAGAAGTGGTAGAGGATGTGTGGATCAGGTGTTTGCTTAGAAGAATGTATGTCTGAAATACTTAGAAAAACAGATGGATATATATGTAGCATTTATGGATCTGGAGAAGTCATATGATAGACTGGATAGAGTTGCTCTGTGGAAGATATTAAGAGTATATGGTGTGGGAGGCAGGTTACTAGAAGCAGTGAAAAGTTTTTATCAAGGATGTAAGGCATGTGTACAAGTAGGAAGAGAGTAAAGTGATTGAATCCCAGTGAAAGGTGGTTTGCAGTGGGGGTGTTTGATGTCTCCATGGTTATTTAATTTGTTTATGGATGGGGTTCTTATGTTGGTGAATGCAAGAGTTTTGGAGAGAGGGGAAGTATGCAGTCTGTTCTGGATGAGAGGGCTTGGGAAGTGAGTCAGTTGTTGTTCGCTGATGATACAGCGCTGGTGGCTGATTCGGGTGAGAAACTGCAGAAGCTGGTGACTGAGTTTGATAAAGTGTGTGAAAGAAGAAAGCTGAGAGTAAATGTGAATAAGAGCAAGGTTATTAGGTACATTAGGGTTGAGGGACAAGTCAATTGGGAGGTAAGTTTGAATGGAGAACAACTGGAGGAAGTGAAGTGTTTTAGATATCTGGAAGTGGATTTGGCAGCAGATGGACCTATGAAAGGGGAAGTGAGTCACAGGGTGGGGGAGGAGGCGAAGGTTCTTCCCTAACAACCCCATCCATAAACAAATTAAACAACCATGGAGACATCACACACCCCTGCTGCAAACCGACATTCACTGAAAACCAATCACTTTCCTCTCTTCCTACTCATACACAAGCCTTACATCCTCGATAAAAACTTCACTGCTTCCAGCAACTTGCCTCCCACACCATATATTCTTAATACCTTCCACAGAGCATCTCTATCAACTCTATCATATCCCTTCTCCAGATCCATAAATGCTACATACAAATCCATTGGTTTTTCTAAGTAATTCTCACATACATTCTTCAAAGCAAACACCTGATCCACACATCCTCTACCACTTCTGAAACCACTCTGCTCTTCCCCAATCTGATGCTCTGTACATGCCTTCACCCTCTCAATCAATACCCTCCAATATAGTTTCCCAGGAATACTCAACAAACTTATACCTCTGTAATTTGAGCACTCACCATTATCCCCTTTGCCTTTGTACAATGGCACTATGCATGTATTCCGCCAACCCTCAGGCACCTCACCATGAGTCATACATCCATTAAATATCCTTACCAACAAGTCAACAACACAGTTATCCCCTTTTTTAATAAATTCCACTGCAATACCGTCCAAACCCACTGCCTTGCTGGCTTTCATCTTCCACAAAGCTTTTAGTACCTCTTCTCTCTTTACCAAATCATTCTCCCTAACCCTCTCACTTCGCACACCACCTCAACCAAAACACCCTATATCTGCCACTCTGTCATCTAACACACTCAACAAACCTTCAAAATACTCACTCCATCTCCTTCTCACATCACCACAACTTGTTATTACCTCCCCATTAGCCCCCTTCACCAATGTTCCCATTCATTCTCTTGTCTTACACACTTTATTTACCTCCTTCCAAAACATCTTTTTATTCTCCCTAAAATTTAATGATACTCTCTCACCCCACCTCTCATTTGCCCTCTTTTTCACCTCTTGCACCTTTCTCTTGACCTCCTGCCTCTTTCTTTTATACATTTCCCAGTCATTTGCACTATTTCGCTACAAAAATCGTCCAAATGCTTCTCTCTTCTCTTTCACCAGTAATCTTACTTCTTCATCCCACCACTTGCTACCCTTTCTAATCTGCCCTTCCCACGCTTCTCATGCCACAAGCATCTTTTGTGCAAGCCATCACTGCTTCCCTAAATACATCCCATTCCTCCCCCAATCCCCTTACGTCCTCTGCTCTCAACTTATAATAATTATTATCATTATACTTAGTTGCTGTCTCCCGCGCTAGCGAGGTAGTGCAAGGAAACAGACGAAAGAATGGCCCAACCCACCGACATACACATGTATATACAAAAATGCCCACACATGCACATGTACATATCTATAGATTTCGTCGTATACATATTTTTTTTTTTCTTATTATACTTTGTCGCTGTCTCCCGCGTTTGCGAGGTAGCGCAAGGAAACAGACGAAAGAAATGGCCCAACGCCCCCCCCCGCATACACATGTATATACATACGTCCACACACGCAAATATACATACCTACACAGCTTTCCATGGTTTACCCCAGACGCTTCACATGCCTTGCTTCAATCCACTGACAGCACGTCAACCCCGGTATACCACATCGCTCCAATTCACTCTATTCCTTGCCCTCCTTTCACCCTCCTGCATGTTCAGGCCCCGATCACACAAAATCTTTTTCACTCCATCTTTCCACCTCCAATTTGGTCTCCCTCTTCTCCTCGTTCCCTCCACCTCCGACACATATATCCTCTTGGTCAATCTTTCCTCACTCATTCTCTCCATGTGCCCAAACCATTTCAAAACACCCTCTTCTGCTCTCTCAACCAGCTCTTTTTATTTCCACACATCTCTCTTACCCTTGTGTTACTTACTCGATCAAACCACCTCACACCACACATTGTCCTCAATCATCTCATTTCCAGCACATCCATCCTCCTGCGCACAACTCTATCCATAGCCCACGCCTCGCAACCATACAACATTGTTGGAACCACTATTCCTTCAAACATACCCATTTTTGCTTTCCGAGATAATGTTCTCGACTTCCACACATTCTTCAAGGCTCCCAGGATTTTCGCCACCTCCCCCACCCTATGATCCACTTCTGCTTCCATGGTTCCATCCGCTGCCAGATCCACTCCCAGATATCTAAAACACTTTACTTCCTCCAGTTTTTCTCCATTCAAACTCACCTCCCAATTGACTTGACCCTCAACCCTACTGTACCTAATAACCTTGCTCTTATTCACATTTACTCTTAACTTTCTTCTTTCACACACTTTACCAAACTCAGTCACCAGCTTCTGCAGTTTCTCACATGAATCAGCCACCAGCGCTGTATCATCAGCGAACAACAAGTGACTCACTTCCCAAGCTCTCTCATCCCCAACAGACTTCATACTTGCCCCTCTTTCCAAAACTCTTGCATTCACCTCCCTAACAACCCCATCCATAAACAAATTAAACAAAAATGGAGACATCACACACCCCTGCTGCAAACCGACATTCACTGAAAACCAATCACTTTCCTCTCTTCCTACTCATACACAAGCCTTACATCCTCGATAAAAACTTCACTGCTTCCAGCAACTTGCCTCCCACACCATATATTCTTAATACCTTCCACAGAGCATCTCTATCAACTCTATCATATCCCTTCTCCAGATCCATAAATGCTACATACAAATCCATTGGTTTTTCTAAGTAATTCTCACATACATTCTTCAAAGCAAACACCTGATCCACACATCCTCTACCACTTCTGAAACCACTCTGCTCTTCCCCAATCTGATGCTCTGTACATGCCTTCACCCTCTCAATCAATACCCTCCAATATAGTTTCCCAGGAATACTCAACAAACTTATACCTCTGTAATTTGAGCACTCACCATTATCCCCTTTGCCTTTGTACAATGGCACTATGCATGTATTCCGCCAACCCTCAGGCACCTCACCATGAGTCATACATCCATTAAATATCCTTACCAACAAGTCAACAACACAGTTATCCCCTTTTTTAATAAATTCCACTGCAATACCGTCCAAACCCACTGCCTTGCTGGCTTTCATCTTCCACAAAGCTTTTAGTACCTCTTCTCTCTTTACCAAATCATTCTCCCTAACCCTCTCACTTCGCACACCACCTCAACCAAAACACCCTATATCTGCCACTCTGTCATCTAACACACTCAACAAACCTTCAAAATACTCACTCCATCTCCTTCTCACATCACCACAACTTGTTATTACCTCCCCATTAGCCCCCTTCACCAATGTTCCCATTCATTCTCTTGTCTTACACACTTTATTTACCTCCTTCCAAAACATCTTTTTATTCTCCCTAAAATTTAATGATACTCTCTCACCCCACCTCTCATTTGCCCTCTTTTTCACCTCTTGCACCTTTCTCTTGACCTCCTGCCTCTTTCTTTTATACATTTCCCAGTCATTTGCACTATTTCGCTACAAAAATCGTCCAAATGCTTCTCTCTTCTCTTTCACCAGTAATCTTACTTCTTCATCCCACCACTTGCTACCCTTTCTAATCTGCCCTTCCCACGCTTCTCATGCCACAAGCATCTTTTGTGCAAGCCATCACTGCTTCCCTAAATACATCCCATTCCTCCCCCAATCCCCTTACGTCCTCTGCTCTCAACTTATAATAATTATTATCATTATACTTAGTTGCTGTCTCCCGCGCTAGCGAGGTAGTGCAAGGAAACAGACGAAAGAATGGCCCAACCCACCGACATACACATGTATATACAAAAATGCCCACACATGCACATGTACATATCTATAGATTTCGTCGTATACATATTTTTTTTTTTTCTTATTATACTTTGTCGCTGTCTCCCGCGTTTGCGAGGTAGCGCAAGGAAACAGACGAAAGAAATGGCCCAACGCCCCCCCCCCCGCATACACATGTATATACATACGTCCACACACGCAAATATACATACCTACACAGCTTTCCATGGTTTACCCCAGACGCTTCACATGCCTTGCTTCAATCCACTGACAGCACGTCAACCCCGGTATACCACATCGCTCCAATTCACTCTATTCCTTGCCCTCCTTTCACCCTCCTGCATGTTCAGGCCCCGATCACACAAAATCTTTTTCACTCCATCTTTCCACCTCCAATTTGGTCTCCCTCTTCTCCTTGTTCCCTCCACCTCCGACACATATATCCTCTTGGTCAACCTTTCCTCACTCATCCTCTCCATGTGCCCAAACCACTTCAAAACACCCTCTTCTGCTCTCTCAACCACGCTCTTTTATTTCCACACATCTCTCTTACCCTTACGTTACTCACTCGATCAAACCACCTCACACCACACATTGTCCTCAAACATCTCATTTCCAGCACATACATCCTCCTGCGCACAACTCTATCCATAGCCCACGCCTCGCAACCATACAACATTGTTGGAACCACTATTCCTTCAAACATACCCATTTTTGCTTTCCGAGATAATGTTCTCGACTTCCACACATTCTTCAAGGCCCCCAGGGTTTTCGCCCCCTCCCCCACCCTATGATCCACTTCTGCTTCCATGGTTCCATCCGCTGCCAGATCCACTCCCAGATATCTAAAACACTTCACTTCCTCCAGTTTTTCTCCATTCAAACTCACCTCCCAATTGACTTGACCCTCAACCCTACTGTACCTAATAACCTACATACATATACATATATACACATGTTCATATCCATACTTGCTGCCTTCATCACTTCCCATTGCCACCCCACCACACATGTAATGGCACCCCCTTCCCCCGCACGTGTGCGAGGTAGCGCTAGGAAAAGACAATAAAGGCCACATTCGTTCACACTTAGTCTCTGTCATGTGTAATGCACCAAAACCACAGCTCCCTTTCCACATCCAAGCCCCACAAAACTTTCCATGGTTTACCCAGACGCTTCACATACCCTTGTTCAATGCATTGACATCGTGTCGACCCCAGTACACCACATCTATTCCTAGCACACCTTTCACCCTCCTGTATGTTCAGGCCCCAATCGTTCAAAATCTTTTTCACTCCGTCCTTCCTCCTCCAATTTGGTCTCCCACTTCTCGTTCCCTCCACGTCTGACACATATATCGTCTTTGTTAATCTTTCCTCAATCATTCTGTGCATGTGACCAAACCATTTCAATACACCCTCTTTTGCTCTTAACCACACTCTTTTCATTACCACACATCTGTCTCCTCCTTTCATTACTTACTTAATCAAACCACCTCACACCACATATTGTCCTCAAACATCTCATTTCCAAAATATCCACCCTCCTCTGCACAACCCTATCTATCACCCAAGCCTCACAACCATATAACATTGTTGGAACGACTATTCCGTCAAACATACCAATTTTTGCTTTCCGAGATAAGTTCTTGCCTTCCACGAATTCTTCAACGCTTCCAGAACCTTTGCCCCCTCCCCCCCCCTGTGACTCACTTCCGCTTCCATGGTTCCATCTGCTGCCAAATCCACTCCCAGATATTATGCTTTGTTGCTGTCTCCCATGGTTAGCGAGGTACGCAAGGAAACAGACGAAAGAATGGCCCAACCCACCCACATACACATATACATAAATGCCCATACACGCACACATACATACACAAACATATTCATATATACACATGTACATATTCATACATGCTGCCTTCATCCATTCCTGCCGCCACCCTGCCACACATGAAATGGCATGGGAATGGATGAAGGCAGCAAGTATGAATATGTACATGTGTGTATATGTATATGCATGCATGTGTTGAAATGTACCCCTTGGGATAGGGAGAAGAATACTTCCCACACATTCCCCGCGTATCATAGAAGGCGACTAATGGGGACGGGAGCTTGGGTTAGAAACCCTCCCATCCTTGTATTTTAACCTTCTTAAAGGGGAAACAGAAGGAGTGACGTGAGGAGTGCTCATCCTTGTGGAAGTCTCAGATTAGGGTGTCTAAATGTGTGTGGATGTAACCAAGATGAGAAAAAAGGAGAGGTAGGTGGTATGTTTGAGGAAAGGAACTTGGATGTTTTGGCTCTGACTGAAATGAAGCTCAAGGGTATAGGGAAAAGAGTGGTTTGGGAATATTTTGGGAGTAAAGTCAGGGTTGGTGAGAGGACAAGAGCAAAGGAAGGAGTAGCTCTACTCCTGAAACAGGAGTTGTTGGAGTGTGTTAAAGTGTATGAAACTAAACTCTAGACTGATATGGGTAAAACTGAAAGTGGATGGAGAGAGATGGGTGATTATAGGGGCCTATGGACCTGGGCATGAGAAGAAGATCATGAGAGGCAAGTGTTTTGAGAGCAGCTGAGTGATTGTGATAGCAGTTTTGATGCACGAGACTGGGTTATAGTGATGGGTGATTTGAATGCAAAGGTGAGTAATGTGGCAGTTGAGGAAATAATTGGTGTACATGGGGTGTTCAGTGTTGTAAATAGAAATGGTGAAGAGCTTGTAGATTTGTGTGCTGAAAAGGACTGGTGATTGGGAATACCTGATTTAAAAAGTGAGATATACATAAGTATATGTATGTAATTAGGAGAGATGGCCAGAGAGTGTTACTGGATTATGTGTTAATTGATAGACTTGTGAAAGAGAGACTTTTGGATGTTAATGTGCTGAGAGGTGCAACTGAGGGATGTTTGATCATTATCTTGTGGAGGCGAAGGTGAAGATTTGTAAAAGTTTTCAGAAAAGAAGAGAGAAAGTTGGGTAAAGAGAGTGGTGAGAGTAAGTGAGCTTGGGAAGGAGAGTCATGTGAGGAGGTACAGGAGAGACAGCAGAATGGAAAAAGGTGAGAGCAAAGGCCATAAGGGGAGTGGGAGAGGAAGGGGATGTATTTAGGGAAGCAGTGATGGCTTGTGCAAAAGATGCTTGTGGCATGAGAAGTGTGGGAGGTGGACAGATTAGAAAGGGTAATGAGTGGTGGGATGAAGAAGTAAGATTATTGGTGAAAGAGAAGAGAGAGGCATTCGGACAATTTTTGCAGGGAAATAGTGCAAATAAACTGGGATATATATAAAAGAAAGAGGCAGAAGGTCAAGAGAAAGGTGCAAGAGGTGAAAAAGAGGGCAAATGAGAGTTGGGGTATAATTAAATTTTAGGGAGAATAAAAAGATGTTTTGGAGGGAGGTAAATAAAGTGCGTAAGAAAAGAGAACAAATGGGAACCGGTGAAGGGGCTAACAGGGGGGTAATAACAAGTAGTGGTGATGTTAGAAGGAGATGAAGTAAGTATTTTGAAGGTTTGATGAAAGTGTTAGATGATAAAGTGGCAGATATAGGGTTATTGGTCTAGGTGGTGTGCAAAGTGAAAGGGTCAGGGAGAATGGTATGATAAACAGAGAAGAGGTAGTGAAAGCTTTGCATTAGATGAAAGCCGGCAAGACGGTGGGTTTGGATGGTATTGCAGTGGAATTTATTAAAAAAGGGGGTGACTGTGTTGTTGACTGGTTGTTAAGGATATTCAGTGTATGTATGGCTCATGATGAAGTGCCTGAGGATTGGTGGAATGCATGCATAAATGCCATTGTACAAAGGCAAAGGGGGTAAAGGTGAGTGTTCAAATTACAGAGGTGTAAGTTTGTTGAGTATTCCTGGGAAATTATGTGGGAGGGTATTGATTGAGAGGGTGAAAGGCATGTACAGAGCATCAGATTGGGGAAGAGCAGTTTGGTTTCAGAAGTGGTAGAGGATGTGTGGATCAGGTGTTTGCTTAGAAGAATGTATGTCTGAAATACTTAGAAAAACAAATGGTATATATATGTAGCATTTATGGATCTGGAGAAGTCATATGATAGACTGGATAGAGTTGCTCTGTGGAAGATATTAAGAGTATATGGTGTGGGAGGCAGGTTACTAGAAGCAGTGAAAAGTTTTTATCAAGGATGTAAGGCATGTGTACAAGTAGGAAGAGAGTAAAGTGATTGAATCCCAGTGAAAGGTGGTTTGCAGTGGGGGTGTTTGATGTCTCCATGGTTATTTAATTTGTTTATGGATGGGGTTCTTATGTTGGTGAATGCAAGAGTTTTGGAGAGAGGGGAAGTATGCAGTCTGTTCTGGATGAGAGGGCTTGGGAAGTGAGTCAGTTGTTGTTCGCTGATGATACAGCGCTGGTGGCTGATTCGGGTGAGAAACTGCAGAAGCTGGTGACTGAGTTTGATAAAGTGTGTGAAAGAAGAAAGCTGAGAGTAAATGTGAATAAGAGCAAGGTTATTAGGTACATTAGGGTTGAGGGACAAGTCAATTGGGGGTAAGTTTGAATGGAGAACAACTGGAGGAAGTGAAGTGTTTTAGATATCTGGAAGTGGATTTGGCAGCAGATGGACCTATGAAAGGGGAAGTGAGTCACAGGGTGGGGGAGGAGGCGAAGTTCTTCCCTAACAACCCCATCCATAAACAAATTAAACAACCATGGAGACATCACACACCCCTGCTGCAAACCGACATTCACTGAAAACCAATCACTTTCCTCTCTTCCTACTCATACACAAGCCTTACATCCTCGATAAAAACTTCACTGCTTCCAGCAACTTGCCTCCCACACCATATATTCTTAATACCTTCCACAGAGCATCTCTATCAACTCTATCATATCCCTTCTCCAGATCCATAAATGCTACATACAAATCCATTGGTTTTTCTAAGTAATTCTCACATACATTCTTCAAAGCAAACACCTGATCCACACATCCTCTACCACTTCTGAAACCACTCTGCTCTTCCCCAATCTGATGCTCTGTACATGCCTTCACCTCTCAATCAATACCCTCCAATATAGTTTCCCAGGAATACTCAACAAACTTATACCTCTGTAATTTGAGCACTCACCATTATCCCCTTTGCCTTTGTACAATGGCACTATGCATGTATTCCGCCAACCCTCAGGCACCTCACATGAGTCATACATCCATTAAATATCCTTACCAACAAGTCAACAACACAGTTATCCCCTTTTTTAATAAATTCCACTGCAATACCGTCCAAACCCACTGCCTTGCTGGCTTTCATCTTCCACAAAGCTTTTAGTACCTCTTCTCTCTTTACCAAATCATTCTCCCTAACCCTCTCACTTCGCACACCACCTCAACCAAAACACCCTATATCTGCCACTCTGTCATCTAACACACTCAACAAACCTTCAAAATACTCACTCCATCTCCTTCTCACATCACCACAACTTGTTATTACCTCCCCATTAGCCCCTTCACCAATGTTCCCATTCATTCTCTTGTCTTACACACTTTATTTACCTCCTTCCAAAACATCTTTTTATTCTCCCTAAAATTTAATGATACTCTCTCACCCCACCTCTCATTTGCCCTCTTTTTCACCTCTTGCACCTTTCTCTTGACCTCCTGCCTCTTTCTTTTATACATTTCCAGTCATTTGCACTATTTCGCTACAAAAATCGTCCAAATGCTTCTCTCTTCTCTTTCACCAGTAATCTTACTTCTTCATCCCACCACTTGCTACCCTTTCTAATCTGCCCTTCCCACGCTTCTCATGCCACAAGCATCTTTTGTGCAAGCCATCACTGCTTCCCTAAATACATCCCATTCCTCCCCCAATCCCCTTACGTCCTCTGCTCTCAACTTATAATAATTATTATCATTATACTTAGTTGCTGTCTCCCGCGCTAGCGAGGTAGTGCAAGGAAACAGACGAAAGAATGGCCCAACCCACCGACATACACATGTATATACAAAAATGCCCACACATGCACATGTACATATCTATAGATTTCGTCGTATACATATTTTTTTTTTTCTTATTATACTTTGTCGCTGTCTCCCGCGTTTGCGAGGTAGCGCAAGGAAACAGACGAAAGAAATGGCCCAACGCCCCCCCCCGCATACACATGTATATACATACGTCCACACACGCAAATATACATACCTACACAGCTTTCCATGGTTTACCCCAGACGCTTCACATGCCTTGCTTCAATCCACTGACAGCACGTCAACCCCGGTATACCACATCGCTCCAATTCACTCTATTCCTTGCCCTCCTTTCACCCTCCTGCATGTTCAGGCCCCGATCACACAAAATCTTTTTCACTCCATCTTTCCACCTCCAATTTGGTCTCCCTCTTCTCCTCGTTCCCTCCACCTCCGACACATATATCCTCTTGGTCAATCTTTCCTCACTCATTCTCTCCATGTGCCCAAACCATTTCAAAACACCCTCTTCTGCTCTCTCAACCACACTCTTTTTATTTCCACACATCTCTCTTACCCTTGTGTTACTTACTCGATCAAACCACCTCACACCACACATTGTCCTCAATCATCTCATTTCCAGCACATCCATCCTCCTGCGCACAACTCTATCCATAGCCCACGCCTCGCAACCATACAACATTGTTGGAACCACTATTCCTTCAAACATACCCATTTTTGCTTTCCGAGATAATGTTCTCGACTTCCACACATTCTTCAAGGCTCCCAGAATTTTCGCCACCTCCCCCACCCTATGATCCACTTCTGCTTCCATGGTTCCATCCGTTGCCAGATCCACTCCCAGATATCTAAAACACTTTACTTCCTCCAGTTTTTCTCCATTCAAACTCACCTCCCAATTGACTTGACCCTCAACCCTACTGTACCTAATAACCTTGCTCTTATTCACATTTACTCTTAACTTTCTTCTTTCACCACACTTTACCAAACTCAGTCACCAGCTTCTGCAGTTTCTCACATGAATCAGCCACCAGCGCTGTATCATCAGCGAACAACAAGTGACTCACTTCCCAAGCTCTCTCATCCCCAACAGACTTCATACTTGCCCCTCTTTCCAAAACTCTTGCATTCACCTCCCTAACAACCCCATCCATAAACAAATTAAACAAAAATGGAGACATCACACACCCCTGCTGCAAACCGACATTCACTGAAAACCAATCACTTTCCTCTCTTCCTACTCATACACAAGCCTTACATCCTCGATAAAAACTTCACTGCTTCCAGCAACTTGCCTCCCACACCATATATTCTTAATACCTTCCACAGAGCATCTCTATCAACTCTATCATATCCCTTCTCCAGATCCATAAATGCTACATACAAATCCATTGGTTTTTCTAAGTAATTCTCACATACATTCTTCAAAGCAAACACCTGATCCACACATCCTCTACCACTTCTGAAACCACTCTGCTCTTCCCCAATCTGATGCTCTGTACATGCCTTCACCCTCTCAATCAATACCCTCCAATATAGTTTCCCAGGAATACTCAACAAACTTATACCTCTGTAATTTGAGCACTCACCATTATCCCCTTTGCCTTTGTACAATGGCACTATGCATGTATTCCGCCAACCCTCAGGCACCTCACCATGAGTCATACATCCATTAAATATCCTTACCAACAAGTCAACAACACAGTTATCCCCTTTTTTAATAAATTCCACTGCAATACCGTCCAAACCCACTGCCTTGCTGGCTTTCATCTTCCACAAAGCTTTTAGTACCTCTTCTCTCTTTACCAAATCATTCTCCCTAACCCTCTCACTTCGCACACCACCTCAACCAAAACACCCTATATCTGCCACTCTGTCATCTAACACACTCAACAAACCTTCAAAATACTCACTCCATCTCCTTCTCACATCACCACAACTTGTTATTACCTCCCCATTAGCCCCCTTCACCAATGTTCCCATTCATTCTCTTGTCTTACACACTTTATTTACCTCCTTCCAAAACATCTTTTTATTCTCCCTAAAATTTAATGATACTCTCTCACCCCACCTCTCATTTGCCCTCTTTTTCACCTCTTGCACCTTTCTCTTGACCTCCTGCCTCTTTCTTTTATACATTTCCCAGTCATTTGCACTATTTCGCTACAAAAAATCGTCCAAATGCTTCTCTCTTCTCTTTCACCAGTAATCTTACTTCTTCATCCCACCACTTGCTACCCTTTCTAATCTGCCCTTCCCACGCTTCTCATGCCACAAGCATCTTTTGTGCAAGCCATCACTGCTTCCCTAAATACATCCCATTCCTCCCCCAATCCCCTTACGTCCTCTGCTCTCAACTTATAATAATTATTATCATTATACTTAGTTGCTGTCTCCCGCGCTAGCGAGGTAGTGCAAGGAAACAGACGAAAGAATGGCCCAACCCACCGACATACACATGTATATACAAAAATGCCCACACATGCACATGTACATATCTATAGATTTCGTCGTATACATATTTTTTTTTTTTTTATTATACTTTGTCGCTGTCTCCCGCGTTTGCGAGGTAGCGCAAGGAAACAGACGAAAGAAATGGCCCAACGCCCCCCCCCCCGCATACACATGTATATACATACGTCCACACACGCAAATATACATACCTACACAGCTTTCCATGGTTTACCCCAGACGCTTCACATGCCTTGCTTCAATCCACTTACAGCACGTCAACCCCGGTATACCACATCGCTCCAATTCACTCTATTCCTTGCCCTCCTTTCACCCTCCTGCATGTTCAGGCCCCGATCACACAAAATCTTTTTCACTCCATCTTTCCACCTCCAATTTGGTCTCCCTCTTCTCCTTGTTCCCTCCACCTCCGACACATATATCCTCTTGGTCAACCTTTCCTCACTCATCCTCTCCATGTGCCCAAACCACTTCAAAACACCCTCTTCTGCTCTCTCAACCACGCTCTTTTTATTTCCACACATCTCTCTTACCCTTACGTTACTCACTCGATCAAACCACCTCACACCACACATTGTCCTCAAACATCTCATTTCCAGCACATACATCCTCCTGCGCACAACTCTATCCATAGCCCACGCCTCGCAACCATACAACATTGTTGGAACCACTATTCCTTCAAACATACCCATTTTTGCTTTCCGAGATAATGTTCTCGACTTCCACACATTCTTCAAGGCCCCCAGGGTTTTCGCCCCCTCCCCCACCCTATGATCCACTTCTGCTTCCATGGTTCCATCCGCTGCCAGATCCACTCCCAGATATCTAAAACACTTCACTTCCTCCAGTTTTTCTCCATTCAAACTCACCTCCCAATTGACTTGACCCTCAACCCTACTGTACCTAATAACCTACATACATATACATATATACACATGTTCATATCCATACTTGCTGCCTTCATCACTTCCCATTGCCACCCCACCACACATGTAATGGCACCCCCTTCCCCCGCACGTGTGCGAGGTAGCGCTAGGAAAAGACAATAAAGGCCACATTCGTTCACACTTAGTCTCTGTCATGTGTAATGCACCAAAACCACAGCTCCCTTTCCACATCCAAGCCCCACAAAACTTTCCATGGTTTACCCAGACGCTTCACATACCCTTGTTCAATGCATTGACATCGTGTCGACCCCAGTACACCACATCTATTCCTAGCACACCTTTCACCCTCCTGTATGTTCAGGCCCCAATCGTTCAAAATCTTTTTCACTCCGTCCTTCCTCTCCAATTTGGTCTCCCACTTCTCCTCATTACCTTCACCTCTGATACATATATCCTCTTTGTGTCAGTCTTTCCTCACTCATTCTCTCCATGTGACCAAACCATATCTTCTGCTCTCTCCATCACACTCATTTTACTACCACGCATCTCTCTCACTCTTTCATTACTTACTCGATCAAACCACCTTACACCACATATTGTCCTCAAACATTTCATTTCAAACACATCTACCCTCCTCCACACAAGCCTATCAATAGCCTATGCCTCGCAACCATATAACATTGTTGGAATCACTATTTCTTTAAACATAACCATTTTTGCTCCGAGATAACATTCTCGCCTTCCACCTGCTAGTCCACTCCCAGATATCTAAAACACTTCTTCCTCCAGTCTTTCTCCATTCAAACTTGCCTCCCAATTAACTTGTCCCTCAACCCTACTGAACCTAATAACCTTGCTCTTATTCACATTTACTCTCAACTTTCTTCTTTCACACATTTTACCAGTCACCAACTTCTGCAGTTTCTCACGCAAATCAGCCACCAGCACTGTATCATCAGCAAACAACTGACTCACTTCCCAAGCCCTCTCATCCACAACAGACTGCATACTTGCCCCTCTCTCCAAAATTCTTGCATTCCCCTCCCCAACAACCCCATCTATAAATTAATTGAACTGCCATGGAGACAACCCGCACCCCTGCCGCAAACCAACATTCACTGAGAACCAATCACTTTCCTCTCTTCCTACTCAAACACATTTCTTACATTCTTGATAAAAACTTTTCACTGCTTCTAACAACTTACCTCCCACACCACGTATTCTTAATAACTTCCACAACACATCTCTGTCCACTCTTATCATATGCCTTCTCCAGATCCATAAATGCTACATACAAATCAATCTGCTTTTCTAAATATTTCCTGCATACATTGTTCAAAGCAAACACCTGATCCACACATCCTCTACCACTTCTGAAACCACACTGCTCTTCCCCAATCTGATGCTCTGTGCATGCCTTTACCCTCTCAATCAATACCCTCCCATGTAATTTCCCAGGAATACTCAACAAACTTATACCTCTGTAATTTGAACGCTCACCTTTATCCTCTTTGCCTTTATACAGTGGCACTATGCTTGCATTCTGCCAATTCTCAGGCACTTCACCATGAACCATACATACATTGAATATCCTCACCAACCAGTCAACATCACAGTCACCCCCTTTTATAATAAATTCCATGGCAATACCATCCAAACCTGCCACCTTGCCAGCTTTCATCTTCTGCAAAGCTTTCACTACCTTTTTTCTATTTAGCAAACCATTCTCCCTGACCCTCTCACTTTACATACCACCTCAACCAAAACACCCCATATATGCCACTCTATCATCAAACACATTCAACACATCATAATACTCACTCCATCTCCTTCTCACATCACCACTACTTGTTATTACCTCCCCATTAGCCCCCTTCACCGATGTTTCCATTTGTTCTCTTGCCTTACGCACTTTATTTACCTCCTTCCAAAATATATTTTTATTCTCCCTAAAATTTAATGATACTCTCTCACCCCAACCCTCATTTGCCCTCTTTCTCACCTCTTGCACCTTTCTCTTGACCTGATACCTCTTTCTTTTATACACCTCCCTGTCATTCGCACTACTTCCCTGCAAAAATCATCATAACGCCTCTTTCTTCTCTTTCACTAACAATCTTACATCTTCATCCCACCACTCACTATCCTTTCTAATCTGCTCACCTTCCACCTTTCCCATGCTACAAGCATCTTTTGCACAAGCCATCAATGATATTTTCAGAGTTGAGGTTGCTGACTGGTGGAAGGGCATACCAGGACTGAGCTGTAAACTGCAAATACTAAACAGGTGGTTAAAGGGGTGAGAGGCTTTTCACTCACCAAAAGGCAGGAAAAAGTTTCTCGCCTTCAAAGATCTTTGGGAGTTTGTCAAAGCTTGCAGGACGAAATTACTTCCCCTGCCTTTTTGGATTTCGGTAGTTATTGTTACCCAAACATCATTAGACACAACGATACCAGAAATCTTTTCCAACAATACATAAAGTTTAGAAAGAATTTATCCCAGGAAAAATAAAAATCTGCAGTCTTCCATTCATATTCCTTTATCATATAAAGTAGTACAAAATGACAATATAAAAGGGTACATGTGCTTTCTATTATTATCATTAAGCTACAATTTCAAATTCTAGATGTTGATGGAAGATGTCCTACATGCAAGAGGACTGTAGCCAATACAACTGCTGAAGTGTAGTAATTGAAGGCAAAGTCTGTAGTATGTAAAATGCACAAAATATAAAACACAGAAAACTTGATATGTATGTAATGTTCAGCAATATGATAAAATCTACATAAAATCAAATAACAGAAGACCAGAGAGTCCAAAGCTACTCATACCTGGCATTAATGGATTAAAATAGCTTACTACACAATGTATCCATATTATTAAAAAAAATTTATAAATGAAAACAATGTCAGTAAGCTTACTGTAGTGATGCAACACATTATAGGCCAGACTTAACTAATATAATACATATCAGAGCACCATGTGTGTAAGTGTGCTGTTTGAATAAGTATAGATTACTTTTTATTTACCTGTATATAGAAAAGGCAAGCAACTGCTAGAATTCATTGTTGTTTATTATCAGTGGTGACAACCACCCACTAATGCAGACTATGAGACTGGTCATCTTGATTAATGTAAGAGAAAAATAATCTACTTTTTCTTTTGTTAATGCTTACATTACATCCCTGTTCTGTATTACAGCATCTACTGTATGACCTTGGATACATGAAATGTCCCTAATTAAACGTTTGTTTTTAATTTAAAAACAACAAAAGAACTTCCCAAACACTGAGAGTTACATATACTCTACTACTGAGAGTAAGCAATTTTATCAAAGCAATGGAAGAAGGTTTACTACACAATTAAGAATGGCAAATATTGAAACTACATTACCGGTTGAGTATTTTAGACTGAAAATATAGTATATACTTAAAGCTATATGTTGTGCCATATTCAAATACATCTTGAGACAGAAATGTCATTCATATAAATCTTATGATAAGCTTTTATGAGACTTACATAAATATAACTGACAGTATGCTGTTTACAGATAAACTTTAGATGTTAAGTACATACATTTAAAATCTGTAAGAGAAAAAAGAAGGAAGGTGAAGTGAAAAAAAAAGGAGAAAAAGATGGGTTAGAGGGAAGAGCTAGAGAAAAAGCTGAAAAAGGTGAAGGAGAAGGCAAAGAAAGAGGGGACAAAATGGGGACCAAAAATGATAATGTATATGAAGAGGTCAAGAAAAAGACAGAGTGGAAATGAGGATGTAATGGAAGAGATAAAGGATGCAAAGGAGAGGAGGTGGAAGAAAAGGATGGAGGGAAAAATAAAGGTAAAGTAGTAGAAGACAAAAAAAGGGAACAGTTGATGGATGAGACAAGGAAGAAAAAGGTAGAGGATGAAGAGGAAATACAAGAGTACCAAGAAAAAGTGCAGGAAGAAAACTGAAAAGAACAGAGGAAGAGATGAGTGGAAAACCACAACATACAAGGGTCTAGATTAATCCTGGATGTACTCTATCTAAAATTTCAAGCTGAGGAAGACTTCAGAAGAAATGACTATTCTGTATATCACATTTACTAATAAAAAGTAAGGACTGTGTTATATGACCACTAGGATAATTCTTTTATACTTCAATTTCAATTTCATTAATTCATTAAATGCAATCTGGAAAATTAATCTAATAGAATTTGGTTAATTCATAATTCAAAAACTTAATTGTAATAAAATTCACTGCAATTCCTAAAAAGCTATCTATGGTTTTACAAATGATATATACTAAAATAACTTAATTAAAGAGGTCTAAATATATAATTCTAACCAGTTCATTTGGTAATCCTAGCCATGGCATCAAGCATTTAGCTCACATAATAGATTCTTCTATATATTTCAAACCAGCTTATCTGAAAAAGTATATTATTCATCTAAGGTACAAGAAAAGAACAATTTATATATATATATATATATATATATATATATATATATATTTTTTATTTTTTTTTTTTTTATACTCTGTCGCTGTCTCCCGCGTCTGCGAGGTAGCGCAAGGAAACAGACGAAAGAAATGGCCCAACCCCCCCCCATACACATGTACATACACATGTCCACACACGTGTATACATTACCTACACAGCTTTCCATGGTCCACCCCAGACGCCTCACATGCCTTGATTCACTCCACTGACAGCACGTCAACCCCTGTATACCACATCGCTCCAATTCACTCTATTCCTTGCCCTCCTTACACCCTCCTGCATGTTCAGGCCCCGATCACACAAAATCTTTTTCACTCCATCTTTCCACCTCCAATTTGGTCTCCCTCTTCTCCTCGTTCCCTCCACCTCCGACACATATATCCTCTTGGTCAATCTTTCCTCACTCATTCTCTCCATGTGCCCAAACCATTTCAAAACACCCTCTTCTGCTCTCTCAACCACGCTCTTTTTATTTCCACACATCTCTCTTACCCTTACGTTACTTACTCGATCAAACCACCTCACACCACACATTGTCCTCAAACATCTCATTTCCAGCACATCCATCCTCCTGCGCACAACTCTATCCATAGCCCACGCCTCGCAACCATACAACATTGTTGGAACCACTATTCCTTCAAACATACCCATTTTTGCTTTCCGAGATAATGTTCTCGACTTCCACACATTTTTCAAGGCTCCCAAAATTTTCGCCCCCTCCCCCACCCTATGATCCACTTCCGCTTCCATGGTTCCATCCGCTGACAGATCCACTCCCAGATATCTAAAACACTTCACTTCCTCCAGTTTTTCTCCATTCAAACTTACCTCCCAATTGACTTGACCCTCAACCCTACTGTACCTAATAACCTTGCTCTTATTCACATTTACTCTTAACTTTCTTCTTCCACACACTTTACCAAACTCAGTCACCAGCTTCTGCAGTTTCTCACATGAATCAGCCACCAGCGCTGTATCATCAGCGAACAACAACTGACTCACTTCCCAGGCTCTCTCATCCCCAACAGACTTCATACTTGCCCCTCTTTCCAGGACTCTTGCATTTACCTCCCTAACAACCCCATCCATAAACAAATTAAACAACCATGGAGACATCACACACCCCTGCCGCAAACCTACATTCACTGAGAACCAATCACTTTCCTCTCTTCCTACACGTACACATGCCTTACATCCTCGATAAAAACTTTTCACTGCTTCCAACAACTTGCCTCCCACACCATATATTCTTAATACCTACTCGCCATTTCCCGCTTTAGCAAGGTAGCGTTAAGAACAAAGGACCAAGTCTCAGAGGGAATATCCTCACTTGGCCCCTTCTTTGTTCCCTCTTTTGTAAAATCAAAAACAGGAGAGGAGGATTTTCAGCCCCTTGCTCCCTCCCCTTTTAGTCACCCTCTACGACACGCAGGAAATACATGGGAAGTATTCTTTCTCCTTTAATTTTCCAAACGAAAATACAGAGAAGGGGGCCAAATGAGGATATGCCCCCAAAGGCTCAGTCCTCTGTTCTTAACGCTACCTCGCTAATGTGGGAAATGGAAATGAGATGTTTGAGGACAATGTGTGGTGTGAGGTGGTTTGATCGAGTAAGTAATGTAAGGGTAAGAGAGATGTGTGGAAAAAAGAGAGCGTGGTTGAGAGAGCAGAAGAGGGTGTTTTGAAATGGTTTGGGCACATGGAGAGAATGAGTGAGGAAAGATTGACCAAGGGGATATATGTGTCGGAGATGGAGGGAACGAGGAGAAGTGGGAGACCAAATTGGAGGTGGAAAGTTGGAGTGAAAAAGATTTTGTGTGATCGGGGCCTGAACATGCAGGAGGGTGAAAGGCAGGCAAGGAATAGAGTGAATTGGATCAATGTGGTATACAGGGGTTGACGTGCTGTCAGTGGATTGAATCAGGGCATGTGAGGCGTCTGGGGTAAACCATGGAAAGTTGTGTGGGGCCTGGATGTGGAAAGGGAGCTGTGGTTTCGGGCATTATTGCGTGACAGTTGGAGACTGAGTGTGAACGAATGGGGCCTTTGTTGTCTTTTCCTAGTGCTACCTCCCACACATGAGGGGGGGAGGGGGATGGTATTCCATGTGTGGCGAGGTGGCGATGGGAATGAATAGGGGCAAACAGTGTGAATTGTGTGCATGGGTATATATGTATGTGTCTGTGTGTGTATATATATGTGTACATTGAGATGTATAGGTATGTATATTTGCGTGTGTGTGTGTACATTGTGTATGGGGGTGGGTTGGGCCATTTCTTTCGTCTGTTTCCTTGCGCTACCTCGCGAACGCGGGAGACAGCGACAAAGCAAAATATATAAATAATATATATATTATTCATATTTATTTATCATACTTAGTTCCTGTCTCCCACGTTAGTGAGGTAGCATAAGGAAACAGACGAAAGAATGGCCTAACCCACCCACATCCACCACATGTATATACACACACGTCCACACAAGCACATATACATACCTATACATTTCAACATATACATATATATATATACATACACAGAGTAAATGTGAATAAGAGCAAGGTTATTAGGTACAGTAGGGTTGAGGGTCAAGTCAATTGGGAGGTAAGTTTGAATGGAGAAAAACTGGAGGAAGTAAAGTGTTTTAGATATCTGGGAGTGGATCCGGCAGCGGATGGAACCATGGAAGCGGAAGTGAATAATAGGGTGGGGGAGGGGGCGAAAGTCCTGGGAGCCTTGAAGAATGTTTGGAAGTCGAGAACATTATCTCGGAAAGCAAAAATGGGTATGTTTGAAGGAATAGTGGTTCCAACAATGTTGTATGGTTGCGAGGCATGGGCTATGGATAGAGTTGTGCGCAGGAGGGTGGATGTGCTGGAAATGAGATGTTTGAGGACAGTGTGTGGTGTGAGGTGGTTTGATCGAGTAAGTAATGTAAGGGTAAGAGAGATGTGTGGAAATAAAAAGAACGTGGTTGAGAGAGCAGAAGAGGGTGTTTTGAAATGGTTTGGGCACATGGAGAGAATGAGTGAGGAAAGATTGACCAAGAGGATATATGTGTCGGAGGTGGAGGGAACGAGGAGAAGTGGGAGACCAAATTGGAGGTGGAAAGATGGAGTGAAAAAGATTTTGAGTGATCGGGGCCTGAACATGCAGGAGGGTGAAAGGCGGGCAAAGAATAGAGTGAATTGGATAGATGTGGTATACCGGGGTCGACGTGCTGTCAATGGATTGAATCAGGGCATGTGAAGCGTCTGGGGTAAACCATGGAAAGTTCTGTGGGGCCTGGATGTGGAAAGGGAGCTGTGGTTTCGGGCATTATTACATGATAGCTAGAGACTGAGTGTGAACGAATGAGGCCTTTGTTGTCTTTTCCTAACGCTACCTCGCACACATGAGGGGGGAAGAGGATGTTCTTACATGTGTGGCGAGGTGGCGATGGGAATAAATAAGGGCAGACAGTATGAATTATGTACATGTGTATATATGTATATGTCTGTGTGTATATATATGTGTACATTGAGATGTATAGGTATGTATATTTGCGTGTGTGGACGTGTATGTATATACATGTGTATGTGGGTGGGATGGGCCATTCTTTCATCTGTTTCCTTGCGCTACCTTGCTAACGTGGGAGACAGCGACAAAGCAAAATAAATAAATAAAAAATGAATAAAACATATCAACATATATACATACATATTCATACACATACACAGACATATGCATATATACACATGTACATATTAATACTTGCTTGCCTTCATCCATTCCTGTCACTACCCCTTCCCACAGGAAACAGCATTGCTACCCCTTGCTTCAGTTAAGTAGTGCCGGGAAAACAAACAAGAAGGCCACATTCATTCACACTCAGTCTATAGCTGTCATGTGTAATGTACCGAAACCACAGGCCCCACAGACCTTTCCATGGAATGCCCCAGATGTTTCACATGCCCTGGTTTAGTCCATTGACAGCACGTCAACCCCAGTATCCTGCATCATTCCTATTCACTCTATTCCTAGCACACCTCTCACCCTCCTGCATGTTCAGCCCCCAACTGCTCAAGATCTTGTTCATGCCATCCTTCCACCTCCAATTTGGTCTCCCACTTCTCCTTGTTCCCTCCATCTCAGACACATATATCCTCTATGTGAATCTTTCTTCACGCATTCTCTCCATATGTCCAAACCATTTTAACACACCCTCTTCTGCTCTCTCAAGATGTGTGGAACATCTGGGGTAAACCATGGAAAGGTCTGAGGGGCCTAGATGTGGATAGGGAGCTTATTGTGTTTCATTTTCCCTGTGGACTCATAGGAATATATATATATATATATATATATATATATATATATATATATATATATATATATATATATATATATATATATTCTTTTCTTTTCTTCCAAACTATTCGCCATTTCCCGCGTTAGCGAGGTAGCGTTAAGAACAGAGAACTGGGCCTTTGAGGTAATATCCTCACCTGGCCCCCTTCTCTGTTCCTTCTTTTGGAAAATTAAAAAAAAATAATGAGAGGGGAGGATTTCCAGCCCCCCTGCTCCCTCCCCTTTTAGTCGCCTTCTATGACACGCAGGGAATACGTGAGAAGTATTCGTTCTCCCCTATCCCTATATATATATATATATATATATATATATATATATATATATATTTTTTTTTTTTTTTTTTTTATACTTTGTCGCTGTCTCCCGCGTTTGCGAGGTAGCGCAAGGAAACAGACGAAAGAAATGGCCCAACCCCCCCCCATACACATGTACATACACACGTCCACACACGCAAATATACATACCTACACAGCTTTCCATGGTTTACCCCAGACGCTTCACATGCCTTGATTCAATCCACTGACAGCACGTCAACCCCTGTATACCACATCGCTCCAATTCACTCTATTCCTTGCCCTCCTTTCACCCTCCTGCATGTTCAGGCCCCGATCACACAAAATCTTTTTCACTCCATCTTTCCACCTCCAATTTGGTCTCCCTCTTCTCCTCGTTCCCTCCACCTCCGACACATATATCCTCTTGGTCAATCTTTCCTCACTCATTCTCTCCATGTGCCCAAACCATTTCAAAACACCCTCTTCTGCTCTCTCAACCACGCTCTTTTTATTTCCACACATCTCTCTTACCCTTACGTTACTTACTCGATCAAACCACCTCACACCACACATTGTCCTCAAACATCTCATTTCCAGCACATCCATCCTCCTGCGCACATCTCTATCCATAGCCCACGCCTCGCAACCATACAACATTGTTGGAACCACTATTCCTTCAAACATACCCATTTTTGCTTTCCGAGATTGGGAAGGAGACCTGTGTGGGGAAGTACCAGGAGAGACTGTGTACAGAATGGAAAAAGGTGAGAACAATGGAAGTAAGGGGAGTGGGGGAGGAATGGGATGTATTTAGGGAATCAGTGATGGATTGCGCAAAAGATGCTTGTGGCATGAGAAGAGTGGGAGGTGGGCTGTTTAGAAAGGGTAGTGAGTGGTGGGATGAAGAAGTAAGAGTATTAGTGAAAGAGAAGAGAGAGGCATTTGGACGATTTTTGCAGGGAAAAAATGCAATTGAGTGGGAGAAGTATAAAAGAAAGAGACAGGAGGTCAAGAGAAAGGTGCAAGAGGTGAAAAAAAGGGCAAATGAGAGTTGGGGTGAGAGACTATCAGTAAATTTTAGGGAGAATAAAAAGATGTTCTGGAAGGAGGTAAATAGGGTGCGTAAGACAAGGGAGCAAATGGGAACTTCAGTGAAGGGCGTAAATGGGGAGGTGATAACAAGTAGCGGTGATGTGAGAAGGAGATGGAATGAGTATTTTGAAGGTTTGTTGAATGTGTCTGATGACAGAGTGGCAGATATAGGGTGTTTTGGTCGAGGTGGTGTGCAAAGTGAGAGGGTTAGGGAAAATGATTTGGTAAACAGAGAAGAGGTAGTAAAAGCTTTGCGGAAGATGAAAGCCGGCAAGGCAGCAGGTTTGGATGGTATTGCAGTGGAATTTATTAAAAAAGGGGGTGACTGTATTGTTGACTGGTTGGTAAGGTTATTTAATGTATGTATGACTCATGGTGAGGTGCCTGAGGATTGGCGGAATGCGTGCATAGTGCCATTGTACAAAGGCAAAGGGGATAAGAGTGAGTGCTCAAATTACAGAGGTATAAGTTTGTTGAGTATTCCTGGTAAATTATATGGGAGGGTATTGATTGAGAGGGTGAAGGCATGTACAGAGCATCAGATTGGGGAAGAGCAGTGCGGTTTCAGAAGTGGTAGAGGATGTGTGGATCAGGTGTTTGCTTTGAAGAATGTATGTGAGAAATACTTAGAAAAGCAAATGGATTTGTATGTAGCATTTATGGATCTGGAGAAGGCATATGATAGAGTTGATAGAGATGCTCTGTGGAAGGTATTAAGAATAAATGGTGTGGGAGGCAAGTTGTTAGAAGCAGTGAAAAGTTTTTATCGAGGATGTAAGGCATGTGTACGTGTAGGAAGAGAGGAAAGTGATATATATATATATATATATATATATATATATATATATATATATATATATATATATATATATATATATATATATATATATTTTTTTTTTTTTTTTTTTTGCTTTGTCGCTGTCTCCCGCGTTTGCAAGGTAGCGCAAGGAAACAGACGAAAGAAATGGCCCAACCCACCCCCATACACATGTATATACATACGTCCACACACGCAAATATACATACCTACACAGCTTTCCATGGTTTACCCCAGATGCTTCACATGCCCTGATTCAATCCACTGACAGCACGTCAACCCCGGTATACCACATCGCTCCAATTCACTCTATTCCTTGCCCTCCTTTCACCCTCCTGCATGTTCAGGCCCCGATCACACAAAATCTTTTTCACTCCATCTTTCCACCTCCAATTTGGTCTCCCACTTCTCCTTGTTCCCTCCACCTCCGACACATATATCCTCTTGGTCAATCTTTCCTCACTCATTCTCTCCATGTGCCCAAACCATTTCAAAACACCCTCTTCTGCTCTCTCAACCACGCTCTTTTTATTTCCACACATCTCTCTTACCCTTACGTTACTTACTTGATCAAACCACCTCACACCACACATTGTCCTCAAACATCTCATTTCCAGCACATCCATCCTCCTGCGCACAACTCTATCCATAGCCCATGCCTCGCAACCATACAACATTGTTGGAACCACTATTCCTTCAAACATACCCATTTTTGCTTTCCGAGATAATGTTCTCGACTTCCACACATTCTACAAGGCTCCCAGGATTTTCGCCCCCTCCCCCACCCTATGATCCACTTCCGCTTCCATGGTTCCATCCGCTGCCAGATCCACTCCCAGATACCTAAAACACTTTACTTCCTCCAGTTTTTCTCCATTCAAACTTACCTCCCAATTGACTTGACCCTCAACCCTACTGTACCTAATAACCTTGCTCTTATTCACATTTACTAGTAACTTTCTTCTTTCACACACTTTACCAAACTCAGTCACCAGCTTCTGCAGTTTCTTACATGAATCAGCCACCAGCACTGTATCATCAGCGAACAACAACTGACTCACTTCCCAAGCTCTCTCATCCACAACAGACTTCATACTTGCCCCTCTTTCCAAAACTCTTGCATTCACCTCCCTAACAACCCCATCCATAAACAAATTAAACAACCATGGAGACATCACACACCCCTGCCGCAAACCTACATTCACTGAGAACCAATTACTTTCCTCTCTTCCTACACGTACACATGCCTTACATCCTCGATAAAAACTTTTCACTGCTTCTAACAACTTGCCTCCCACACCATATATTCTTAATACCTTCCACAGAGCATCTCTATCAACTCTATCATATGCCTTCTCCAGATCCATAAATGCTACATACAAATCTATTTGCTTTTCTAAGTATTTCTCACATACATTCTTCAAAGCAAACACCTGATCCACACATCCTCTACCATTTCTGAAACCATACTGCTCTTCCCCAATCTGATGCTCTGTACATGCCTTCACCCTCTCAATCAATACCCTCCCATATAATTTACCAGGAATACTCAACAAACTTATACCTCTGTAATTTGAGCACTCACTCTTATCCCCTTTGCCTTTGTACAATGGCACTATGCACGCATTCCGCCAATCCTCAGGCACCTCACCATGAGTCATACATACATTAAATAACCTTACCAACCAGTCAACAATACAGTCACCCCCTTTTTTAATAAATTCCACTGTAATACCATCCAAACCTGCTGCCTTGCCGGCTTTCATCTTCCGCAAAGCTTTTACTATCTCTTCTCTGTTTACCAAATCATTTTCCCTAACCCTCTCACTTTGCACACCACCTCGACCAAAAGACCCTATATCTGCCACTCTATCATCAAACACATTCAACAAACCTTCAAAATACTCACTCCATCTTCCTCTCACATCACCACTACTTGTTATCACCTCCCCATTAGTGCCCTTCACTGAAGTTCCCATTTGCTACCTTGTCTTACGCACTTTATTTACCTCCTTCCAGAACATCTTTTTATTCTCCCTAAAATTTAATGATACTCTCTCACCCCAACTCTCATTTGCCCTCTTTTTCACCTCTTGCACCTTTCTCTTGACCTCCTGTCTCTTTCTTTTATACATCTCCCACTCAATTTCATTTTTTCCCTGCAAAAATCGTCCAAATGCCTCTCTGTTCTCTTTCACTAATAATCTTACTTCTTCATCCCACCACTCACTACCCTTTCTAATCAACCCACCTCCCACTCTTCTCATGCCACAAGCATCTTTTGCGCAATCCATCACTGATTCCCTAAATACCTCCCATTCCTCCCCCACTCCCCTTACTTCCATTGTTCTCACATTTTTCCATTCTGTACTCAGTCTCTCCTGGTACTTCCTCACACAAGTCTCCTTCCCAAGCTCACTTACTCTCACCACCCTCTTCACCCCAACATTCACTCTTCTTTTCTGAAAACCCATACAAATCTTCACCTTAGCCTCCACAAGATAATGATCAGACATCCCTCCAGTTGCACCGCTCAGCACATTAACATCCAAAAGTCTCTCTTTCGCGCGCCTGTCAATTAACACGTAATCCAATAACGCTCTCTGGCCATCTCTCCTACTTACATACGTATACTTATGTATATCTCGCTTTTTAAACCAGGTATTCCCAATCACCAGTCCTTTTTCAGCACATAAATCTACAAGCTCTTCACCATTTCCATTTACAACACTGAACACCCCATGTATACCAATTATTCCCTCAACTGCCACATTACTCACTTTTGCATTCAAATCACCCATCACTATAACCCGGTCTCGTGCATCAAAACCACTAACACACTCATTCAGCTGCTCCCAAAACACTTGCCTCTCATGATCTTTCTTCTCATGCCCAGGTGCATATGCACCAATAATCACCCATCTCTCTCCATCAACTTTCAGTTCTACCCATATTAATCGAGAATTTACTTTCTTACATTCTATCACATACTCCCACAATATTTTTTTTTTTTTTTTTTTTTTTTTTTTATACTTTGTCGCTGTCTCCCGCGTTTGCGAGGTAGCGCAAGGAAACAGACGAAAGAAATGGCCCAACCCCCCCCCCCCCATACACATGTACATACACACGTCCAGACACGCAAATATACATACCTACACAGCTTTCCATGGTTTACCCCAGACGCTTCACATGCCTTGCTTCAATCCACTGACAGCACGTCAACCCCTGTATACCACATGACTCCAATTCACTCTATTTCTTGCCCTCCTTTCACCCTCCTGCATGTTCAGGCCCCGATCACACAAAATCTTTTTCACTCCATCTTTCCACCTCCAATTTGGTCTCCCTCTTCTCCTCGTTCCCTCCACCTCCGACACATATATCCTCTTGGTCAATCTCTCCTCACTCATTCTCTCCATGTGCCCAAACCATTTCAAAACACCCTCTTCTGCTCTCTCGACCACGCTCTTTTTATTTCCACACATCTCTCTTACCCTTACGTTACTTACTCGATCAAACCACCTCACACCACACATTGTCCTCAAACATCTCATTTCCAGCACATCCATCCTCCTGCGCACATCTCTATCCATAGCCCACGCCTCGCAACCATACAGCATTGTTGGAACCACTATTCCCTCAAACATACCCATTTTTGCTTTCCGAGATAATGTTCTCGACTTCCACACATTTTTCAAGGCTCCCAAAATTTTCGCCCCCTCCCCCACCCTATGATCCACTTCCGCTTCCATGGTTCCATCCGCTGACAGATCCACTCCCAGATATCTAAAACACTTCACTTCCTCCAGTTTTTCTCCATTCAAACTCACCTCCCAATTGACTTGACCCTCACCCCTACTGTACCTAATAACCTTGCTCTTATTCACATTTACTCTCAACTTTCTTCTTCCACACACTTTACCAAACTCAGTCACCAGCTTCTGCAGTTTCTCACATGAATCAGCCACCAGCGCTGTATCATCAGCGAACAACAATTGACTCACTTCCCAAGCTCTCTCATCCCCAACAGACTTCATACTTGCCCCTCTTTCCAGGACTCTTGCATTTACCTCCTTTACAACCCCATCCATAAACAAATTAAACAACCATGGAGACATCACACACCCCTGCCGCAAACCTACATTCACTGAGAACCAATCACTTTCCTCTCTTCCTACAGGTACACATGCCTTACATCCTCGATAAAAACTTTTCACTGCTTCTAACAACTTGCCTCCCACACCATATATTCTTAATACCTTCCACAGAGCATCTCTATCAACTCTATCATATGCCTTCTCCAGATCCATAAATGCTACATACAAATCCATTTGCTTTATATATATATATATATATATATATATATATATATATATATATATATATATATATATATATATATATATATATATATATATATTGCTTTGAAGAATGTATGTGAGAAATACTTAGAAAAGCAAATGGATTTGTATGTAGCATTTATGGATCTGGAGAAGGCATATGATAGAGTTGATAGAGATGCTCTGTGGAAGGTATTAAGAATATATGGTGTGGGAGGCAAGTTGTTAGAAGCAATGAAAAGTTTTTATCGAGGATGTAAGGCATGTGTACGTGTAGGAAGAGAGGAAAGTGATTGGTTCTCAGTGAATGTAGGTTTGTGGCAGGGGTGTGTGATGTCTACATGGTTGTTTAATTTGTTTATGGATGGGGTTGTTAGGGAGGTGAATGCAAGAGTTTTGGAAAGAGGGGCAAGTATGAAGTCTGTTGTGGATGAGAGAGCTTGGGAAGTGAGTCAGTTGTTGTTCACTGATGATACAGCGCTGGTGGCTGATTCATGTGAGAAACTGCAGAAGCTGGTGACTGAGTTTGGTAAAGTGTGTGAAAGAAGAAAGTTAAGAGTAAATGTGAAAAAGAGCAAGGTTATTAGGTACAGTAGGGTTGAGGGTCAAGTCAATTGGGAGGTAAGTTTGAATGGAGAAAAACTGGAGGAAGTAAAGTGTTTTAGATATCTGGGAGTGGATCTGGCAGCGGATGGAACCATGGAAGCGGAAATGAATCATAGGGTGGGGGAGGGGGCGAAAATTCTGGGAGCCTTGAAGAATGTTTGGAAGTCTAGAACATTATCTCGGAAAGCAAAAATGGGTATGTTTGAAGGAATAGTGGTTCCAACAATGTTGTATGGTTGCAAGGAGTGGGCTATGGATAGAGTTGTGCGCAGGAGGGTGGATGTGCTGGAAATGAGATGTTTGAGGACAGTGTGTGGTGTGAGGTGGTTTGATCGAGTAAGTAATGTAAGGGTAATAGAGATGTGTGGAAATAAAAAGAGCGTGGTTGAGAGAGCAGAAGAGGGTGTTTTGAAATGGTTTGGTCACATGAAGAGAATGAGTGAGAAAGATTGACCAAGAGGATATATGTGTCAGAGGTGGAGGGAACGAGAAGTGGGAGACCAAATTGGAGGTGGAAAGATGGAGTGAAAAAGATTTTGAGTGATCGGGGCCTGAACATGCAGGAGGGTGAAAGGCGTGCAAGGAATAGAGTGAATTGGAACGATGTGGTATACCGGGGTCGACGTGCTGTCAATGGATTGAACCAGGGCATGTGAAGCGTCTGGGGTAACCCATGGAAAGTTCTGTGGGGCCTGGATGTGGAAAGGGAGCTGTGGTTTTTGGTGCATTATTACATAACAGCTTGAGACTGAGTATGAACAAATGGGGCCTTTGTTGTCTTTTCCTAGTGCTACCTCGCACACATGAGGGGGGAGGGGGATGGTATTCCATGTGTGGCGAGGTGGCGATGGGAATGAATAAAGGCAGTCAGTGTGAATTGTGTGCATGGGTATATATGTATGTGTCTGTGTGTGTATATATATGTGTACATTGAGATGTATAGGTATGTATATTTGCGTGTGAGGACGTGTATGTATATACATGTGTATGGGGGTGGGTTGTGCCATTTCTTTTGTCTGTTTCCTTGTGCTACCTCGCAAACGCGGGAGACAGCGACAAATAAATAAAATAAATATATATACATTATTTTATTCTATACTTTGTCACTGTCTCATGCGTTAGCGAGGTAATACAAGAAAACAGACAAAAGAATGGCCCAACCCACCCACTTACACATGTATATATATATATATACACGTCCACACGCACATATACATACCTATACATCTCAACGTATACATATATATACACACACACAGACATATACATATATACACATGTACATAATTCATACTGTCTGCCCATATTCATTCCCGTCGCCACACCCGCCACACATAAAATGACAACCCCCTCCCCCCGCATGTGCGCAAGGTAGTGCTAGGATAAAACAACAAGGCCACATGCATTCACACTCAGTCTCTAGCTGTCATGTATAATGCACCGAAACCAAAGCTCCCTCTCCACATCAAGGCCCCACAAAACTTTCCATGGTTTACCCCAGATGCTTCACATGCCCTGGTTCAATCCACTGACAGCACGTCGACCCTGGTATACCACATTGTTCCAATTCACTCTACTCCTTGCACGCCTTTCACCCTCCTGCATGTTCAGGCCCCAATCACTCAAAATCTATCTATCTTTTCACCTCCAATTTGGTCTCCCACTTCTCCTCATTCCCTCCACCTCTGACACATATATCCTCTTTGTCAATCTTTCCTCACTCATTCTCTCCATGTGACCAAACCATTTCAAAACACCCTCTTCTGCTATCTCAACCACACTCTTCTTATTACCACACATCTCTCTTACTCTTTCATTATTTACTCGATCAAACCACCTCACACCACATTTTGTTCTCAAACACCTCATTTCCAGCACATCCACCCTCCTCCGCTACTCTTATCTATAGCCCACACCTCGCAACCATATAACATTACTGGAACCACTATTCCTTCAAACATACCCATTTTTGCTTTCCGAGATATCATTCTCGTCTTCCACGCATTTTTCAATGCTCCCAGAACTTTCCCCCCCTCCCCCACCCCACGACTCACTTTTGCTTCCATGGTTCCATCCGCTGCCAAATCCACTCCCAGATATCTAAAACGCTTCACTTCCTCCAGTCTTTCTCCATCCAAACTTACCTCCCATTTGACTTGTCCCTCAACCCTACTGTACCTAATAACCTTGCTCTTATTCACACTTACTTTCAGCTTTCTTCTTTCACACACTTTACCAAACTCAGTCACCAGCTTCTAAAGTTTCTCACCCGAATCAGCCACCAGCACTGTATCATCAGCAAACAACAACTGACTCACTTTCCAAGCTCTCTCATCCACAACAGACTGCATACTTGCCCCTCTTTCCAAAATTCTTGCATTTACCTCCCTAACAACCCCCTCCATAAACAAATTAAACAACCATAGAGACATCATGCATCCCTGCTGCAAACCGACATTCACTGAGAACCAATCACTTTCCTCTCTTCCTACTCATACACATGCCTTACATCCTCGATAAAAACTTTTCACTGCTTCTAACAACTTGCTTCCAACACCATATATTCTTAATACCTTCCACAGAGCATCTCTATCAACTCTTATCATATGCCTTCACCAGATCCATAAATGCTATATGCACACATATATATATATACTTTTTTTTTCATACTATTCGCCATTTTCCGCATTAGCGAGGTAGCGTTAAGAACAGAGGACTGGGCCTTTGAAGGAATATCCTCATGTGGCCCCCTTCTCTGTTCCTTCTTTTGGAAAATTAAGGAAAAAATATTCACACTTGCTTGCATTCATCCATTCCCAACACCATACCGCCTCACAGGAATCCTGAAGCAGTCTTTCCTTCCTTGCTAATCAATATCCTAGCTTGCATTTCTTTTCAAAATAAGCCAGTCTCATCCACATCAAACACTGGATGAGATGAGCTACCTCCATTCTTAATCATTTCTTTAAATACAAAGACTAGAGCCACGAGTTTTTTGCCATCATCAAAGCTCTTAAGCAACTCTAATTTCACTACAATAGTGGTAGCTTTGTCGTGTACTCCCGAGTATAACATTCCTTGCATGCGAGTTAAAACGACTGCGATTACTCTGGAGGTAATAGATAATGGGTTAGTAAGTACAGCAGTGTACACAAACTGTGGCATGTGACACGATCTCCTTACAAGTGGACTGCTGATGGATGAGATTTGAATGAATTATACCAGTTGATGGGTAAGAAATTGAATAGTATTTTGCCTGACATCATTAAAATATACCTGATAAGTATGAAAATACCTTAAGATATCCTGACATTTTACTCAAACGAAAAAATTATCTCATACAAAACTGATGTAATTTTTTTTTTTTCATATCTCAGTAGGATGCACATGTTGCAAGTCTGTAATTCACTGTGTAACACAATTTTTGTTCCTGGATAGTAAGTGTTATTTCCTAATTGCTTATGTGTAAAAAGTAGAGAAAAAGGCTATTATTCCCTTGAAACATTGCTTTTGTGACCAGGACAGTGATATTTTGAAATTTACCTATTTCCAACTGGACAACAGGCAAATTTGCATTTTTATTCGCATAAAATCAGAAGAACAACAACATAAGAATCAAAATTAACATGTATTTACCCTAATGTTAAACAAAAGTGATCACAAAAGATTTAGAAGAGAGTAGTTTTTTGAGATTTAAATTGTACTGTAAATCACGTTCACAAATAAGACTCCAAATATAATCTCACGTCCTCTTCTCATTACATGTTCCTTGGTAGCAGCGTTCTAAGTCTAGTATGTCCTGGTGGAAGCGCTCACCTTGCTCAAGATTTTAGAAGAGAATATTTTTTTTGAAATTTAAATTGTACTGTAAATCACTTTCACGAATAAGACTCCAAATATTATCTCATCATCTTCTCATTACATATTCCTTGGTAGCAGCGTTCTAAGTCTAGTATGTCTTGGTGGAAGCGCTCACCTTGCTCCTCTGAAAACACTCTCATCTTGAATTTATCAAGATGAGTATCAAGGATATGGACTATGAGGGACATCCTGCAGCCCATTTTGCTGTAGTTCTTCACCATAGTCTCAACCAGTTCCACATAGTTTTCAGCCTTGTGATTACCCAGAAAGCTCCTTCCTAATGATCTTCTTTGGGAATTCCTTGCTCTCCAGGATCTTCTTTATATGTGGTCTAACAAAGACAATGGCTTTGACCTTTGCCCCAGACAGCTTAGGAAGAAGTCTTGAAGGTACTTCAAGGCTGCAGACTCCATATCTAGACCTGTGACAAATTGTTTCATAAGGCCTAATTTTATGTGCAGTGGTGGCATTCAACACCTTCCAGGGGTCCACCAGTGGCTCCCACTTGATGTTGTTCATCCCCACAGAGAATTCAGTCCACTGTAGTCAGTCCTGCCTGTGGTAGTGCACCACGGTATCCTTGCTGTCCCAAAGGCAAAGATAGCAGGGAAACTTGGTAAAACCGCCTTGGAGACCCATCATGAATGCCACCTTTCTGAATGTCTGATGACCTCCCAGCTCTATTCATCATACTTCAAGGCATCTAGCAAGGTCATGACACTGTTGTATTCTTCTTTGAGGTGCACTAAGCGAGCCAGGGAAGAGACGGGTACTTGTTCCCATTATGGAGAAGCATGGCTTTGAGACTCCTGGATGAGCTGTCAATAAAAAGGCACCTCTTGCTCAGGTTACAGATGATCTTATTGCCTCACAGAGACTGGTTACTTTGTGGCAGAAGCAGAGCCCATCTTGACGGGTGAAGAAACTGGAAAAACCTAGATGACACTTCCTGTGATCTGCGAATTGCACACTTTCATCAACTTTGTGAAACCAAGATCTCTGATTAAGACGTTGAGGTATTTTTGATTAGGGTAGTATGGGTTTTCCTCAGCTGCAACTCTGAAATTGTAATGTGAATCTACAGTGTCTTCCTTCCCCTCTGACTTGCTGGTCTGTTCTTTCTCTGGAGGAGTGGGTACGGGAAGCTCAGAGCCATGTAGACCAGGGTAATGGATGGAAGGTCCAGATATGTGATAGTAGGTGCAGTCATGCCAGTCCAACATGCAGAAGTAGCAACTGCTTGAGTGGTCAGTGGGTTCCCACCAAATTCTTAGGACAGCGAACTTCATGGCTCTCTTTTACCCCCCGTACCATCCTGCAAAAGAACAATATAAAATTGTGATTATGAAAAAAATTATGTTTATAAATTCATTTTACCCATGACTAATGTGTAAGAGATTCTCTCAACATATTCCATTTATGATCTTTTTTTCAATAACATTGAAAATTTAAAAAGAAAAAGAAAATTTTTTAAAATTCTTGAAAATTTTTATAATACAAAGTTCCACTATCCAAATGAGCAACAACTGTCTATTTTACCTTCCAGAGTTTTTTTTGCAGTGCTCACAGGTGAAATGATCCCCAAAATTTGTCTTGATCCCAACAGGCATGCCAAAATATGCCTTGTAGGCCTGGCACATCTTAGCTGATGCTGCCATGGAGAACTTTTTCACTCATTTTGATAAATTGGCCACAGACATAGCAAAATGCATCTGCCTGCCGAATCCTTGCAGCCTCTAGATACCATCTCAGAAAAATGTATTTACTTGCATCCACTTAGGCAACTAGATCTAAACTGAACTGGTTGGCTGAAGGCCCTTATGTTCATACTACTATGTATATTACTGGAAACATCTAGAAAGTTTGATATCAGCTACTCAGCACTGAATCTAACTGGAATATTCTGAAAAACAGGGAAATTTTCAAAATATTGCTGTCCTGATCACAAAAGTGAAGTCTCAAGGGAATAATAGCAATTTTCTATACTTTTTAGACATAATCAATCAGAAAATGACACTTATTACCCTGGAACAAAAAAGTAAAAATTTGTTACACAGTGTAACATAACAATTTTCAAATATGAAATATCTCAAGGGAAAACAATTCGGGGTATTGGTATAGCTTACTCAATCAGGCCAAGAACACCATACACGGGTCACTTTTCTTTTCACAGGCCCTTTCTTCCAACTGACACACTGCAAAATCATGCAGACAGTTCCATGACCATATCAAAATCTACATAGTGCATCTGAGTACAATGAATATGAATTTGAATACATCATATAGTAATGACAACATGTGTATTGCAAATGACAGCTAGAAAATGAAAAAATGCAGATGCGGCCTTTCTTCATCTGTTCCCAGTGCTACCTCACTGATGAGGGAAATGGCAAACTAGTAATAATGATAATAGTAATATTAATGATAATGATAATAACAATAATAACAATAACACTAATAATACTTATGCTACTGCTACTACTACTACTACTACTACTACTACTACTAATAATAATAATAATAATAATAATAATAATAACATAATAATAACAGCAAAACTCTTACTACTATTGAAAGGTAACTATATATTGGCAATATATCCTGCTCCTCAAAATGCATTCCTAGCTTTACATATTCACTTCAGGCTTTTAAAAATACGTCATCTACCTCGCAAACCAAGAACTAGTGACTTGAACCCTTGTTTGGCTTTAAAAAATTCTTGTACTATATACATGTGCTTAATTCTAGTTCCCTTCAATGCTCTCTTCCAAAATGCTTGCTTACCATGAGATATATCCTGTTTCACATTTTCATAAAAATTTGAGGAAAAAGAAAGATTTTCCCAAGTCTACACAGAATGGGCTGAAGTCCACTTACTGTGTGAATGTTCTGGAATGAGATGGTTTTGACTATAAATTATGTAAAAACCTAAAAGCAAACAGCAGGAGGGCTTTATCCATACCACCAAGGGTACCTGATCACAATTAGTTCATTAATTACCAGTCATGTTAAAGAATATATGCTATGTTGCCCTAGTCAATCAACAGATGGCAGTATTTACATCCCATGGTCCATCAGGCACTGGAATATGCTTACTTATGCAGGTTAACCATCAGGGAATTTTGAGGATCAATTTACTCTGTTTCAACTAAGGAAAACCAAGAAGCATTTAGAACTTTTTTCAAGACTGACAAGAGGCTGAAAGTATTTCTACTTAAGATTATATGTACACTGGACTATAAAAGGAAATCAATAACCCCTCCTCTATCTTGGCTAAATATCTCTGTAACCTTTCAACAAAACTGCTAAAGATAATACTGATCACTGCCCAAAGGCAAAGTTGACAGGATCATAACAAATAACACATGAAAGAGAGTCCCCAGAAACTTTCAGGTGAGCAACAGAATAATTCTTTTTATAAGAGAATGAAAGCAAAGTACTTCTCCAAGATGCTAACACACAGAGCAGTCAACCTGTAAAACTTTAGACAACAAGCCTTACAAACTTGCATAAAAGATAACTTGCATATTCCACATCAATACGATGTAAGGACACAGCACTCTTAAAGGTGGAGTACTAAGTCCCATACAATTTCACAGTCCCAGAAAATCTAAAGAGTTAAACAGTTAGTTATACTAATGACATTTTTTCATAACTGCATACTTAAATTTAAGCCTGTGATAACCTTGGTCTTACCATTTCTACCGAAAAAACCAGAGTGTTCAATAAACAAATCGATTTAGTTGACAACAAACTCTTGACTCTCAAATATCTTAGTATCATTGTCACATGTACTGCAACCATAATACAAAAATTAAATCTACAGTGCACATAAAGACTCTGAGCCCTCAGAGTTTTGGTAAGGCATAACCTTAATCATGGTGCTGATGTATTTGCATAAATGATGTGTGTGGCTTATATAAGGTTTCTAACAGAATAAGCATCAAGTTTGGTCTTACATAATGTATCAGTAAAGACAATAATAGATTTGAATGAATGCTGTATAAAGTCTTGCAAATTATGCTTGACAGTCTAAAGTCCACTAAAGTACTTGATATGCAAAATAGAGAAAGGTATGTCCAGTGATGTAGACACATACTTGAAATCAATCTCAAAATATGACTAAAGTTTCTGCACTGTAATTCAAATAACATTGTATATATGAAACTGTTAAAGCACATATGCCTTAAATCAAGTGTATCTAAATGGATACAAATGACAGCCGTTCACTTCACAATGTTTTGATTGCAATAATTGTGCAAAATTACTGAGAAACAGCACTTCTTGCCACCTTAGCAGAAAACTCCCCTTGATATCATACCTACCTCTGCTAAAAAACTAATTTCTCATACTCACCTCTAACACAATACCAAAACCAACACTCTTAAAACATATACAGAATATCCAGACTGAAAATAACAACAGAATATCTATACTGATGGCTTTCTCAACTTCAACACTAAGAAGGAAAAGTCTGAATGTCAAAATAAATAACTGAGCATCTATCTTTCACACTCAATTGTTTGTTATACCAATCACTCTTAGGCTTGAAGAAACTACAAACATAGTTTAATAATTTCTGCTTCTTTATCCTCAGTACTTGCCCTATATAACCTGAGACTAGAGTGTAACATATTAGTCTTTAAAGCCAGATACAATTATGTGCATTGTACTTGTATTAGTAAAGGGAATTCAAATCAAACCACTGATAAAGTTATTGCATTTAACACACTTTCATTAGATGAAGAGGAAGTTGTACACAAAATTTTACCGTCAATCAGAAATTTAGAAGACAATATTAACAGGTGTATTTGAGACAAGTTCACGAGTTCAAATAGGCACCAGTAGATTAATTTTCTGTGACAATGAAATGGCGCAATTAAAATTAAAACATGTACTGTATGGAGAAAGCAACTAGTTCAGTAGACTACAAGATATTGTCACTGCTACTTCATGACTAGGCTTCAGTGCTACTGGTAAAGAACATTTTCATATACTTCATTTTTTTTCATACGATTCGCCATTTCCCGCACTTGCGAGGTAGCGCTAAGAACAGAGGACTGGGCCTTAGAGGGAAAATCCTCACCTGGCCCCCTTCTCTGTTCCTTCTTTTGGAAAATTAAAAAAAAAACGAGAGGGGAGGATTTCCAGCCACCCGCTCCCTCCCCATTTAGTCGCCTTCTACGACACGCAGGGAATACGTGGGAAGTATTCTTTCTCCCCTATCCCCAGGGATACCTAAAATTCTAAGATCGTGAAATTCTGAGATTGTATCTAATTTTGCATCTAGCAGACAAACCATAAACTCAAGTAATGAATCAACTTTTCAATAACTAATATTATAATCATTCGCCCACTGGGGTCTGGCAAGGACTCTTCATAGTTTCTGTAATCCTGATGTGCAATCATTCACAGGATGCAAACGAAACTAGCTACTGATAATAGAAAAAACAAAACTATGGTAAAATATATATATCCATGATGAGTGAATAATAAGACAAGTAGTGTGTAAATGAAAATAACCTTACAGGGCAAAACATCTTTTGGGATGACGGCAAATGCCTTCATACACTCTTCAAAAGCAAATACTGTACATGAATTCTCAACTTTCCATGCTTTTAGATATAGCAAATAATTATACTGGTCTGTTTGCTCCAAAATTTCTCTACAAAAGGCAAATTCATTGCTAATATGCTTATGCTCAAAAGTAATTTTTATGGTAATTAAAATGTAGCTATTGAGGGTTGAAAAATTAAATTTGTACCAAAGATTGGGCCCAATGAGCATTTGAGAGAACAGTTGCTGGGTAGAAGGGTAGCAATACAATTTTACCCACAAAATAATATGAGACTAACAGGTGTTTGTTCATGGGGATTTATCAAACATGCATATGTCCAATGTCCAAGTCTGCGATGTCATGCTGCAGAAATGAGGTGGTAGCAAGTGGCCAGCCATTCACTAACCACTGGTGTCTGTGTCCATGGCCTGTTACTGTTGGCAACCAACAAGAGGAAAACAAAGGGAAGGGAAAATAAATAGATGCTCATATGGCATTCCTAATGACAGAGAAACACTTTTTTATCCTTTAAAGCCTACCTTTCTTTCCTGTAGATCAAGCCTTATGAGAATCTAAGAGCATATCTATTTGAAGGAAGAAGGAATCAACAAGAAACCTAGGGAAGACCAAAGAAAAGCTTTCTTTAACTTTTCTGCTTCTCTCTCTTCATTTGCTGTTTCATTTTAGTAGTCACTAATGGAGTGATTTCTCCATTATATCTTGTCAACTATGTTGTCCCACAGGGCTTTTTTGTCCTATCACCTACCCTCTTTTAGCTCTTCTTTTAATGATCTTATGGCAATGATTCCATTACACATACTTCTTCTCACTCTCCCTCCAGTTCTGACTCCAATATTCATTCTTTTTCATTCAGTAAATATATTTCCTCTCTTGATTCTGATCTACGTAGAATCAAAGGGGAGAAGTAGCATGTTTTAGATGCATGGGAGTTGATGTGGCATGGGGCTGAAATAAGTTACGGAGTGAAAGAAGGGGCTGAAGACTTGGGTAAACTAAGGAGCATATGAAATGGTCTGCTATGTCAAAGATGGATATGCTTGAAGGTATAGTAGTCCCATATGTCTTGTCTGGATGTGACTCTTGGGTTTTAAAAGTAAAGGAAAGGATGAGGGTGGATATGTTGGAAATGAAATGCTGGAGGACAATACTTGGTGTCAGATGAATTGATGGTTTAGAATGACAGAGAGAGGTATGGTATGTAAGTCACATTCTGACAGAGAAGGCCAATCAGGGTGTGCTGAAATGGTTTAGGTATATGGAAAGGATGAGTGAGAAAAAGGATAATTAAGAAGATATATGGGTCAAAGTAGAGGGAGTAAAGGGGAGGTAGATAAAAGGATGGAGTGAAGGAGGTTTTGGAGTATCAGGGCCTGAACATTCAAGAGGGCAAAAAACAGGCATTGGATAGAGTGAAATGGATTAATGTTGTACATGGCGAGTGACATACTGTCACTGGACTGAACCAGGGCAGATGAAAACAATAAGATGACCTATGGAGTGGTCTGTAGGGCTTAGTTCGGGATGGTAGGCTCCAGTATCAGTGAATTATATAGGTCAACTGAAGACTAAATGAGTGCAAGTGGCGCCCTTTTTCATTTGTTCGTGATGCTACTTCACTGAAGTAGGAGAGGCAACTGGGCATTAGAATGAATTACATTAACAAATGAAGAAAAACATGAAAAATATAGTTACAAAAAATACAAACACACACACACAAAATAGAAAAAACAACAGTAGTTAGGTTGACCAATCAAATTACAGCCTATGCCAGCAACAAATTGTGACAGCTGATGCTGAGAGCATCTCCAGGTATACTAATTCTCATGATCCTGCAAAGTATTTACAATTCATGTCTTGAAATCATGAATTATAAAAAATGATAGAGATCCACCACTTCAGATGGCCAGAAAAGAGGAACTTGATACTGTAAGCATACATAAAGCCATAGTTAGTGAAAGCCTAAGGCACTCAGAGGCTGAATGGGACTCTTAGGAAGACATAAATCTCCATTTCAAATGGAAAGGCATGGACCCTTATAAAAACCCAGATAAATCATAAAATAAAATTAGGCATCACTCAAGATTTTGGGTACCATTTAGTCAAGCAGAAAGGGAATTTTTGCAGTAACAGATAACTTTAATCTTGGAAGACCACAGTCTAATATATCTGTTTGGCATTGAGATATATATGAAAAGTTTAAATTGACCTCCTTTCCTTTATATCAACCCAATGACTGATATCCCATACATGGGATGCTCCCTCTTCAGGTGTTGACTGCAAGTATCCCATATATGGGACCTCATTCTTTAAAAGTCCATGTGTGGCAGTAGTGGTGTTAATTACAGTAGTCAAAAGTCATTTACTGACATCTCAGAGAGCATTTCCATACACCAGTCCACATCTTTTAAGCTCAACTGGCCAATAGCTATCATAATGCTAATGTGTAAGGTAAAACAACTTCATCTTGCAAGACCAGTACATGAAAGCTCTAAGTATTACATGTGATTATTAGATATGCTTATCAATGACAGTTTAGAGGAGAGGGATGATGAATCAATAGGATGTAGTTTTCCCAAAAATGTGGAGGAATGAAGACAGGATGAATTAGAGCATAATACTGCCAGTGGTTTGAGGAGGCAAGGTGCTTTATCAAGTCAGCCATCTGCCCCGTAGGCACTGATGGATGTTGCTCACTTCATCCAAAAACAGTTTGATTTTGACAGAAATAATTCAGGTACTTGTTCTGTCCCCAAATTCTGAAGAGTTGGACTATTACTTACTAGTGTTTTGATAATGATTTCATGAATATAATGGTGAATAAAACAAATCACTATAATAGCTTTGTGAAGGAAGCATAGCCATCATCTCGAAAAAAACATGTAACAAATGAATATTGGACCAATGAGGAAATGTTTGAGATGATTTTTTTTCTGAAAAATTATGCCCCAGGACTGCTTTCTACATCTTCTTGGGTTACTTCATTTTATGAGCAAGTAACTTATAGGTAACAACAAACTGAAGAAAATTAAACCAGTAGTCAATGATCTCTGTATGAAATTTAAAGAAAAATTAATGCAATTTCAAGATTTGTGCACTGGTGAGTCTCTCATGTTGTGGAATGGGAGAATGAGAGTCAAAGAGCAAATTTTTTATATCTTGTAGCTTAAAATATGACTAAATGCATGATTTTATATTATGACGTGATCATGATGAGAAATCGGGTGCCTCAGGATATGTTTCAGGATGTACCGTAAGAAAAGCAATTACTAAAAATAGAAAAGAGTATAGGGTGTACATGTATGTACATATAAACACCAAAACATCCATCATTTGCAACAAAAAAAATAGTGTTTCTATCTATCTATCTCTTTGTATATCTGATGCCTGTTCCCAGCTAGTTGGAACTCCCTCAGGGGTTGGGATTATGTAATGAAATTGTGTATAATCGTGTATGAGCATATGAAAACAATAAAAACAGTGTAGTAAAGTATGTGCAGACATATTGCGAGGAATGCCTCCTTTGGCTGACAGAGTCAGCCACTGCGACAGTCTTGACCTGCCTGAAAAAATATTCACCTGTTAGCCTCATGACACATGTGAATAAAGATCTATCATACTGTCTAGTACTTCATGTGTTAAAAAAAAGCTTGCATATGGCACAGAAAAAATATAACAAAAGATTATTTCATGATTTGAAAAATCATGTAGTGGTGTTATACATAACAGGGATGCCACAGTAAATGGGTTAAAAACATCTGAGAAAAGTCTCAAAGTTGACAGATTTTTTTTCACTTGCCCTTCCTTAGATAGTCAAGAGTTCTGGAAAGTAAAATGCTTCCTACCCTTTCATTCTGCAAAGCCAACATAGTGGGCATATTAACAAGGAAGAAAACCATTTGAACTCCAACTTCACATCCAATCACAAAAACTAATGCAAGCTTTTGACCTGAAAAGACATCCTTTCCCCTTCCTTTCTTTGGACTTCATTTACACCTTTTTTTGAGGATCAGAAAGCCTTTCATCCACTTAAACTATCATAGTTAACCATTTTGAACCTTAAAACCCTTATGACTGAAAGATTTCTTGAATATGCAGCACCTCTGATAAGTAGTATCACATGAGAAATATATGACTCGGTAATATCTGTAGAGAAAGATCACGTGTAAATGAAAGACTCTTTTTCAACAGTTCAGCATCTTAAGTGTCCTCAGAGTGATTAATTAGAAACTGGTGAGATGACATTCACATCCAGTCTAAATATATGCATTACACATGGTCGATCCATAGTATGCATCAAGTAAAATATGAATTGGAGATGATTATTACTAGCTGCTATAAATGATAATACACTGTATTCACAGTCCAAACCTTCAGTAATGCTATGCTGAACTTCATAATAACCTAAAGTTTGCAGTATCATTTTCCAAAATGCAACACCTTTAGCAGATCATAAGATCTATTCTTGTACACAAAATCAAAGGACTATCGAAGAGCACTACTAAAGTGGCAGCTGGTTTCAAACTGAGGAACCTGATACTCAAATAAGACTAGACAGCTAGGTATCTACATAAAAGTTAGTAGAATTAACATGGATGACCAAAAGACAATTAGAACTTTCAAGCCAATTTCAGGTGAATTTATTACAAAATAACCCAATATATAGTATCAAAGAGTAAGTAATATGAAGAATCTCTCTTGGACCTCAAGCTCCTTCATCCCAGTCTGTGTGTAAAGCTACCTGAGAGATTAAAGGAGCCCAATAAGTCATCATGGATATCAAACTAAAATTTTGGAACTGCCTTAAAGCTATGCCCATAAGTGAAACATTCAAATACGAAGCATAATCCTAATAATCCTAAAATGATACAAGTCACAAATAGAAGCATAACTTAAAAGAATAACTGTCAACAGATCCCCCCCAAAATACTGTAAATCTTTATGTTTGGACCCTCTGTGAAAACTTGATGAAACTAGCAATAGGACAGTATATAAAACCTAAGAATTATTGTTTTCCAGAACAAAACAATTTCCATCAAGCCATCATCATATATATTATGAATACATTTACTACATCTAAACTAATGCTGTAAATAATGACATACTGGTAAATGTCTACATCATAGTAAGAATATGAGGTGATGGAAATAAAGAAAGGATTAAGGGATAGCATAGTCCTCCTGATCCTGAACTATGCAGCTGATACATGGGCATGGGATGAGTCACAAGTCAACAATCCAGGCTGTGAAAAAGAGTTATATGCAAGAAGCATGTTGTATGACTAGACAGAATGAAAAAAGTAGAGATGAGGTGCATGAGAGATTTGGTATGATAGGAAATGCAAAGGGAATGAATTGTGGAGTGGTAGAGTGGGTGAAAAGTCATACTTTGAGGTGATTTGGTAATGTGGAAAGAAGGCAAAATGGGGAGTTTACAAGGAGAGTGTATGATAGTATGGAAGAGTACTAGAGGGATAGAAGTAGAGGAAGAATGATTGTAGTAGTGTATGGAAGGGAGGCATTTAAGGACAAAGATAAAATGAGACTCTCCTGCTGTGACTACCCACTTTATGTAAGTTCAGAGACATAGATTGATAGATAGTTAAATGAATGTTATGCTATTAATTGAAACTTAGAACAGCAAGAGAAGAGAGCATGAATAGCAACTCAAAAGATGGCCCTTCTTGGTCTTAGAACATTTGGGTCAAATGAATCCACATACTCAGAACGATTTGCCCTTACGCTAGAATATTCTTTGTCAGCAAGCTCCATAAGGCACTCTTTTTATTTCTTCTAGATATAAAGGCTTCTCTTACCATAGTGGGGTAGTAAGGAACATATGTGCAACAGCCTCTTTTGCACACATCCCCTTCTCAGTTGTCATCTACAATGTACTGAAAACCAAAGCCTACCTTCCACAGCCAAGTCCCCACAGGTTTGCAGTTTACTTTGAGCACTTCATATACTCTGGTTTAGTCTATTGAGAGCAAATGCCCCAATATAACTCATCAGTCCAATTCATTCTATCCCATGCATACCTCTCACCCAAAAACTTCTTTAACTCTGTCTTCCCATCTCCTTATTAATCTCCCCCCTTTATCTTTCTCCTTCTACATTCAACATGAAGAAACACTTTCTCAGCTCATCCTTTCCATATAACTGAACCATTTCAGCACATCCTGGTCAAATGATCAAAGCACCTCATACCACATATTGTCCTCATGCATTAAATTTCAAACATGTTTGCCCTTTTCCTTTCTTTTGTTTTCAGGGTCTGAGACACATCCATACAACTTATTTAGGACCACTACACCTTCATGCCCTAACAAACACTAACCTTTCCTTTTACACACTCCTTAATACATACAGGACCTAAGCCTCCCTGTTCCACTCGATGACTCACTTCAGCCCCCATGGTTCTATCAACTGCTACATCCACTCCAGCTACCCAAACCATTTCATTTTCTTCAGGTCCTTCCTTTCAAACTAACACTCAAACTATCCTGTCTCATCCCGCTGCTGCACCTCACTGTCTTACTTTTGTTTATTCTTACTCTCAATTTTCTCCTTTCCATATTCCTAACTCTGTTACCAGCTTTGGAGTTTCACTCTGGAATCTGTCATCACAGATGAGTCATCTACAAACAGCATCCTACTCACCTCCCATGTCCCCCATGACCCTAGCATACCATAGACCTAACACTTGCTCTAAGACCCTTGCGTTCACCTCCCTCACATTCCCAACCATAAACAAATTATACAATTACGGTGACCTCACAAACAACTGACAAAGATCCACTTTCACTTGGAACCAATCAACTTCCTCCTACTTGAACATCTACTTTACCTCTCTGGTAAAAACTCCTCACTGCTTTTACTGACTTTATATTTATCCCATATTTATAGCACCTTCCACAAGGACTCACAGTCAGTCTTACCACACACTTCCTTCACAAACAAAAATACCAATGATTTTTCACGCATTCTTCAATCCAAACATCTCTACCTTGCCTAAAGCCACACTTACACCACACATACTGCAAGTAGCTGTAGAGAAAGGCTGCAGCTGCTCGGCCCATTATGCTTTCGCATTAACAGACATCAGTTGGTTCATTGGCCCATTATGCATGACATATCATTCTTCATGCTTTCACATTAGCACACATAAGTTGGTTCTAATTATCTAATGACTCAAAAGATAAATTACACTAATACACTAAATCACATGGTATGCACTGGTTTCCGGTACATTAATAAAATGTCTGGATGTATGCAAAGAGGCCATTTTTCTTCTGTACCTAACATAACCTAGCTGGAAGAATTGTTGGAATTCTGAGAGAATCTTGATACCACTATAAATCATACTTTACAGCTAGGATAGAATTGTTGGGTTCTGAAAGAATCTTGATACCATAATAAATTATACTGAAGATGAATTACTTGTGAATGAAAGCTACTTTCTAATTAGGTCATAAATACCTATGATGAAATATATCTCAAGAGACAACTGACCTGAAGGTGAAGCCTTTTTCTTGTGATACCCCCGGCCTTTAAAGCCAGGGGCGTCACAAGAAAAATGCTTCATCCTCTTTGCAAACCTACATCCGAAACACAGATCAATCATAGCAGTCAGCCATTTGTCTATCACAAAGCTGCATTCCATAAAACTAAAAAGCAACAATCTATTTGTCTCTTTTCAAAGACTGAACTAGAGCTGCCCTTATTAACACAAGCAAGATATTGGATATGCTTTTGGTGTCTGTGGTTAGAGATACCTAAAGTAATGTGGTGCCATGCGGCAACCACCTCATTGTCAGTGAGTGGTCAATTCGAGTGGCTCTGGGGCCATTATGCCTGCACTACCATTTTAGGATTAGACATATTCTATAGTTCAGAACTGACAAGATATATGAGTAACAGTAGTACTCTGAGCATGTCAATTGGGTCAGAAAAAACATAGTTATTTTTCACATAGATTGCAAAATCTCTGCTACCAAGGATGACTAAATTGTTACATTAATCATCCTCCAATGTTCAGACAACTCAATAGGGTAAAGTATTGTAAATCCAGAAGCTAATGTAAAAAATTTTTGCCTTGTTCAAAGTAATATAAATCCAGTGGTATACCAAAATTAGACTATGTCAGTAAAGATCCTTCTTCACAATGCTTTAGTTGATTGTAATACCATATAATCATCAGTCAAATGGGCAAAACATTTATTCTGGGGATTTTAGCTAAAATACTTTTGTGGCATTTAAAGCTAAATGTCACTTAAAGTCAACATTATCATCAATGGGCTGGAAGATCTGTGTTTCTCCCAACTACAGGTGTCCTGTAAAAAACATTCTGTCAAAAAGGCAAATATGAGGCTTCTGGCTGTCAGTACATACATAAGAAATCTTTAGCACTGATAAAAAGATAACAAACCAAACTCATATTGAGAAACATTAGAAAAATTTTACAATTACCTAGAAAGTGTTGTTATTCAATTTGCAACCTTAACTGGAAAAAAGAGAACATTTACAGTTTGTATATTATCATCTTAAGTATAATTTACGGTTTTTATTCATTCTTTTTTTTACATATCTGACATTTCCCTCTTTGGTGAGGTAGTGTCAGGAACAGACAAAATGGCCTCATTTGCTCACATTCACTCTCTAGTTCTCGTGTATAATGTTTCGAAAAACACAAGGTCATGTTATGAAAAAGAAGTCATAGCTAAAAGCTTGTTAGACCTTATGATAGCATATACATGGCTAAATTCAGTTCATTTAAATTCTACCAAACCTTAATTGAGGGTAAGCAAATACTAAGTTAAAAACTAATGCCAAGTCTTCCGCAAAGTCTTGAAATTCTAGTAATAGGAACAGAAAACAAAATCCATAGTAAACAAAAAATAACGGCAACCAGGTTTTTCTTATGATACCATTACAGACTATCATTCACTATTATAGCTAATAGCTCAAACAGATATCTATAGCTTGAGTAACATTCATAGAATGAGTAATACTAAAAAATCAGCAAATGATATGAGTTAAAATTACATTCCAGAATTAACTTTTTTGTTTCACACTGGCAGCCTAAGAATATGCTGTGCAAGCCAATGGAGGTTATGACACAAGTGTCAATGACCCTGAGTAAGCACTGCCAGGAATGTTGTTGGAATCTAACATTAGTATCCCAAACAGGCTACATCTCTCCTACATCCTTGACCGACAAATGTTACATAAAAAAGTATTTCTACTTATTTCTTTCTTGTTACAAAATCACATAGTTTAGAGGAATGTTTACAGGTTACATTTTGTATTCTGTACACCTAAGGAACTATAACACATGTATATATTACAGGGTTAGAACTCACCTGCCAACATCCAGTATAGTGAGTAGACCACAACTAACTGCAATACAAAATAAATTTGTAGCACCTCCGTTAACAATGAGAAAGCTACTACTTGGTACCTAAGATAGCACAACTCTATTCCCACTTGCTAAAAATGGCACTTCTGAATCAATGTACCATTGTTTCTAGCATAGGAATAAATACATTAAGGCTATGACTACCACCATGTATACTTTTACCACAAAAATCTTGAATGTTCAGTGAAACAATACATCTTTTACATGTGGTGTTTAAAACTTTGTATAAACAGACATTCAAAGAGTTACGTGGGGAGATGGGGACAAATATCAAACTAAAGATCATATTCAAATGTGGGCTTTCCAGTCATGACAGAAGATACCCATATTTCAATGCCTTACTATTCTGAGTTAAAAAAAAGATGGTATGCCTTTCTAACTATTTCAACAGGCTTTGGCCTTACTCCACATGATATATCTTAAAATAAATAGAGTATTATAAATAGTTTGTATGAGGAAAACTAAACATAAAATATCTGCAATATTTGTAATAAAAAATGCCACTATATTCTGGTTAGAAGCAATTATTATACAATCCATGCCTCTATAATCCAGCCAAGTAGGCTTGTGTTGCCCAAAATAGGCAGTCATTCCCTAATAAGGGATCCCATGTACAATAGTATCCTGCTCATCTATGGAAAAACACTTCATTTGTTAGGTATATTTGGTTAGATATAAACTTTAAATATGCTTTATTATGGAAAAAAGAGGTATTATACCTCAATATACGATAATGAAATGGCTTTACCTCAATATCAAACTGGAATATTCATTACTTTAGTGATGTATCTAAATCACACAAAACATTTAAAGCTCATTTTCACTGTTATACTGTTCATAACACATGAGTCTTTATCTAAAGGGTAGAGTTTGTAGGCTGGGATTATCTCATAAATCAAACATCACCAGATTCCTAGAAACCTTTGATATTTGAATTAAAGAGTATGTATATGAGAGGTGAACAAATATGCATAAATGTTCTGACATATGTAAAGCTGTAGTGCCTAGAAAAGGAGTAGTGTGCTAATATAAAAGCAAACTGATCTGAAAGGAACAGCATCATTTAATATCATCAAACTGTATACTAAATCATAAAAGATTTTTCTATACTTACTTTTATTTACTCAGGGGCAAAAATATCATAAATCTTGAGAATCTCTTAATCCTGGGTGTAAACTTAGCATATACTTCAATAAAGTAGTTTCTGGCCATGTGATTCTGTTGCAGCAATACTGGCCACAAGTTTCAACCCTCTAACCTAACAACTGTTTCCTCTTCTCATCTGTATCACACAGTTTTCCTACTTATATGAAAAATGTTTTTACCCTTTAATAATGAGATATTTATAATACATAAATGATGTAGATTTCTCCTAAAATCCACAAACAAGCATTTGTGCTACTGAGTAGATATGAATGGACAATGTTGCTGACATACGTGTATTCTAAGTTTTTCTTCACTTACAAACAGGTGGAATTATTGTTAATTTGCTTTTACTCTTTCATTATCAACTATATATATATATATATATATATATATATATATATATATATATATATATATATATATATATATATTTTTTTTTTTTTTTTTTTTTATACTTTGTCGCTGTCTCCCGCGTTTGCGAGGTAGCGCAAGGAAACAGACGAAAGAAATGGCCCAACCCCCCCCCATACACATGTACATACGTCCACACACACAAATATACATACCTACACAGCTTTCCATGGTTTACCCCAGACGCTTCACATGCCTTGATTCAATCCACTGACAGCACGTCAACCCCTGTATACCACATCGCTCCAATTCACTCTATTCCTTGCCCTCCTTTCACCCTCCTGCATGTTCAAGCCCCGATCACACAAAATCTTTTTCACTCCATCTTTCCACCTCCAATTTGGTCTCCCTCTTCTCCTCGTTCCCTCCACCTCCGACACATATATCCTCTTGGTCAATCTTTCCTCACTCATTCTCTCCATGTGCCCAAACCATTTCAAAACACCCTCTTCTGCTCTCTCAACCACGCTCTTTTTATTTCCACACATCTCTCTTACCCTTACGTTACTCACTCGATCAAACCACCTCACACCACACATTGTCCTCAAACATCTCATTTCCAGCACATCCATCCTCCTGCGCACATCTCTATCCATAGCCCACGCCTCGCAACCATACAACATTGTTGGAACCACTATTCCTTCAAACATACCCATTTTTGCTTTCCGAGATAATGTTCTCGACTTCCACACATTTTTCAAGGCTCCCAAAATTTTCGCCCCCTCCCCCACCCTATGATCCACTTCCGCTTCCATGGTTCCATCCGCTGACAGATCCACTCCCAGATATCTAAAACACTTCACTTCCTCCAGTTTTTCTCCATTCAAACTCACCTCCCAATTGACTTGACCCTCACCCCTACTGTACCTAATAACCTTGCTCTTATTCACATTTACTCTTAACTTTCTTCTTCCACACACTTTACCAAACTCAGTCACCAGCTTCTGCAGTTTCTCACATGAATCAGCCACCAGCGCTGTATCATCAGCGAACAACAACTGACTCACTTCCCAAGCTCTCTCATCCCCAACAGACTTCATACTTGCCCCTCTTTCCAGGACTCTTGCATTTACCTCCCTAACAACCCCATCCATAAACAAATTAAACAACCATGGAGACATCACACACCCCTGCCGCAAACCTACATTCATAAATATATATATATAAATATATATTTCTTTCTTTTCTTTTATACTTAATCGCCGTCTCCCGCATTAGCGAGGTAGCGCAAGGAAACAGACAAAAGAATGACCCAACCCACCCACATACACATGTATACACATACACGTCCACACACGCACATATACATACCTATACATCTCAACGTATACATACATATACATACACAGACATATACATATATACACATGTACATATTCATACTTGCTGCCTTCATCCATTCCCGTCGCCACCCCGCCACACAGAAAACAGCATCGCTACCCCTTGCTTCATATATACCTCGCAAATGCGGGAGACAACGACAAAGCAAAAAAAAAAAAAAAAAAAAAAAAAAATATATATATATATATATATATATATATATATATATATATATATATATATACATACACACACACACACACACACACATATATATATATATATATATATATATATATATATATTTTTTTTTTTTTTTCATACTATTCGCTATTTCCCGCAATATATATATATATATATATATATATATATATATATATATATATATATATATATATATATATATATATATATTTTTTTTGCTTTGTCGCTGTCTCCCGCGTTTGAGAGGTAGCGCAAGGAAACAGACGAAAGAAATGGCCCAACCCACTCCCATACACATGTATATACATACGTCCACACATGCAAATATACATACCTACACAGCTTTCCATGGTTTACCCCAGATGCTTCACATGCCCTGATTCAATCCACTGACAGCACGTCAACCCCGGTATACCACATCGCTCCAATTCACTCTATTCTTTGCCCTCCTTTCACCCTCCTGCATGTTCAGGCCCCGATCACACAAAATCTTTTTCACTCCATCTTTCCACCTCCAATTTGGTCTCCCACTTCTCCTCGTTCCCTCCACCTCCGACACATATATCCTCTTGGTCAATCTTTCCTCACTCATTCTCTCCATGTGCCCAAACCATTTCAAAACACCCTCTTCTGCTCTCTCAACCACGCTCTTTTTATTTCCACACATCTCTCTTACCCTTACATTACTTACTCGATCAAACCACCTCACACCACACATTGTCCTCAAATATCTTGTTTCCACCACATCCACCCTCCTGCGCACAACTCTATCCATAGCCCAGGCCTCGCAACCATACAAAATTGTTGGAACCACTATTCCTTCAAACATACCCATTTTTGCTTTCCGAGATAATGTTCTCGACTTCTACACATTCTTCAATGCTCCCAGGATTTTCGCCCCCTCCCCTACCCTATGATTCACTTCCGCTTCCATGGTTCCATCCGCTGCCAGATCCACTCCCAGATATCTAAAACACTTTACTTCCTCCAGTTTTTCTCCATTCAAACTTACCTCCCAATTGACTTGACCCTCAACCCTACTGTACCTAATAACCTTGCTCTTATTCACATTTACTCTTAACTTTCTTCTTTCACACACTTTACCAAACTCAGTCACCAGCTTCTGCAGTTTCTCACATGAATCAGCCACCAGCGCTGTATCATCAGCGAACAACAACTGACTCACTTCTCAAGCTCTCTCATCCACAACAGACTTCATACTTGCCCCTCTTTCCAAAACTCTTGCATTCACCTCCCTAACAACCCCATCCATAAACAAATTAAACAACCATGGAGACATCACACACCCCTGCTGCAAACCTACATTCACTGAGAACCAATCACTTTTCTCTCTTCCTACACGTACACATGCCTTACATCCTCGATAAAAACTTTTCACTGCTTCTAACAACTTGCCTCCCACACCATATATTCTTAATACCTTCCACAGAGCATCTCTATCAACTCTATCATATGCCTTCTCCAGATCCATAAATGCTACACACAAATCCATTTGCTTTTCTAAGTATTTCTCACATACATTCTTCAAAGCAAACACCTGATCCACACATCCTCTACCACTTCTGAAACCACACTGCTCTTCCCCAATCTGATGCTCTGTACATGCCTTCACCCTCTCAATCAATGCCCTCCCATATAATTTACCAGGAATACTCAACAAACTTATACCTCTGTAATTTGAGCACTCACTCTTATCCCCTTTGCATTTGTACAATGGCACTATGCACGCATTCCGCCTCACCATGAGTCATACATACATTAAATAACCTTACCAACCAGTCAATAATACAGTCACCCCCTTTTTTAATAAATTCCACTGCAATACCATCCAAACCTGCTGCCTTGCCGGCTTTCATCTTCCGCAAAGCTTTTACTACCTCTTCTCTGTTTACCAAATCATTTTCCCTAACCCTCTCACTTTGCACACCACCTCGACCAAAACACCCTATATCTGCCACTCTATCATCAAACACATTCAACAAACCTTCAAAATACTCACTCCATCTCTTTCTCACATCCCCACTACTTGTTATCACCTCCCCATTTGCGCCCTTCACTGAAGTTCCCATTTGCTCCCTTGTCTTACGCACTTTATTTACCTCCTTCCAGAACATCTTTTTATTCTCCCTAAAATTTAATGATACTCTCTCACCCCAACTCTCATTTGCCCTCTTTTTCACCTCTTGCACCTTTCTCTTGACCTCCTGTCTCTTTCTTTTATACATCTCCCACTCAACTGCATTTTTTCCCTGCAAAAATCATCCAAATGCCTCTCTCTTCTCTTTCACTAATAATCTTACTTCTTCATCCCACCACTCACTACCCTTTCTAATCAACCCACCTCCCACTCTTCTCATGCCACAAGCATCTTTTGCGCAATCCATCTCTGATTCCCTAAATACATCCCATTCCTCCCCCACTCCCCTTACTTCCATTGTTCTCACCTTTTTCCATTCTGTACTCAGTCTCTCCTGGTACTTCCTCACACAAGTCTCCTTCCCAAGCTCATTACTCTCACCACCCTCTTCACCCCAACATTCACTCTTCTTTTCTGAAAACCCATACAAATCTTCACCTTAGCCTCCACAAGATAATGATCAGACATCCCTCCAGTTGCACCTCTCAGTACATTAACATCCAAAAGTCTCTCTTTTGCACGCCTGTCAATTAACACGTAATCCAATAACGCTCTCTGGCCATCTCTCCTACTTACATACGTATACTTATGTATATCTCGCTTTTTAAACCAGGTATTCCCAATCACCAGTCCTTTTTCAGCACATAAATCTACAAGCTCTTCACCATTTCCATTTACAACACTGAACACCCCATGTATACCAATTATTCCCTCAACTGCCACATTACTCACCTTTGCATTCAAATCACCCATCACTATAACCCGGTCTCGTGCATCAAAACCACTAACACACTCATTCAGCTGCTCCCAAAACACTTGCCTCTCATGATCTTTCTTCTCATGCCCAGGTGCATATGCACCAATAATCACCCATTTCTCTCCATCAACTTTCAGTTTTACCCATATTAATCGAGAATTTACTGTCTTACATTCTATCACATACTCCCACAACTCCTGTTTCAGGAGTAGTGCTACTCCTTCCCTTGCTCTTGTCCTCTCACTAACCCCTGACTTTACTCCCCAGACATTCCCAAACCACTCTTCCCCTTTACCCTTGAGCTTCATTTCACTCATAGCCAAAACATCCAGGTTCCTTTCCTCAAACATACTACCTATCTCTCCTTTTTTCACATCTTGGTTACATCCACACACATTTAGACACTCCAGTCTGAGCCTTCGAGGAGGATGAGCACTCCCCACGTGACTCCTTCTTCTGTTTCCCATTTTAGAAAGTTAAAAAAAACAAGGAGGGGAGGATTTCTGGCCCCCCGCTCCCGTCCCGTCTAGTAGCCTTCTATATATATATATATATGTATATATATATATATATATATATATATATATATATATATATATATATATATATATGTGTGGATCAGGTGTTTGCTTTGAAGAATGTATGTGAGAAATACTTAGAAAAGCAAATGGATTTGTATGTAGCATTTATGGATCTGGAGAAGGCATATGATAGAGTTGATAGAGATGCTCTGTGGAAGGTATTAAGAATATATGGTGTGGGAGGAAAGTTGTTAGAAGCAGTGAAAAGTTTTTATCGAGGATGTAAGGCATGTGTACGTGTAGGAAGAGAGGAAAGTGATTGGTTCTCAGTGAATGTAGGTTTGCGGCAGGGGTGTGTGATGTCTCCATGGTTGTTTAATTTGTTTATGGATGGGGTTGTTAGGGAGGTAAATGCAAGAGTTTTGGAAAGAGGGGCAAGTATGAAGTCTGTTGGGGATGAGAGAGCTTGGGAAGTGAGTCAGTTGTTGTTCGCTGATGATACAGCGCTGGTGGCTGATTCATGTGAGAAACTGCAGAAGCTGGTGACTGAGTTTGGTAAAGTGTGTGGAAGAAGAAAGTTAAGAGTAAATGTGAATAAGAGCAAGGTTATTAGGTACAGTAGGGTTGAGGGTCAAGTCAATTGGGAGGTGAGTTTGAATGGAGAAAGACTGGAGGAAGTGAAGTGTTTTAGATATCTGGGAGTGGATCTGGCAGCGGATGGAACCATGGAAGCGGAAGTGGATCATAGGGTGGGGGAGGGGGCGAAAATTCTGGGGGCCTTGAAGAATGTGTGGAAGTCGAGAACATTATCTCGGAAAGCAAAAATGGGTATGTTTGAAGGAATAGTGGTTCCAACAATGTTGTATGGTTGCGAGGCGTGGGCTATGGATAGAGTTGTGCGCAGGAGGATGGATGTGCTGGAAATGAGATGTTTGAGGACAATGTGTGGTGTGAGGTGGTTTGATCGAGTGAGTAACGTAAGGGTAAGAGAGATGTGTGGAAATAAAAAGAGCGTGGTTGAGAGAGAAGAAGAGGGTGTTTTGAAGTGGTTTGGGCACATGGAGAGGATGAGTGAGGAAAGATTGACCAAGAGGATATATGTGTCGGAGGTGGAGGGAGCAAGGAGAAGAGGGAGACCAAATTGGAGGTGGAAAGATGGAGTGAAAAAGATTTTGTGTGATCGGGGCCTGAACATGCAGGAGGGTGAAAGGAGGGCAAGGAATAGAGTGAATTGGAGCGATGTGGTATACCGGGGTTGACGTGCTGTCAGTGGATTGAATCAAGGCATGTGAAGCGTCTGGGGTAAACCATGGAAAGCTGTGTAGGTATGTATATTTGCGTGTGTGGATGTATGTATATACATGTGTATGGGGGGGGGTTGGGCCATTTCTTTCGTCTGTTTCCTTGCGCTACCTCGCAAACGCGGGAGACAGCGACAAAGTATAAAAAAAAAAAAAATATATATATATATATATATATATATATATATATATATATATATATATATATATATATATATATATATATATATTTCTTTCTTTCATATTATTCGCAATTTCCCGTATTAGTGAGGTAGCGTTAAGATCAGAGGACTGGGCCCTTGAGGGAATATCCTCACCTGGCCCCCTTCTCTGTTCTTTCTTTTGGAAAATTTAGAAAAAAAAAATGAGATGGGAGGATTTCCAGCCCCCGCTCCTTCCCCTTTTAGTGGTGTCTCCATGGTTGTTTAATTTGTTTATGGATGGGGTTGTTAGAGAGGTGAATGCAAGAGTTCTGGAAAGAGGGGCAAGTATGCAATCTGTTGTGGATGAGAGAGCTTGGGAAGTGAGTCAGTTGTTGTTCGCTGATGATACGGCGCTGGTGGCTGATTCATGTGAGAAACTGCAGAAGCTGGTGACTGAGTTTGGTAAGGTGTGTGAAAGAAGAATGCTGAGAGTAAATGTGAATAAGAGCAAGGTTATTAGGTACAGTAGGGTTGAGGGACAAGTCAATTGGGAGGTAAGTTTGAATGGAGAAAAACTGGAGGAAGTGAAGTGTTTTAGATATCTGGGAGTGGATTTGGCAGCGGATGGAACCATGGAAGCAGAAGTGAATAATAGGGTGGGGGAGGGGGAGGGGGCGAAAGTTCTGTGAGCGTTGAAGAATGTGTGGAAGTCGAGAACATTTTCGCGGAAAACAAAAATGGGTATATTTGAAGGAATAGTGGTTCCAACAAAGTTATATGGTTGCGAGGCGTGGGCTATGGATAGAGTTGTGCGGAGAAGGGTGGATGTGCTGGAAATGAGATGTATGAGGACAATACGCGGTGTGAGGTGGTTTGATCGAGTAAGTAATAATAGGGTACGAGAGATGTGTGGTAATAAAAAGAGTGTGGTTGAGAGAGCAGAAGAGGGTGTTTTGAAATGGTTTGGTCACATGGAGAGAATGAGTGAGGAAAGATTGACGAAGAGGATATATCTGTCAGAGGTGGAGGGAACAAGAAGTGGGAGACCAAACTGGAGGTGGAAAGATGGAATGAAAAAGATTTTGAGTGATCGGGGCCTGAACATGCAGGAGGGTGAAAGGCGTGCAAGGAATAGAGTGAACTGGAACGATGTGGTACACCGGGGTCGATGTGCTGTCAATGGA